>NC_043021.1:16191623-16226623 GCF_006345805.1 Octopus sinensis | reverse complement strand
GGGTGGAGGGTCAACTTCATGCTAGTGGATGATGGGATTGACCTATGAGAAGAAGGAGGATAGTTCACGTTCTTGGGTACATGTAAAACATGATATAGATTTTAGCAAGTGATTTGATCTGAGCCCATATATAATTCCCATAAGGGAATTATACTGTGGAAGCCATATTAGCCATTTAAAAACACAAAGACTGGTTACATCACTTAAAAATTTCTCATTTGGTGTCAAAATATTAGTTGCACCAACTGGGAACTGGCCAATACATATTTTTTTTTAAAGTTTGGTACTTATTATTCTGTTGGTCTCTTTTACCAAACTGCTAAGTTACAGGGATGTAAACAAACCAACACTGGTTGCCAAGCAGTGGAGGATACAAGCGTGCACACACACATACACATATATATACAGTTCTTCTGCACAGTTTCCATTTACCAAATTCACTCGCCAGGCATTGGTCAGCCCAAGGGCTACAGCAGAAGATACTTTCCCAAGGTGCCATTCACTGAGACTGAACCCAAAATCACGTGGTTGCAAGACAAGTTTCTTAACCACACAGCCATTATCACAACTGGAACATCCTTCATCATATGTATGTTCAATGAAGGTTGACTCGGGGCTAAATAACAACAACAACAACAATCAGTATTTTATTTTATTGACCATAAAGGGATGAAAGACAAGGTTGACTTCAGCAGGATTTGAACCTGAAACATAAAAGGATATAACTAAATGCCACAAGGCATTATTTTTTCTGCTGTCCTGAATTTTTCTGTCAACAAATATTTAAAAACTTGGTGCTTTTTACGTGGCACAAGCACAGGTGAGGTCAGTTTTGGCAAGGTTTTTACAGCTGGATGCCCTTCCTGACACCAACCACTCAGCAATAAAATAATAATAATAAATATTTTTTTAAATGGGGTTAATAATTTAGAAATCTTATTCAGAAATCTTTGTTTGTAACTGCATCTGTGACCCCTATAAGGTACTAAAAAAGATGAATATATAATTTTACATTCCAGATTCATAAAGGTGTTCGAGGCTTTGTCCAAAACAAAATGACGGGTCAATTCCTGTCCAATGTCAAAATATCAGTGTCAGGAATTGACCATGACGTGGTGACTGGAAATGATGGTGATTATTGGAGACTTCTGGTGCCGGGCAAATATGAAATCACTGCTTCAAAGTTTGGGTGAGTTGCTTCTTTGCTAAATTTTTTTGTCATCTCAGACCACAAAATATTCCAGAGTGTCATTGCAATCCTATCATCATAAGCATCTGTATATATGTGTCAGTGCATGATACAGAACATTAGCTTTTTACGTGGCACAAGCACATGTGAGGTCAGTTTTGGCAAGGTTTTTGCAGCTGGATGCTCTTCCTGACACCAACCACTCAGCAATAAAATAATAATAATAATAATAATGATTTCAAATTTTGACAGAGGAGCAGCAGTTTTTTGTGGAGTTGGGGAAGATACATTGAACCTTCCAGTATGCAGCTAGTCCTTATGACATCAATGCCAAAATGATGAAAGGCAGAGTCGACTTCAGTGGAATTTTGAACTCAGAATGCAAAACCAAATGAAATGCAACTAAGCATTTTGTCTAGCATGTTAACCCTTCATGGGACGGCAGGGTTGGAATTATGGAAAAGGCCATTGGGGTCGTGAGGGACCTTCTTTTATTTTTGCGCACTATCCATAAAGTAATATTTGTTTAATCTTGTGTATGTCTGTGAGTGCATGATACAGAACAAGAAATTTAGCACTTTATATGTATATATTTGTAATTATTAGCGTTTAATGGAGGGGAATTAAAATATAATTTATTGACTGCAAAAACCTTTATTGAAAGAAATCAATATTTTTTATAGTTTTATAAACTATACATATAGCACTAAATATAAAATAAAACAAATCTATTTAGTATATCGACTTGTGAAGACCTGTTGAGGCAAGTGAAAATCAAAACAAATCAAAATAGATGAACATCAATGGAATTTGTATCTTTGTGGTACCAGTGCCGGTGGCATGGGACGTAGTCAGTCCACCTGTGCATACCTCCCTTCTTGTGACACTTGTGAAGACCTGTTGAGGCAAGTGAAAATCAAAACAAATCAAAATAGATGAACATCAATGGAATTTGTATCTTTGTGGTACCAGTGCCGGTGGCATGGGATGTAGTCAGTCCACCTGTGCATACCTTCCTTCTTGTGACACTTGTGAAGACCTGTTGAGGCAAGTGAAAATCAAAACAAATCAAAATAGATGAACATCAATGGAATTTGTATCTTTGTGGTACCAGTGCCGGTGGCACACAAGAAAACCATCCGAACGTGGCCGTAGCCAGTACCGCATCGACTGGCCTCCGTGCTGTGGGCACGTAACAAACACCATCCGATCGTGGCCGTTTGCCAGCCTCATCTGGCACCTGTGTCGGTGGCACATAAAAACACCATCCGAGCGTGGCCGTCTGCCAGTCTCGTCTGGCACCTGTGTCGGTGGCACATAAAAAACACCATCCGAGCGTGGCCGTTCGCCAGCCTCGTCTGGCACCTGTGTCGGTGGCACATAAAATCACCCACTACACTCTCGGAGTGGTTGGCGTTAGGAAGGGCATCCAGCTGTAGAAACACTGCCAGATCTGACTGGCCTGGTGCAGCCTTCGGGCTCCCCAGACCCCAGTTGAACCGTCCAACCCATGCTAGCATGGAAAGCGGACGTTAAATGATGATGATGATGATTAATACAAGACACACATACGCAAGTGTTGCCCATGATATGACTGATAGCATTGGAAGTATATTTTTTCTGTAATAATGATGATGGTGATGATGCTGAGCTTATTGTATACAGTGCTCAGATGCACTAAAACTCATCAGAAAAGGGTAAAAAGAGCAAATGTAGGAGTTAAGCAAAGACAGTAGTGGTAGCCAAAACTACAGGCACAGAACACAGAATAAAGCCCCAAACCATCAGTAAAATGGACTTTGCAAGAGCTACAGAGTGGAAAAGAAGAGGTAAGGGTACATCAGAAGTAAGCAGTGCTGGGTTTTTTCTCTCTTTATTTATTTATTTATCTATTTAAAGTAAATTCATATTTTTTTGTTTCATTTCAGTTACATATCAGAGACTGCTCAGATCAAAGTTTCCGAAGGGGCCGCAGTGGTTCTTAATTTCACCCTAATGGTGAACTCAAGTACAGCATTACTGAATGAAACCGAGTTCCTTCTGAGGAAAAATGCTGAGGGTCCTCGCTATTTGATCCTGCCCAAACTCCGACGATACCTTCAAGGGTTGTCGTCTTTCAACAGTGACATCTTAAGCTACACGGAGACACGAGGCAAGGCCTCGAGGTTAACCCTGATGGAAGTCCACATGAGCGCCGACAAAGAGAACTCCCTGGGGTCATTGAAACCTAGAATTGCTCTGATGGCAAACATAAATGGAGACGAACCTGTCACCAGTGAAATTTTAATGAGACTCATTAAATATTTATCTCTTGGTAAGTTTCTGTTTTACAGGAATATCTCCTTACATTTGTGAGATGAGGAATTTTATTTTATGTAGTTGGAATGATGTCCCCCGCCCCTTGATTGTTGATATATATATATATATATATATATATATATATATATATATAAAATTAATAATATCAGGGTAATAAAGAATTTTAGAAATTGTTACTACCAGTGGCCTAGCGTGTAAAAAAAAATTTGTCAATAGACAGTGGTGGTGCCCCAGCATGGCCGCGGCCTTCGGGCTAAAACAATTTAAAGGATTTAAGACAATATATTATTCATATAAATACAGTGTACATTTAAACACATAAGAGGTATTCGTCATAGGATTCCTTGCATGCTAGAAGGAACAGCTAAAATCCAAACCACTTTTAGGGATAAAACTTCGAAGGGAATGAAAACTAAAATAAAAACATTTACCATCTATGGTAGATGGTAAATGTTTTTAATTTTCATTTATTTTTAACAGTTTAGATCTTAATTATAAAAAAATATGAAACCATTATTCAGCAAGCTGGAACACCTCCACATTATGCGTTGCCAGTAAGAGACTACCTTAACCAAGCCTTTCCACAGCATCGGTTTGGAAGAGAAGGCAGCGTTGAATGGCCACCACATTCACCTGACCTGACAGCAGTGGATTTCTTTTTTGGTGGGTGTTGTAAAGAACAAGGTTTATGAGAAGAATCCCAAAACAGTAAATGAAATAAAAGATTATATTTCTGACGCATTTCACAGAAATTGATGGAGATCGGAATTTGTGCCACACTGTGTGTCTGAGTGTTCTGAAGAGGTTTGAAGAATGTTTTTAATTAATGTGTTTATAAGCTCCTGTTCTCTACTGAGATGTGTGTGTGTGTGCATATATATATATATATATATATATATATATATATATATACACACACACACACACACACACACACACACACACACACACACACACACACACATATATATATATGTGAGGTATGTATATACATGGGAATCTAATGAGTGTATATATGTGTGTGTGTGTGTGTGTGTGTGTGTGGTGGAGGATTGTATGTATGTAGATGAGAATCTAATTGGGTGTATGTATATATATATATATGTGTGTGTGTGTGTATACACACATGCACACCACACACAAACAGACATAGTAATAGATGTGTGTTGCTTGCATATGTATGCATTTCAATAAACAGTTAGGGAATTAAAAGATTATATTTCTGACGCATTCACAGAAATTGATGGAGATCGGAATTTGTGCCACACTGTGTGTCTGATTGTTCTGAAGAGGTTTGAAGAATGCTGCAATGTTGAAAGAGGACTTTTTGGGCCTCTGAGAGATTAAACCCTGTCTGTTTAAGATGTGCATGAACAATATGATTGTAAGATAAAAATTTATATGTAATGAAATGTTTTAAAAGAAATTTAAAGTGCCTACGTGATAACTGTAAAACTACTTTTGGGCCACCCTGTATATATATATATATATAATATATATATATATATGTATATGTTTGTGTTTATATATATATATTTTTTTTCTTTTTCCTCTGTCTTCCCTTCTCTGGATCTTTCCTTCTCCTATGTTTCCGACGAAGAGCTCCGCTCGAAACGTTAAACCCTCCTCCTTTCCTTCTTTCCTGAGCGTCCAATAATACTATATTTGTTCCATATCCTCGCGTTGTTGTGTTTTTTTGTGCTTTCTTGTTTGGATTAACTATATATATATATATATATACAGGGTGGCCCAAAAGTAGGTCTACAGCATTTCAACGATCTCTTTCGCATTCATATATTAACAGTTTAGATCTTAATTACAAAAAAATGTGAAACCATTATTCTATGCTAATTTTAGTTAATTGTAAGATAGAAATTTAAACGTTATAAAATGTTTTCAAAGAAATTTAAAGTGCCTACGTGATAACTGTAAAACTACTTTTGGGGCCACCCTGTCTGTATATGTTTGTATTTAATTTTGCTGTTTTAATCTGTTAAAGGTTACAGAGATAACAACACAAGCATCAGAAACTTATTAGAAAACACTCATATCTTCATATATCCAGTCTTAAACTTAGAGATGCTACACATGGCAAACCCTGGCTCCTGTTTGACTCAAGATCAAACACATCAGTCTTCCAGTGCTAAACATAAAATGGTAAGTGAAGAAATTCATCCCTTATTCATTCTATTTGGCCATTTTTTTTTTGTTGTTGCTTGCTTATGTTGACCACCCAGTAGTTAGTATGGCCCTTATTTTGTTGATCCCAGTTTATAGATTGAGGGAGTTACTAATAATTTTAGTGAGTTGCCTCCCTTTAGTGATGTAAATACCTAAGGTGTTTACACCAGGACATGCAAGTATATACTCTTTACTCTTTTACTTGTTTCAGTCATTTGACTGCGGCCATACTGGAGCACCGCCTTTAGTCGAGCAAATCGACCCCGGGACTTATTCTTTGTAAGCCCAGTACTTATTCTATCGGTCTCTTTTGCCGAACCGCTAAGTGACGGGGACGTAAACACACCAGCATCGGTTGTCAAGCAATGTTGGGGGGACAAACACATACATATATATATACATATATACGACAGGCTTCTTTCAGTTTCCGTCTACCAAATCCACTCACAAGGCATTGGTCGGCCCGGGGCTATAGCAGAAGACACTTGCCCAAGATGCCACGCAGTGGGACTGAACCCGGAACCATGTGGTTGGTTAGCAAGCTACTTACCACACATTCACACACATATATATATATTATTTTATTATTCTTTTATTCTGTTAGTTGTATCAGCCATTTGACTCATTTGATTGCAGCTGTGCACTTCTCTTTACATTTCAGAGCAGATCTATGAGACCCCTTTTAATGAAAGCGTTCAGCAAAAACCGTTTTACTCAGGCCCTCAGTCTTGAAGCTGGCGGTAAAACTGTGGAGTAAGTACTGTTAATATTTGGTTTTTAAGTATGTTTGTACACAAACATGCATGAATTGTTGTTGTTGTGGTTGTTTTTTAGCCACAGGTCAGCCCTGACTGAGCAGACTGGTAATAGAAAATGTTCCAGCTCTTATCATTTGGTGTTGTTTTCAGCAAAAGTCTACCTCAGAGTACATTATTCAATATATATATATATATCATCACTCTATCGTTGTGAATCAATATTATTGCACCACTGGTCCACCATACAACTACATCACTCTATACTCATGCACAAGTATTATAGCACCACTGATCAACCATATAACTATCTCTATCTCTCTTTACACACCTCTATTATAGCACCACTAGTCCACCATACAATTACAACATCACACTGTCTTCACACAACTATATTATAACACCACTGGTCCATCATACAACTACATGACTCTGTCTTCACACTCAAATATTACAGTATCTCTGATTCACCATATAACTATTTCACACTTTCACACACCACTATTATAGCACCACTGGTCCACCATACAATTACATCACTATCTTCACACACCAATATCATAGTTCACCATTCAATTACATCCTTACTCTACCACACACACACACACACACAGCAATATCATAACACCACCGGTCCACCCTACAATTACAACACAATTTTTACACAGCAAAATTATAGCCTCGTTGATCCACCATACTATTACATCATTCGACTTCTCATACAACAAAATTAGTCTCAGCACCGTTGGACGTTCCAACTTCATTTACCAATCTTTTCCTTAATCCATTCAATGTTATCGTTGTCGTTGCCTTTCACTCTTTTTTACAACACATTCTCTCATTATTTGTGTCTGTCTATCTGTACCACCATGCATTTTGGGAGAAAAAACCCTGCGTCCACATACTCCCTCCACAACACTGATATCAAGAAATCCTCTTGCGAGCGTGATCTAGGCATCACTGTCAGCAGTGATTTGCGTTGGACAAAGCATATATCTAAAATTATCAAGAAGGCCGAGTGTGTCTTGGCATCACTCAGCAAGACTTTTGTTAGCTGCTCTCCAGCCATCTATTTAAAACTGTATACAGCTATGGTATGACCACACTTGGAATTCGCATCATCAGTTTGGAACCCCTATCTTGCTCAGAACATTGACCTCCTGGAATCTGTCCAGAGACGTGCAACCAAATGCATACCCTCCATCAGACACCTACCATATTCTGAGCGCCTTGATTCACTGAAGCTCCGGCGTCTGGCGATGGACTTGGTAAACACCCACAAAGTTATCAACCACCTCACCAACAACAACACTGAACACCTTTTTGATCTCCATGTGTCTAACACACGTGGACATGCCTACAAAGTCAGAAAACAACACAGCTCCCATGACTTTCGGAAACATTTTTTCACGCTCAGAGTTGCTGAAGCATGGAACAAACTGCCTGCGTCAGTTGTTGACTGCCATGACACTGCATCCTTTAAGGCCCTCATGCTTTCCGAAATCCGCCAAAACTACACCTGATTATATATACACTTTAGATGAGTTGTAGTGCACCTGAGCACTGTACACAATTATTATTATTATTATTATTATTATTATTATTTTATAAATCTCCCTCTCTGCCTATTTACCTATCTGCCTGTGTCTCTCTCTGTCACTCTATCATATTGTCATAATGTCATTTCCTCCATTCTTGTTTTTTTTGTTTTTTTTTTTAGTTTCCCATTTGATGACAACCAGAAAGCCAATTACAGTCAGACCCATCGATTGATCTTTAAGATGCTGGCTGATGCCATCACGGAGACCGTTCCAAAGAACTACACGGCCAACCAATGCAAAAGCAAAGAAACCCCTCTTAAACGTCCAGCCTCTATTTTAAAGCATGTCTTTGAAACCTACGGCACATACACGGTATGTCTTTTCGGTTTATACATCTATACATACATACATGCGTGTGTGTGTGTGTTTTATTCTTTTACATGTTTCAGTTATCGACTGTGGCCATGCTGGAGCACTGCCTCGAGGGGTTTTAGTCAAATAAATCGACTCCAAGACTTGTTTTTTTGGCCTAATACTTATTCTATCAGTTTCTTTTGCTGAACCACTAAGTTACAAGGGCATAAACACTCCAACACAATTGCCAAGTGGTGATGAGGGAACAAACACAGACATAGATACACACACAACACACTTCTTTCAGTTTCCATTTACCAAATCCACTTAGAAGGCTTTGGTCAGCCCAAGGCTATAGAAGAAGACACCCACACAAGGTGTCATGCTGAGGAACTGAACCTGGAACCATGTAGTTGGAAAGCAAGCTTTTTACCACACAGTCATGTATTCTTGCCTGTTTTAACATCCATTTTTTTCACCAGCACTGGCGATGTCACCAAGTATCAGCAAGACATGATCCCTCAACCGAGTGGAGTATAGAGTTGAGGGATGTGAAAGTATGGAAGGGGAGAAGGAGCAAATGCCTTGCTGAAGAGGTGAATACATGGCTTCTCATTGGGGAGAGATGTCCAGTCAAGATACAGGGCTGTTTTGCTGGATAACTTTGACAATATTATTTTGGTGAACATAGTTTTAATGGAGCATTTTTGATTGCAAAATTTTTGAATAAATATTTCAATGAATAATTACAGCAAACGATTTAACCTGTGAAATATTTGTAATCTTCACAGCTAACCATGCGTGTTGCCTGCTGTGAGTATCCATCGTATTCTCAAATTGGTCAAGTCTGGTCAAGCAGTGTCCAGCCTTTAATGAATTTCCTCATGAAATCCACTCAAGGTAAGCTACAGCACTATTTATTTTTTTTCTTTCTTTTACTGGTTTCAGTCATTAAACTGTGGCCATACTGGATCACTTTCATTGATTTTCAGTTGATAATATTGACCACCCTCAAGGCAGCGAGCTGGCAGAAACGTTAGCATGCCGGGCGAAATGCTAAGTGGCATTTCGTCTGTCGCTACATTCTGAGTTCAAATTCCGCCGAGGTTGACTTTGCCTTTCATCCTTTCGGGGTCGATTAAATAAGTACCAGTTATGCACTGGGTCGATATAATCGACTTAATCCGTTTGTCTGACCTTGTTTGTCCTCTCTGTGTTTAGCCCCTTGTGGGTAGTAAAGAAATAGGTATTTCATCTGTCTTTACGTTCTGAGTTCAAATTACGCCAAGGTCGACTTTGCCTTTCATCCTTTCGGAGGTCGATACTGGGTTACTGGGATTGATCTAATTGACTGGCCCCCTCCCCTAAAATTTCAGGCCTTGTGCCTAGAGTAGAAAAGAATATTGACCAGCCTCAGTACTTTATCTGGTTGTTTTATTGGCCCTGGGAATGCATGGAAAATGAAGTCAACCAAAGATGTGAATGGATGTGGTAAACAAACTGGAAGAAGCCCGTCTTGTGCATGGTGTGTGTTTGTCTCCTTCCTCTTGACATCTGGTGTTGGTTTGTTTACCATCCTCCTAGTTGTTTGGCAAAAAATAGTCACCAGTAGAATTAATACCAGACTTAAAAAAAAAAAAGTTCTAGGTTGATTTATTTAACTAAACCCTTCAAGATGGTGCCCCAGCATGGCCACAGTTCAGTGACTGAAACAAATACAGCAACAAATAAACAACTGCTGCAAAACTCCAGCTTCTCTACTCAGATTATAAATTTATATTTTTTGTACCTATAATGAAAATGGGGGTTTTCTAGTAAAGAATCTGACCAGCTAATTACTCACTTTTGAAATTCTCTCTTTAAGTGGAACTGTCAAAAATATACGGAAGACTTTTCTAAAGTTCAACATGTAGAGCGTTACACTTATTATTAATTAGATTCCAGTGATGAGGCTTTTGGTTTTCTATTGGAAGAATTTAAGTAGTTAAAATTGAAAGATACCATCTATGCATAAAAACATGTGAAGATAGATATTTATTGAAATGCATACATATGCAAGCAACACACATCTTTTACTATGTCTGTTTGTGTGTGGTGTGCATGTGTGTATACACGCACACACGCATATATATATATAGCAGTATCGCCCGGCGTTGCTCAGGTTTGTAAGGGAAATAACTATAAAGCATTTTTAGAGAGTTATAGCCAAAAAAGGGGAAAAAAAATTATGGTAATTTTTTTTTTTAGTTAAAAAGGTCGAGTTGCGTCCCCTAGACAGTCTGTGGTTTGTGTTTCTGATTCTCGACCCCATGTCGAATTTATCGATTTTTTTTTCAAAATGTTCGCTGCGTTAGTTTTGAATTATGACATTGGGCTATGTGTGTGTCAAGTTTCATCAGAATCGGTTGAAAGCCGTGGTCAGGGTGAGGGTACAAGCAAACAGACACACAGAAACACGCACAGACAAACTGCCGTTTATATAGAGAGAGATATACATACACCCAATTAGATTCTTATCTACATACATACAATCCTCCACCACACACATACACATATATACACTCATTAGATTCCCATGTATATACATACCTCACATATATATATATGTGTGTGTGTGTGTATATATATATATATATAGATATATATGCACACACACACACACATCTCAGTAGAGAACAGGAGCTTATAAAGACATTAATTAAAAACAGAACCATACACATGTGGCTGACCATCACTGACTAAAGAGCCCTATATCCTATACACACACATGGTTGTGTATGTTTCTCTGTGTGTGTGTGTATATATATATCCCACTACACTCACGGAGTGGTTGGCGTTAGGAAGGGCATCCAGCTGTAGAAACATTGCCAGATAAGACTGGAGCCTGGTGCAGCCTTCTGGCTTCCCAGATCCCCGGTCGAACCGTCCAACCCATGCTAGCATGGAGAACGGACGTTAAACGATGATGATGATGATATATATATATGTGTGTGTGTGTGTGTGTGTGTGCATACACACATTTATGTTGAGTTCCACTTTCATGCTTGTATCACCAAACATACATACACAGACAGATGTTTCTTACCAAATTTACCCTGAACATTTTCTAGGTGTATTAGGCCAAGTGAGTTATCAGAATAAACCACTGCCTGGTGCCTCTATAACCATTGATGGTGGCTCCAAACCATTCCAAGCTGATAAAAATGGGGACTTTTATATCATGGCAACTGAGGCCTACATACCTTAACAGTAACAGCTCCAGGTAATAATATTTCTTGTTTTCTTTTGTGAATGTGTTGGCAGTGAGAGTGCTCAGGTGAAATACTTGGATCCTTACTTAAGGGCTACTCAAAGATTTAATTAAATATGTGTATATATATAGATGTAGCATATATGTATACATTTGTATAGGTTTGTGCCTGTGTATATCTATGTATCTACATATATATTTATTCATTCATCTTAATAAATAAAATTCTTAAAATATATATATATATATTTTTTATTTGTTTCCTTTCTCTAACATGCTGGGAAAGAGAAAGCAGTGACTGTGTTGAGAGAGGTGGAAGAGAGCAAAAGAAATTATTATAGAGAACTTGATTAGATCTATCTACATATTGGGTCATCTAATAAATAATGTGGTTTTTTAATACTTCTTTTATTTTTCAAAATTATGACAAAGTTCCTTTTTAATCTAAAATATACTCTCCTTCATTTTCTAAAATGCTCTTCCATCTATCTGGTGGACTTGCAAGGACCCTCTTCCAAAATTCATTTGTCCATAATGAAAAATACTCCTCCAGTACTGTTCTGACTTCGTCTACAGAATTCATATTTTTTCCAACCAAATCTTTTTGAAGGCTGTGGAATAAATGATAATCAGATGGGGCAATGTCCAGTGAATATGCTGGGCGGGGTATCGTTTCCCATTCAAACTGCTCCAGCTTTGGAATGTCATCATCGCTGTATGTGGCCGAGCATGATCCTGATGGAAGAACACCTTTCATCTTGAAACTCAATTTGCTGACTTTTCCGATGGCATACAGGTTTCAATGAATGGTTCAATGACCAAATCCAAGCTTCTCTGCTAGTTCCTCAACAGTTACGATGGGATTTTGTTCCACCAGGGTTTGCAGGACGTCCGTGTCAAGCTCTACAGATCTTCCAGGATGTAGCTCATCGTCTTGGCTGTAGTTTCTGGCTTTGAATTTCTGGAACCACCATTGCCACTGACTTATGCTTATTGTCTGATCCCCATATACTGCATTAATATTCCTTGCACTTTCTGTTGCATTGTTGCCTTTATTGAACTCATAAAGCAAAATATGCCGAATATGCTCCTTTGTCATTTCCATTATAGCTTTGAAAAAATAACTATTAAAATCGAACTGCACTCTTCAAAACTTGCACTAAGAATAAGTGCAAGGTAAAATTACTACCTTTTATAGCAAGTTGATGCAGGTAGTTTATCCTGTCCTCCTCTGACTTTTAGTTCATGCAATTGAAAAAAATGCATTATTTATGGGATGACCCAATATATGTGTCTATCTATTCATATCTATCTACATACATACCTATCTACTTATCTATACATACTTACCTATCTATCTTCCTCTATCTAGCTATGTCTAAGTCTATCTCTCAGACTTTCTATCTATATATATGTATGTATATATGTGTGTGTATGTGTCTGTCTCTGTGTACATATATGTATATGTATTATATACTGGCTTTCCCTGTTTTACAGGCAAGAGCCAAATGACCAAACAGGTGACCATACACCCCAGTCAATTAACGACCACCACTGCTGAAATGTTGCTTCAGTTACAAACCCTCACATATCATAACTATGACCAAATGGTCGAGTTTATCCAGAATTTGAATAAAAGCTGTTCTAGAATTTTCTCCTACACCAGGTCAGTAAATCATTAGATATATTTTTCAATAATTTTTTTCTGTTGTTTTAATTTTTAATTGTTTTATTTATTAGTTTATCTGTTGGTGGTTTTGGTTCATTTTTATAAATTTTTTCTTTTGCTTTAATTTTTGATTTTCTTTGCTATTTGTTTCACCTTTTATAATTCTTCTCCACATGAAAAAAGACAAGCAAATTTCTTCATAGAAAAATATGCACAAACATATTTAAAGTAACGAGTACAATAATTTGGTTAATTAATTAATCAATCCTATTACTCTTTACTCTTTTACTCGTTTCAGTCATTTGACTGCGGCCATGCTGGAGCACCGCCTTTAGTCGAGCAAATCGACCCCCGGGACTTATTCTTTGTAAGCCCAGTACTTATTCTATTGGTCTCTTTTGCCGAACCGCTAAGTGACGGGGACGTAAACACACCAGCATCAGTTGTCAAGCGATATTGGGGGGACAAACACAGACACACAAACACACACCTACACATATACATATATACGACAGGCTTCTTTCAGTTTCCGTCTATCAAATCCACTCACAAGGCATTGGTCGGCCCGGGGCTATAGCAGAAGACACTTGCCCAAGATGCCACGCAGTGGGACTGAACCCGGAACCATGTGGTTGGTTAGCAAGCTACTTACCACACAGCCACTCCTGCGCCTATATCCATTGTCATTGATATTCTTGCTGTTAATTAGCCCCATGTCAGCCCTGATGAAGCAGACCCTTTTTTTTAACATGACTGGGTGTGATTTGATGGAAATTTGACTGATATTTCTAGCATGTAAAACAACCATATAGAGACTTACTGCATTGATTCATGCAAGGGAGATAACTCAAACTAAAAGTTACATTTAATGAAAGGGTTTGATGACTCAGAAGCCCCTGAGAGGGAAGGAAGAAAAGGAAGTTGATCCTGAACATTTGGGAAATGTTTCGGTTAATATTTCAGCTATATGTTTCATTAACAGAATACCTGTAACCTCAGCACCTCCATCTTTTCTCCTTTTCCAGCTGGGGAAGCTATGGATCTCCTCTACCAGACTTTAACCTCTTATCACTCAGTATTAAGCCACTTCCCTCAATACTGCACCCCACTTAGTTGAGCGGCTTTGTCTTGCAAGTTATCTGGTGACCCCACTAGTGCTGGCGCTAAGTAAAAAAACCACCCAGTACTCTCTGTAATGTGACCAGCATTAGGAAGCACATCCAGCCATAGAAACCATGCCAATGCAGACACTGGGGCCCGATACAGTCTTCTGGTTCAGCAATTCCTGTCAGACTATCCAACCTATGTTAGCATGGACGGCAGATGTTAAACAATGATGATGCTTATTTAATGTGTGTTTTGAGGAGATTTGGCTGCTATTTCTTTGCATCTCCAGTGGCCACGTAGAACTCCATCATTATAGTGTAATGTGCTGGCTTATATAACTATCCAGAAGGATAGATATACCATTGAGAACAATAGATTTAGTTGGTGGTCTTGTTATCTATTCTAGCTTTTGGTGAAATAGAAGAGGGTAGAAAGGGTCAAGTGGTGAAGACATTATTTTGGCCAAGCTAAAGGCGCCTGGAAAATGTAAAACTGCTGTCAGAGAAAAACACTGTTCCACCATGGGAACAATTCTGTTGCAGCGTTTATTTAAATTTGGCTATGGTGGATCGAATCCACTTCATGCATGCAAGATCCACTACACTTTTTATAGTGGTTTTATTGTTTTGTTCTTGGTTAGCAATATCAAGGTGTATTTGTGTTGGGCAGCAAGCTGGCAGAATTGTCAGCATGCTGGAGAAAAAATGCTTAGCATCATTTCATTCGTTTTTATGTTCTGAGTTCAAATTCTACCATGGTCAACTTTGCCTTTCATTCTTTCGGGTTTGGTAAAATAAAGTACCAGTTCTGTACTGGGAGTCGATGTTATCGACTGTCTCCCTAACTTTGAACTTGCTGGCCTTGTGCCGACATTTGAAATAGATATTGTTTGTGTGTGTGAATGTTGACAGTTCATACTTTTATCCCTGCTTGAGTGAAGTGGTGCAAGGGGTTTGATATTCCTTGTTGGCATTATGACTTACCATTTTGTGCTTTCAAAGATCTATGGAATAAAAAAAAAATCCCTTTCTTGAAAAACAGATGAGGGTTGGCAACAGGAAGAGCACCAACTGTAAAATCCTACCCCAGCATGGCCACAGTCTAATGGCTGAAACAAATAAGATACCTTTCCCAGCAACAGTGCATAGAGAAAATAGTTACTTTTTCTTCCATAATGTTGTACTTTCAAATTCATCCGGAAAAAAAAACCCTTAGGCTTTTGTTGTTGCCCCAAGACACAGTAAGAACCTGAGATTATTTCATATTTTTATTTATATTTATGTACTTTTGTTTTCTTTTCTTTCTGCCTGTAGTCTAGGACAGTCATCTGAGAAAAGGGAGCTCTTTTTGCTGACCCTTGGGAAGACAGTTACAAAACAACAACCCAAAGCGAGAATTTTACTTGTTGGTAACATCCATGGCAACGAAGCAGCAGGTCGAGAGATTCTTCTCCAACTTTCCCAACATCTCTGTCAGAACTTTGGTAAAGACTACATTGTCACATCTGTAAGTATTCTTTGACTTGTTTTTACTGATTTCATTCACCAGACTGTCACCTCACCCATTCCACTTACCTCTATGTTGGGGCAATGGCTTCATTAGTTTGTAGTCAATTTATAAGAATCAGAATCAGTCAGAATCTTGAAGCTACAAGATAATGCATGATTAATTCAAAAACAGTGAGAATCTATAAGCTTTACATTTGACAGAGTAATGTGTATGCTAAAGGGTTACTGTTTAAATCCTTTAAGCATTTAAACAAACCATATCCAACCTGAATATCTTGTTTTCTGTTCCAACTGGCCAGATCCAGCCTCTCACACCTACCTTACAATATCATTATTAAAATAAGCAATCACATCAACAAAATCTCAAAGCTACAAGATAATGCATGATTAATTCAAGACAATGTGAATAAATAAGCATCACGTTTGATAGAGTAATCTGAATGTTAAGGGGTTAATTACCGTATTTGATGGAATATATGATGCACTTTTTTTCCTCCAAAAAATGTCTCAGAAAATTCACCTCCAGGCCCTATATGTAAAGTGTGACCTATATTATATATTTTAATGCATTGAGAAATGTTTTACCCGAATCTGCATTACTGAAATTGGGGGTACATCTGATACACCCATGCATCTTTTATGCCATTCAAATATGGTAACTCATTTATTCTCTGGTGTCTTATGTAATTTTCATTTTCCAGATCTTGCAGAACAGTTTGATACACCTGGTGCCTTCACTCAACCCTGATGGTGCTGAAAAAGCAAGCAAGACTAAATGTGATGGCAAAGAGGGAATTAAAAATGCCAACAGCGTTGACTTAGACACTGACTTCAAAAGTAAGGATTTCAAATACTAATCTTTCTACACTATTCTGTTCTATACAATAAATTAAGGGGTTGGACAAAATAATGGAAACACCTTAAAATTTCAAACAAATTTATTTTAATATGGGGTAT
The DNA here is from genome assembly GCF_006345805.1 of Octopus sinensis. Classification (NCBI taxonomy): domain Eukaryota; kingdom Metazoa; phylum Mollusca; class Cephalopoda; order Octopoda; family Octopodidae; genus Octopus; species Octopus sinensis. The sequence goes on along the minus strand of NC_043021.1, from coordinate 16,209,793 downwards.
ATATGAGAAAACCTGACAAGCCAAGTGAGACCATGGCCCATGCCAGTGGGTGTAACTAGCCCACTTATGAATACTCCTCATTCATTGGACAATAAACTTTGCTTGCGAAGACCTTTTGAGGCAAGTGAAATCAAAATCGCTGATGTGGCCAATGACATTACCACCTGATTGGCACTCGTGTTAGTGGACCGTTTAAAAGTGTGATCATTGCCAGGGCTATGGATTGGCTCCCATGCCGGTGGCACATGAAAAGCACCATTCGAGGGTGATTGTTGCCGGAGTCGCCCTACCGGCATATGTGCCAGTGGCACATGAAAAACAATATTCAAGCACGGTGGTTGCCAGTGCCGCCGGACTGGCTCCCATGCAGGTAGCATGTAACAAACACCTTTTGAGCGTGGACATTGCCATAACCACCTGACTGGCCCTTGTGCCGGTATCACATAAAAGCACCCACTACGCTCTGAGTGGTTGGCGTTAGGAAGGACATCCAGCTGTAGAAACGTTGCCAGATCAGATTGGAACCTGGTGCAGCCTCTGGCTCACCAGTGCTCAGTCAAACTGTCCAACCCATGCCAGCATGGCAAGCGGATGTTAAACGATGATGATATATATATGTATATAATACATTTACCTGTCTACCTATTTATCTATGAACCTACATACCCATACATAGATACATATATTGTTTATACATTTAGAAAGTCATTCATCTGTTTGTAATCGTTAAGCTTAAAATCTTTAACTTTTTGTTCTTCAGTTACAGAAGGAAATGGCCCCTCACATGCACAACCTGAAACAGGGTCATTCATGAAATGGATGAAAGGAAAATCAATAACAGCAACAATTGTATTGAGGGCAGGAGAACCAGTTGCGGCTGCTTACCCCTACTATGACAGTGAAACAAACAGTATGTATATCAGGCCCTTGGGTGGGGCTTTATTTATTGTTATTACAAGTACAGTTCTATCAAGAGTTATGGAATCATGTGAAACGCTGAGGCCTGGATGCCTCCTGGGTCAGTAATGCCAAGATCTCTCAACAAATACTGGTGCCTGGAAACTTTGCTACCTCAAATATATTCTTGCATCATAAAGCAGAGGTGGGACCCTATGATCCACAAGTGGGCCACAATGAAATTAAGTATACAGTGAAAGCTATGCATTATAATCATATATAATAATTATCAGATACTTGTTAAAAATATTAGTGGGACCCCAAATCCCTAAGTCTACTAGTATACCTTTTGCTTTGAAATAGGATGGACTCTCTTGTCTTGTACAACGAATGAGGGTCCTGCAAATTATGGCTGAACACAGATGGCAGGTAAACCAGTTAATGTCACCTCCCAACTAGACTGCCTCTCTGGTCCTCCACGCCAAGTACCAACTGGTGCAGTGAGCATGATCAATGATGGCTGCCTTGCAACTCATCTGCTAGTTGATGCCCAATCAATGTCTTATGGTACAGTTCTTCTGCTTCACTATAATAACCTTCAAGGTGTTATATATAAATACACACATACACAAGGCTTTTATGGCCAAAGGGGATGTAACTCTAATCTTTTTTTATTTTCGTTTTTATCCACCTTTCCACTTTTTGGATCAACCTTGTTTTTTTTGTCATGATTTCTCATGTACCAGCATCCCGATTTTCATATTCAGAGCTCAAAGATTGCTTGGAGACACAAGGTGTTATGAAAACCTGCCTAGACACGTGTTTCCACAGCATGAAACTATTACTAGCTCATATTTATTATATTCTGTACGACGTGTATATATATATATATACACACACACACACACACAGATAGCCATCAAATCCAATGGCAACAATGAATGTAAATTGTTTACAAAGACGTCCATCGTTGTAAAAACTTAATTTCATTACAAGAAAAGTCAATTTATTTAGATTATTTCCTTGCAACAGGAGTAATGTTTGTAACAAATATTAATTAACAACATCCAACTTCAAGATGCAAACGAGCATTTCAACTGCCAGTATAAGTCTGTCCTTAATTAGCACACATTGTCTCAGGGTATTTGTAACAGTTTAAGGCATTCTAATCATGTCCAATTAAGGCTTCATCATCGTCATCGTTTAACGTCCGCTTTCCATGCTAGCATGGGTTGGACGGTTCAACTGGGGTCTGGGGAGCCCAAAGGCTGCACCAGGCCAGTCAGATCTGGCAGTGTTTCTACAGCTGGATGCCCTTCCTAACGCCAACCACTCCGAGAGTGTAGTGGGTGATTTTATGTGCCACCGACACAGGTGCCAGACGAGGCTGGCGAACGGCCACGCTCAGATGGTGTTTGTTACGTGCCCTCAGCACGGAGGCCAGTCAATGCGGTACTGGCTACGGTCACGTTCGGATGGTTTTCTTATGTGCCACCGGCACTGGTATTTTTTAATTTCTTCCAACACCACCAGAAATGAAATATTTTTCTCCAAATGTTTTATCCTTTTTTTCTCTTTCCTTCCAATTGTTCTTGCCTTTATATTCCTTTTTCCTTTCCACAATTTTCAGGACATGCCGAAAGTGCATACGAGAATTTGCAGAAACGTTTTGCCAACGATTATGTTAATTACATCACATCAGATCCCCACCAAAACTCTAATTGCAGTTCCAATTTAAATGGTAAGGTCCACAAATTGATATTTACTTGTGTGACAATGGAGTGTCAGAATTGGTGAAGAGTAAGCTTGGTGTGTGTGAGTAAGAAATGGGTGCAGGGATGGCTATGTGGTAAGGACTTCGCTTTCTAGCTACATGGTTTTGGGTTCAGTCCCCAATGCATGACATATTTTGAGAAAGTGTCTTCTACTATAACACTGGGTTGTTCAAAGCCTTGTGAGTGGATTTGGTAGACAGAAATTGAAAGAAACCTGTTATGAGCATATATATATATAAAGTGTCATACACTAGCAGTAGAGGGAAGCTGTGGAAGAGGTAGACCCAGGAAGACCTTGGATGAGGTGGTGAAGCACGACCTTCGAACGTTGGGCCTCATGGAGGTGATGATGAGTGACCAACACCTTTGGAGATATGCTCTGCTTGAGAAGACCCGGTAAGCCAAGTGAGACCATAACCATGGTCTACACCAAGCAGCATAACCGGCCCATTTAAGAGTACCCTTTAATTATTGGGCAATAAACTGTGCTTGCAAAGACCTGTTGAGTCAAGTGAAGTCATTGTCGTGGCTGAGGCCAGTACTGCCTAATTGGTACCTGTGCTAGTGGCACATAAAAAGCACCATTCAAGCATGGTCGATGCCAGTACTGCCTGACTGGCCCTTGTACCGGTGGCACGTAAAAAGTACCCACTACACTCGAAACCTTGCCACATCAGATTGAAGCCTGGTACAGCCTTCTGGCTTGGCAGTCCTCAGTCAAACCGTCCAACCCATGCCAGCATGGAAAGCAGACTTTAAATGATGATGATGATGTATATTGGGTTGGTGCATAATTATTGCGTCTTTTTTTCAACAAAAGCAATAATAATATTTAACAAAAACATCTTTAAATGACGGTCTGACCATCTGCCAAGCAAATGGGAAGCAGTAATTGAAGTAGATGGTGAATATGCTCTGGAATAATCATTTAAAGATGTTTTTCTTATATGTTGTTATTGTTTTTGTTGAATAAAATTTGTTGAAAAAAAGCCGCAATAATTATTCACCAACCCAATATATATGTGTGTGTGTGTTACTGTCTCTTTATCTTGGTATCACAATGATAATTGTAGACAAGTGTAACTGTCATGGAAGCTGTTGTCTTTTGTTTCCAATCTTCCACAGAAACGTTCTGGCTGTGGGGAAATAGTATCTCATTTGGAAACAGGAGGTGAGGGTTGGCAACAGGAAGGGCATCCAGCCATAGAAAATCCACTTCAGCTAATTCCCTCCTGCCCATGCAAGTATGTGAGAAAGTGGATGCTAAATGATGATGAGTTACATTACATAGGCCACGAGCAAGTCTGAAGAGAAACAAAATTGGATCATTAAAAAGCAAAACAGTTTCTGATTCCTGGTTTTGGGTGAAGGTTTATGTTGTTCTGTCCTGTCTTTTTTTTCACAGCCAAGAAATACAGCAGCAATGTTGTTGTGGCCTCTACAATCAACAACCACACTGGAAGTCTACTGGTAAGTTTCCATTTTATTGGGTTTCTAAAAAAATATATATATTTTTTTTTTTTATTAATTTCATTTCACATTTTGTGTACAACAATTCCATTGGTGACAGGTTTCCAACGGGGCAAATCACTGGCTTGCTACATTCACAGTAGCGATAGTGGTAGGGGAGTCTGTGCAGTGTAAGGCAGAACAAACAAGGGATCTCTGTTCAAAGGCATGAATGTACACAACTAAGAATGGTGAATTTGGCAGGTGTTTTGTTTTTTCTGCAGCTTGTATGACCCCTATTTTTGTCATACTCTTTACTCTTTTACTTGTTTCAGTCAATTGACTGCAGCCATGCTGGAGCACCGCCTTTAGTCGAGCATATCAACCCCAGGACTTATTCTATCGGTCTCTTTTGCCGAACCGCTATGTTACGGGGACGTAAATACACCAGCATCGGTTGTCAAGCAATGCTAGGGGGACACACACATATATATATATATATATATATATACGACAGGCCTCTTTCAGTTTCCGTCTACCAAATCCACTCACAAGGCATTGGTCGGCCCGGGGCTATAGCAGAAGACACTTGCCCAAGATGTCATGCAGTGGGACTGAACCCAGAACCATGTGGTTGGTTAGCAAGCTACTTACCACACAGCCACTCCTGTGCCTATGCCTATTTACATTGTACAAACCTTATTTCAGGTTTGTATACCCTGTTTCTGTTATACACACTGTTTCTATGTCCCTTTCCCGATGCCCCTTCCATCTTCCACTTGCCTTTTGCAGTCATGTAAACTTATCCACCCAGTCATCTTTGGTTCCACTTATATACACCTACCTGTAATTTGACGTGCGTATGCCCTGTCACATCATCATTATCCACGTGTCTTCTCTACTGCAAGATATCTATTTCTATCCCTCTACCCATACTCTATAGCGTCTCATCACCTTATTTCTTTACCACCCACAAGGGGCTACACACAGAGGGGACAAACAAGGACAGACAAAAGGATTAAGTCGATTATATTGACCCCAGTGCGCAACTGGTACTTATTTAATTGACCCCGAAAGGATGAAAGGGAAAGTCGACCTTGGCGGAATTTGAACTCGGAACGTAGTGGCAGACAAAATACCGCTAAGCATTTCACCCGGCGTGCTAACGGTTCTGCCAGCTCGCCGCCTCTCATCACCCGGCACAAAGCCACCTCCCTCAGTTCTACTCCGCACCCCACCTCAGTTAAGGGGCCTTACCGTATGAATTGTTTGGTGATCTCACTGCTGCTGGTACCACATAAAAAGCACCCAGTACCCTCTCTGAAGTGGCTGGCATTAGGAAGGGCATCCAATCATAGAAACTTTGCCCAAACAGATAAAAGGAGCCTGGTGCAGTTCTCAGCTTGCCAATTTCTGTCAAACTGTCCGACCCATGCCAGCATGGAAAAACAGACATTAGATGATGACACACTGTATTTTTATTAAACATTTGTTTCCATTAAATATCCCCCAAAATTATTTATGTGTACCCTATGTCTATTATACACACCTTGGTTATACACCATATTTTAGATATATTATTCTATTTCTATAATAATACCTATCTCTTTATTACCCACAAGGGGCTAAACACAGAGGGGACAAACAAGGACAGACATAGGTATTAAGTCGATTACATCGACCCCAGTGCGTAACTGGTACTTAATTTATCGACCCCGAAAGGATGAAAGGCAAAGTCGACCTCGGCGGAATTTGAACTCACAATGTAACGCAGACGAAATACCACTAAGCATTTCGCCTGGCGTGCTAACATATCTGCCAGCTCGCCGCCTTCTATAATAATACCATATTTCTCTGACATATACCCTGTATCTGTCTTGGTCTTTCTCTCATTGCATGTTCCTTTGTCTTTGAGTGCCAGGAATGGTCACTGGACTACTACTACTTATAATAATAATGTTTTACAAATCTTTCTTTTACAGGATTATTCTTCCCTGACAAACAAGTGTCCAGCTGTAAGTGTTTACTTAGGAGGATGCTGTTACCGTCCTTCGGCAGAAGAACTCTTACAAATCTGGAAGAAACATTATCTACCATTGATTGAGCTAATGAAGGAGGTGAGTGTGTCTGTAGGGGGTTGTTTAGCCACCCGGCTGTAACCCCTCTGGGTCAGATATGATCAAGACAGACTCAAGAGAGTAAATTAGGATTTTAAGGAGATTCGGTTGCTATTTCCAGCAGATGAAGCTAATGTGTAGAGGTCACCCTCGTTGATTCAGGTTTTTTTTTGCTTTGTTTTTATGGTTCTTTTATGGTTTAGTCTCAGGTCAACCTAATCTGTGATCAAAGACCGGTCAGTCATGATGAACAGCCATGCCGACATAATGGATTGAGGACTAATGGATTGTAGTCCTAAGCATCCTTCAGACACAGTCTATGAAGGACTACATAGGTCTAAAGGAGTCATGGGCAGCCTGCAGGACTTCTGAATTACTTGGAATTTTTCAGATGATGAACCACATCTCACGTGGCTGCCTACTTCTCGAAAAAGATAATCCATGTCTGGTCTAAGATGTCCTACCGGCACAGTGCATCTAGGACTACATTATCCAATCTATCTCTCACTTTTTTAACGAATAGATCTTAATTAAATAAAAGGATTAGTAATCATACTATTATTAAGGCAGCAAGCTGGCAGAATAGTAAGCACATTGGTAACCTGCTTTTAATGATTCTGAAAAGAAAGAGGCTTGGAGAAGCTATTATGAAAGATTGCTGAATGGGAGGAGGAGAGCCTGCCAAATGTTGACCCAGTAGAGGGACCAGCTATTGGAATAGACAGCTCCCTTGTAGATAAAGCAATTAAGGGTATAAAGCAAGGAAAAGCCCCCGGCCCATCAGGAATCACTGCTGAGATGCTTAAAATATTTGGTGGTGTGGGCTATGGCCTAGTCACCCGCATTGTAAACCAGGTAGTTCATAATGGAGTCATACCCAATGACTGGCGTAGCAGCACCGTAGTCAACTGCTACAAAGGTAAAGGTGATGCTCTAGATAGAAATAATTACAGGGATATCAAACTGCTGGATCAGGTAATCAATGTCACGGAGAGGATCATAGCCCATCTCATTAGGGGAAGAGTCTGCTTAGATGAGATGCAGTTCGGTTTTGTGCTGGGTAGAATCACCACTGATGCCATATTCCTAGTTCGACAACTGCAGGAGAAATCCCTAGCTAAAGATAAACCCCCTATACTTAGCTTTTGTGGACTTGGAGAAAGCCTTTGACAGGGTCCCCGATCCCTTATCTAGTGGGTGATGCGGAAACTGGAGATTGACGAATGGTTAATAAGGGCTGTACAGGCCCTACACAGAGAGGCCGTCAGTAAGGTTAGGATTGGCAATGAGTATAGTGAAGAATTCCGAGTAGAAGTAGGGGTCCACCAAGGTTCACCCCTCAGTCCCCTTTATTCATCATAGTCCTCCTGGCAATAACAGAGGAATTCAAGACTGGGAGCTCCTCTGTGCTGATGACCTGGCCCTCATAGCAGAATCACTACCAGAACTCTAGAAAAGAAACTTCAGGTGTGGAAGCATGGTTTAGAATCAAAAACTAAAGTTATAGTAAGTAGGAAGGCGAACTCATCACACTCCTCCTCAGGTAGGTGGCCCTGCTTGATCTGTAGGAAAGGTGTAGGTAGAAACTCCATAAGATGTACTCAGTGTAAACTATGGACACATAAGAGGTGCAGCAACATCAAAGGAAGATTAACCGGGAAGATAGCTTTGATGTGTGGCAGATGCACAGGGGTAATAGACACCACAGATGCTCAGAAAACAGATTCCATCACACTCCAGGGGGAGAAACTAGAAGTAGTTGATAGCTTCTGCTACCTAGGTAACCAAGTTAGTAGTGGGGGTGAATGCTCAGAGAGGGTTACCACTAGAATAAGAATAGCCTGGGCAAAGTTTAGAAAGCTTCTACTCCTGCTGGTGACAAAGGGCCTCTCGCTCAGAGTGAAAGGTAGATTGTACGATGCATGTGTCCGAACTGCTATGCTTCACGACAGTGAAACATGGGCCATGACTGTGGAGGACATGCGTAGGCTCGAATGAAATGAAGCTAGCATGATCCACTGGATGTGTAATGTCAGTGTGCACACATGACAGAGTGTAAGCGCCCTGAGAGAAATGTTGGACACAAGCATCGGATATGGTGTGCAAGAGAGACGTTTGCACTAGTATGGTCATGTACTATGGATGGATGAGAAGAGATGTGTGAAGAAGTGCCACTCCCAAACAGGTGAAGGAATCTGGGGTAGAGGGAGACCCAGGAAGACATGGGATGAGGTGGTCAAGTATGATCTTCGAATGTTGGGCCTCACAGAGGCAATGACAAAAAGACTGAGACCTCTGGAGATATGCTGTGACTGCGAAAACCCGACAAATAAAATGAGTTCATAGCGTATCCTACACCAGCTTCATATAACCAGCCCCAGCTCATTCAAAGTACCTTGGGCAACCTGCTGTGCTTGAAGAGACCTATTGAGTCAAGTACATCAAAATAAAAATCAAATGGAAATTGTAGTTGTGATACCCATGCCAGTGACATATAAAAAGCACCATCCAAACGTGGCCAATGCCAGCACCATGTAAAAAGCTCCCACTACACTCATGGCGTGGTTGGCATTAGGAAGGGCATCCAGCTGTAGAAACAGTGCCAGATCAGACTGGAGCCTGGTGCAGCCTCCTAGCTTCCCAGACCCAAGTTGAACCGTCCAACCCATGCTAGCACAGAAAACGGACGTTAAACGATGATGATGATTGGTAAAATAAAATGCCCAGTAGGGTTTGTTTTGGCCCTTGATATTCTGAGTTCAAATCCCTTCAAGCGTAACTTGGCCTTTTATCCTTCTGAGGTAGATAAAAATCAAAGAAAGGAAGAGATGTGTGTGCATTCTTTTACTTGTTTTAGTCATGAGTGTGACCATGCTGGGGCACTGCCTTGAAGAAATTTACTGCAATAAATCAACACTAGTACTTCTGTTTTTAAAGCCTACTGCTTATTCCATTGGTCTCATTTGCCAAACCACTAAGTTACAGGGACATAAAAACACACACACATCCATATATATATATATATATATAGTTAATCCAAACAAAAAAAACACAACAATGCGAGGACGTGGAACAAATATAGTATTATTGGATGCTCAGGAAGGAAGGAGGGTTTAACGTTTCGAGCGGAGCTCTTCGTCAGAAACATAGGAGAAGAAAAGATCCAGAGAAGGGAAGACAGGAAAAAAAAAAAAAGCGCCAACAGTACACACGCAGACACATTTTGAAGAAGCCTGTCGTATATATATATATATACGACAGGCTTCTTTCAGTTTCCGTCTATCAAATCCACTCACAAGGATTTGGTGAGCCTGAGGCTAGAGTAGAAGACACTTGCCCAAGGTGCAAGTTTCTCTCGAAACTAAATTGCATGGGGCCAAGTCAAAGAATTATTAAATAATACACGTTAATTCCTTTCAAATGTGTCGAGTGCTACTTTCATTAGTCCACTCGTTTGTGTATATTTCTTTTACTTGTTTCAGTCATTAGACTGTGGCCATGCTGGTGCACTGCCTTGAGGGGGTTTTAGTCGAACAAATCGACCCCAGTACTTATTTTTTAAGCCTGGTACTTATTCTATCAGTTTCTTTTGCTGAACCACTAAGTTATGGGGGACACAAACACACCAATGCCAGTTGTCAAGCAGTGATGGGGGGGGGGAGACAAACACAGATATATATATATATATATATAGACAGGCTTCTTTCAGTTTCCATCTACCAGATTCACTCACAAGGCTTTGGTTGGCCTGAGGCTATAGCCTTGACACTTGCCCAAGGTGCCACGCAGCTAGACTGAACCTATGACCATGTGGTTGGGAAGCAAGGTTCTTATTTCGTTATTGCCCACAAGAGGCTAAACACAGAGGGGACAAACAAGGACAGACAAACGGATTAAGTCAATTACATCGAACCCAATGCGTAACAGGGTACTTAATTTATCGACCCCGAAAGGATGAAAGGCAAAGTCGACCTCAGAACGTAACAGCAGACGAAATACAGCTAAGCATTTCACCTAGCGTGCTAACGTTTCTGTCAGCTTCTTACCATACAGCCACGCCTGTACCTGTCATGTATGCACAAATTTATATTTGTTCTATGTCACTATGTAGCCATTCAATCAACAGAGATCAATGATATAAATAGCAGAGTTGACCATAGACCGTGCTTTTCAAACTTTTTGCTGGAGCGGAACCCCAAGGAAACATTCCACTGGCTCGAGGAACCCCTGTGCAATAATTTAATAGTCTTATGCACACATATCTGCACATTAGAATTAAAGATTACTGCCGATTTTAGCAGTTTTGTAACTTTTTGCGGAACCCTGGTTGAAAACCACTGCCATAGACTATTGAAAACCCCTACACCCCTTTTATGGGCCTCATCTTAAAGGGGCTATACCCAATCCAATGAATGACACCGATAAAAAGAGAATGACTTGTATTTTGTTTCCCTACTTTTTCAGGTGCAACAAGGAATTCATGGGATAATAGTGGATAATTCCACTGGTTTTCTGGTTGGTAATGTGAGTATCCAGGTGTACGAGTTAAAAACTACTTTCAAAAGTGAGGAAGGCCTCTTTTGGATCTACTTACCACCTGGATCATACATGGTGATTATAACAGCAGATGGTTATGAAGACTGGGAAAAGGTAATTTACTCTCTCTCTCTCTCTCTTCTCACATTTTAGCTTTTGAATGCATGAATGTCTATCCACACACAATATATAGATTACATACACACACGCAATCTATATATAGATTACATATCCACATACACAATCTATATATAGATTACATATACACATACAATCTATATATAGATTAGATACACACATACACAATCTATATATAGATTACATATCCACATAGGTATTTGCAGATATGCACACACCTATGAACAGGGCACATAAAAAACACCATCTGAGTGTGGTCGTTCGCCAGCCTCGTCTGGCACCTGTGTCGGTGGCACATAAAATCACCCACTACACTCTCGGAGTGGTTGGCGTTAGGAAGGGCATCCAGCTGTAGAAACACTGCCAGATCTGACTGGCCTGGTGCAGCCTTCGGGCTCCCCAGACCCCAGTTGAACCGTCCAACCCATGCTAGCATGGAAAGCGGACGTTAAACGATGATGATGATGATGATATATACACATATATATATATATATACACACACACACGCACATACTGTCCTAAATGAGTAACCATGTGAAGGACTGATACCCTGCTCAAGGGGAATGTTGGTCTGCCTACTGAGCCACTGGGTGTGGCATTTTATATATATATATATACTAGCAGTATCACCTGGCGTTGCTCGGGTTTGTAAGGGAAATAACTATATAAGCATTTTTAGAGATGTAAAGTATAATAGCCATCTCAATATGGCTAACCACAAAGGGGGGTGTTACTGTAGCTTTTTACGTTCTGAGATTTAAGTATACATTTTTAGTTAGTTACTTCCCTTATATAATAGCAAAAAAATGCATTAAAAATGGGAAAAAATGATGGTAAATTTTTTTTTAAATCGTAGACTCATCGTAGATATGCGCTAATACCCAGAAGGGCTCGATATGAATCACGACTATAAGACACCCGCTTTTGGTTAAACTGCACTGCAAAATGTGGGAGTAGTTAGGAATCTAAATCGTAGGAGACAGACACCACACAACCTCACTTTTATATATATATATAAAGACAGAGAGGCATATATACACACACACGTGAATATACACACAGATATGCCTGTATACAAACTAATACATATATTCCACATTTGATGAATCTCATGTCAGTTTGACAAATGAGTTTGCAAGTTTTTTGGGTTTTTTTTTTTTGATCAACTGAACTATATGTTGAAGGTGGCCGAGTACTCCACAGACACACAATCTTCAATCAGAGGAAATGTGTGACTGTCTGTGAGTGCAACTGTGTGTGTGTGAGTGCGAGAGAGACAAGTCTGGTCATATGATCAAGTACAACTACCTTAATAAACTTTCCACAGAATGTCCTTTCACCCAGATTTATTAAGGCTCGGGTCCAGAAGGAACACTTGCTCAGGGTGTTGTTATGGTAGTAAAGCAAAATGCTTAACCATTGAGCCACTCACACACATTCGTTTGGATATACACAAGAGAAAAAGAAACGAACTCAATCCATGCACTAGAGCTTATTCTATGCTGTGGTGTCACCATCACTATTGTTAGTTTCTTCATTGTTCAGTTCTATATTTAAGAGATGAGGAATTAAGTACATTATTTACATTTGAGGGATATTTGTCCTCATCTTATTTGTTGCTAACACAACGTTTCAGCTGATATACTCTCCAGCCTTCATCAGGTGTCTTGGGGAAATTTCGATCCTGGGTTCTCATTCCTAAGGTATTTTTTGATATTTTTATTATTATTATTATTATTCAGATCACTGCCTGGAATCGAACTCGGATTCTTGGGGTTAGTATGCCTGAGCATATGGCGTAGTGGTTAAAAGCACGGGCTACTAACCCCAAGATTCCGAGTTCGATTCCAGGCAGTGACCTGAATAATTATAATAATAATAATAATATCGAAAAATACCTTAGGAATGAGAACCCAGATTCAAAATTTCCCCAAGACACCTGATGAAGGCCGGGGGGGGGGGTATATTAGCCGAAACATGTTAACAACAAACAAGACGAGGACAAATATCCATCAAATGTAAATAATAATTCTTCATTGTTGTCAGTATTTGTAGAAGTGATGATGCGAAACCACAGCTTCAATTGAATGTGTGTGCATGCCTGTCTGTGTTTCATGCATTAAATAATTAAAATTTAATAAATATATTTAATTTCCTAGGATATCCGTATTGGTTATGGGGAGAACGTGGCTACCCTTGCTGTACGAATGACGAAGAAATCGACCATTTTTGGCATTCCTTCTTTTATCGTCATACTCTTTGCTGGTGAGTTATTCCTTTACATTCCATTTACATCTACTTTTCCATGCTGGCATGGGTCAGATGGAATTCTGTCAAGCAGATTTTTCCCTTGCTTGTTTCCAAGTAAGGTTATACTTCTGACAACAGGGAACGAATGTCACGGTTTCCATGACAGTGACACTGGCTTATAATTATCACACAATGTCAAGACAAGGAGGCAGACACATACACACACACACGATGGGCTTCTTTCAGTTTCCATCAACCAAATCCAGTCACAGATCTTTGGTCAACAGGGGCTTTAACAGACACTCATCCAAGCTGCTATATGGGGGGACTGAACCTGGAACCATGCAGTTTGAAAGTGAACTTCGCACCCACACAGCTACGCCAACTTTCAAAAATTACAATCTTAACTGTCCACATGACCCGTTGTATAAAGCCATGGTGTGCTTAATCAAAACTGGCCTGGGGTTTAACTACCATCAATCACAATCAGTCAGCTCAATCAAGGATGACTTGGTGTTTCATGATGTTGACTCCCATCACTACAAGTCTGTTTAAGTCAGATTAAATACTAATGGTCATTACATAAACAGACTACATAATTTGAAGCAGAACCTGGGTTCTTGCCTCATTCATGCTTCACCGAGCAGATGTTGAGCTATGGATGTTCAGGCTGGCTACCAGTCACATCAATCTTGTCAGCCTGCAGCAAAGACTGGGTATCAGTCACATCAATCTTATCAGCCTGCTGTGAATCTGGGTATCAGTCACATCAATCTTGTCAGCCAGCTGCAAAGACTTGGTATCAGTCACATCAATCTTGTCAGCCAGCTGCAAAGACTGGGTATCAGTCACATCAATCTTGTCAGCCAGCTGCAAAGACTGGGTATCAGTCACATCAATCTTGTCAGCCAGCTGCAAAGACTGGGTATCAGTCACATCAATCTTGTCAGCCAGCTGCAAAGACTGGGTATCAGTCACATCAATCTTGTCAGCCAGCTGCAAAGACTTGGTATCAGTCACATCAATCTTATCATCCTGCGTGAATCTGGATCAGTCACAATCTTGAGCCAGCTGGGGTATCAGTCACATCAATCTTGTCAGCCAGCTGCAAAGACTGGGTATCAGTCACATCAATCTTGTCAGCCAGCTGCAAAGACTGGGTATCAGTCACATCAATCTTGTCAGCCAGCTGCAAAGACTGGGTATCAGTCACATCAATCTTGTCAGCCAGCTGCAAAGACTGGTATCAGTCACATCAATCTTGTCAGCCAGCTGCAAAGACTGGTATCAGTCACATCAATCTTGTCAGCCAGCTGCAAAGACTGGTATCAGTCACATCAATCTTGTCAGCCAGCTGCAAAGACTGGTATCAGTCACATCAATCTTGTCAGCCAGCTGCAAGACTGGGTATCAGTCCATCAATTGTCAGCCAGCTGCAAGACTGGGTATCAGTCACATCAATCTTGTCAGCCAGCTGCAAAGACTGGGTATCAGTCACATCAATCTTGTCAGCCAGCTGCAAAGACTGGGTATCAGTCACATCAATCTTGTCAGCCAGCTGCAAAGACTGGGTATCAGTCACATCAATCTTGTCAGCCAGCTGCAAAGACTGGGTATCAGTCACATCAATCTTGTCAGCCAGCTGCAAAGACTGGGTATCAGTCACATCAATCTTGTCAGCCAGCTGCAAAGACTGGGTATCAGTTACATCAATCTTGTCAGCCAGCTGCAAAGACTGGGTATCAGTCACATCAATCTTGTCAGCCAGCTGCAAAGATTGGGTATCAGTCACATCAATCTTGTCAGCCAGCTGCAAAGACTGGGTATCAGTCACATCAATCTTGTCAGCCAGCTGCAAAGACTGGGTATCAGTCACATCAATCTTGTCAGCCTGCTCCAAAGACTGGGTATCAGTCACACCAATCTGTGAGGTGGGGGGTCTACAGCAAAGGTTGGGCTGGGTGCCAGTTACATCAATTTTACCTGTGTGCATTTGTGTGACCTGCTATAAAAGTCATGGTGACTGTCCGTCCTTCCCCAACTAAATTATAAACCTCCCACCCAAATGCTTAAACTAAAACCATCTAAAAATTAAGTCCCTTACCATATTCTTTGTTCCTAAAATATTCAGTTAAATTTTCTCTGTAATTTCAGGTGCTATCATGGGGTTGGTGTTGATGACTGTGATTTTGCTGATGTGTATGAAGTTCTGTGAAGAAGAGCGCTACAGAGAGCAAGGGTTCCACAAGATTGGAAGCAGTCGGCTGCCAAACTTCAATGACTACGACGCTGATGACGACATGGCGGATTTTACTGTTGGCGTGAAACTATTGAATAAACATTACCACGACTACAGCTCTGACGAAGAGGAGGTGTTTGATAAACGGCGGCGTGCCAAGTATTATTGAAGAGAGCTGGACAAAGAGGGAAAAAAAAAAAAAACGTAAGCAAAGGAAGGAGAAAGATGAAGAGAGGGGGCAAAGAGATGGTATAGATGGAAAGAGAGAGGGAAGGAGGAAGATAGATGGGACGGAGGGAGGAAAATAAAAAAAAAAAGAGAGACAGTGAAAGAGTCCTTCAGGGAAGAAAATAAAAGATATATTACATACAAGTCTGAGCAAGTGTTCTTTGTTCTCAAACCAAGAACGCAATTTAAACATTCCTTCATTTTGACACTTAAAAAACAAAAAAACCAGACGTTGCCATTATGGACACATGATTTGCCGGTGCCATTTTGCCTTTAGATATTGGGCAAAAAATTTTTTCTAAACATTTTTCATAATAGATTTTCTTCTAATTCCTCATTTTGCACCCCCCCACACACACCCAAAGCCCCATATCATTTTGGAGAGTGAAAATATTAAAAATACAAACTCCAATTCGCATTACATGTACAGAGTTTTGTCATAAAGCAAATCCTTTATGATTCCACAAATATCCCTGGAAAAATGTCAAAGAAAACAAAAAAAATGTATCTCGATTTATTTATATCAAAATAGCTGGGACAAGTATTTGACTTGTATAATAATGGAAGTTTCTGGAATACGAGATACGGATTAACCAAAGTGCTAATATATATATATACATACACACACACACACAACAACCAAGAAATTATCAAAATACTGTAAACGAAGAAAAAAAAAAAGTAACCCAAAGAACTAGAAAAAAATGGATTCTGTAGATCTTACCATATATTTTTTCAATTGATAAAGAATTTTTAAAAATATTTTTGCTGTACTTCTGTCCATCCATACATCTTGGGAGGGAGGGAGAGAGGGTGGGTTCTCACTTCAGATAAATGGAGAAAAGAAGATATCAAAAGCATTTTTTTTTTTTTTTCCAAATCAAAATTCAAAAAAGAGCAAAAAAAAAAAATATGCCAAATTAAACCATGCAAAATTTGCTAGCAGAACAATTTGTTTTTTGGCTTCTTATTTTATTTATTCACTTATATTTTTTTTTAGGAGTGACTCGAACCCAGACAGAAGCTATAACCATCATCATCATTTTCATAGCTTAATGATTCACAAGGATAAAATAATTCCTTTTCTTTTATTTTTATTATTTTCAGCTGATGGAGCATGAGTGAGGTGGGATTCGTAACTTATTTTTAGCAGGAGTGGCTGTGTGGTAAGTAGCTTGCTAACCAACCGCATGGTTCCGGGTTCAGTCCCACTGCGTGGCATCTTAGGCAAATGTCTTCTGCTATAGCCCCAGGCCGACCAATGCCTTGTGAGTGGATTTGGTAGACGGAAACTGAAAGAAGCCTGTCGTATATATATGTATATATATTTCTTTCCTACCCACAAGGGGCTAAACAAGGACAGACAAACGGATTAAGTTGATTACATCGACCCCAGTGCGTAACTGGTACTTAATTTATCGACCCCGAAAGGATGAAAGCAAAGTCGACCTCGGCGGAATTAGAACTCAGAACGTAACGGCAGACGAAATACGGCTACGCATTTCGCCCGGTGTGCTAACATTTCTGCCAGCTCGCCCCCCCTAATGTGTATGTATATATATATATATATATATATATGTATGTGTTTGTGTGTCTGTGTTTGTTCCCCTAGCATTGCTTGACAACCGATGCTGGTGTGTTTACGTCCCCGTCACTTAGCGGTTCGGCAAAAAGAGACCGATAGAATAAGTACTGGGCTTACAAAAAGAATAAGTCCCGGGGTCGAGTTGCTCGACTAAAGGCGGTGCTCCAGCATGGCGGCAGTCAAATGACTGAAACAAGTAGCATGGGTTGGACGATTTGACTGAGGTCTGGCGAACCAGATGGCTGCACCAGGCTCCAATCTTGATCTGGCAGAGTTTCTACAGCTGGATGCCCTTCCTAATGCCAACCACTCCGAGAGTGTAAGAATAATAAAGCTGAAGTGAAGAACAAATATACAGTGCATGTATTTGGGGGCGGGGGGACACACACCCAGCCTGAAATATAACAATAAACAAAACAAAACAAAGCAATGACAATACAATAACAAAATCCTAAATTAGGAATCCTCAGACTTTTTCTTCCTGGGGTACTCCTTCATTTCCACTAGGGCTGGCATACCCCACACTCCCTTTTTCATGGTTCAGAAGTTTGGCACATTGCATACACTTCATCAAGTCCAGCAGCTTTTACCATGCCCAGAAGCATTGGCATATCTTGTACCCTTTCCTCCACAGAGCAGTGTTGGTGTACCCAATTCATGCCCAGCAGCATTGGCACACCCCATACTCCTGGAAGCAGTAGTATACCCGTTAGTCACAGTCCAACAGTGTTAGTGTATATCACATACCCTTTGTCACGGTCCAACAGTGTTAGTGTAGATCACATACCCTTTGTCACGGTCCAATAGTGTTAGTGTATATTACATACCCTTTGTCACGGTCCAACAGTGTTAGTGTAGATCACATACTCTTTGTCACGGTCCAACAGTGTTAGTGTAGATCACATACCCTTTGTCACGGTCCAACAGTGTTAGTATAGATCACATACCCTTTGT
>NC_043021.1:16139123-16186623 GCF_006345805.1 Octopus sinensis | reverse complement strand
GTGCGATTATTGTTGTTGTTGTTGCTGTTGTTGTTATTGAACCCTAGGTCAACCTTGACCTGGCAGGCCTACGTGATCAAAGACGTTCCCCGCTGTAACAACTC
Source organism: Octopus sinensis (assembly GCF_006345805.1). Classification (NCBI taxonomy): domain Eukaryota; kingdom Metazoa; phylum Mollusca; class Cephalopoda; order Octopoda; family Octopodidae; genus Octopus; species Octopus sinensis. The sequence goes on along the minus strand of NC_043021.1, from coordinate 16,186,519 downwards.
TGCACGCAGGAACGCGTTTACCTAAACATTACAAGACAACAGGGAGTGATTTGAAGGAGACTTGGCTGCTATTTCTAACAGGGTCGAGCAAGAGACGCTTTGCGTCTCTTGCGATGCAGTCTGGTCTGATACGTTGTGCTGCGATGCAATGCGATGCAATGCGACACGAGATCGCAATGTGATACAATGTGATGTGATGGAGGACGCATGTTTGCTTGCCAGGCTTGGAGTGAGTGGGGAGCAGGGTGGCGCGAGGAGGAGGAGTGGAGGGCAAGGAGGGAGACGATCAGTTATATTTAGGTGGCACCCGTGAAGGACTGGCTTTGTCAACAACAGTGTCACACTTAAGGTTTCATTTTCACTTCAGTTCGCATTAGATCCACACTCGAGACAGCCCTATACAAAGTCACACACAGAGTTAATTGATAATTAAAAATTTTCGTTTGGGAAACAAAAAAAAAAAAAAGCAAAACAAAAAAAATGGACAAAAAATGGGTAATTAATTAATATCCACAAATATTTATGACGAAGACAACAAAGAATGCAGACCTGGTGGGTCTCTTCCAGTCCATTTCTCCACTGTCCACTTACCTGACCAATCTTCAACACAAAGTGGAAAAGAGAAAAAAAAAAAAAAAAGCAACAAAAAACAATTAAAAAAAAAGTTCTCCCCCCCCCTCCTCATCATTTTGGTTCATCCTCAGAACAGCAGCATGGAAAAACAGCAGCAGCAGCAGCAGTTTAGTAGTAATTATTGCAGTTGTAGTAGTAGTATTAGTAGGGTTTATTATTATTATTTTTTTTTGTAGTCGTAGCAGCAGCAGCAGTAGTAGTGATGGCAATGTTGGTGGTGGTGGTGGTGGCGGTGACAAGGGAGACTCCCCCACAAATGCAGCTGCAACAACAGTGGTGCAACAGCACATATCGCATGTATCTGTAGTGAATGAATGTAGTAGTAGTAGTAGTAGTGGTTGTGGTGGTGGTGGTAGTAGTAACAAATGATAGTAGTGATGATGGTGGCTGTACTCGTTGTTGTTGTTGCTGCTGCAGTGGTCGTTATGTCGTCGAGTACTCTGAGTTTTACTGTGGCGTTGTTCCTTTATTATAACAAAGGTCGGGTTCACCTGGCTCCCTCATCGCCCGTGAGACGCTGAGGACTGCAGACCAACTGCCGCAGCCGCTTGTTCCGGCAATCGCTCCGGTTCGCTGAGAATACTTGTGGATGTGCTCACTTGACGTAACGCATTTGAGACCACTGCAGAAAGAGAGAGAGAGAGAAAGAAAGAGGAACAAACAATCAAACAAGACCTTATAGAATAAGCACCAGAAAACACATTAAATAATAATAATAATAATAATGAAATTATTGTATACAGTGCTCAGGTGCACCACAACTTGTCAGAAAGTGCATATAAAGTCTGGAAAGCGAACAATGTATGAGTCAGATACATGCTTGTGTGTGTATGGAGGGGAGAAAATCAGGTGTAGTGTTGACGAATGTCAGAAAGCATGGAAGTTTTGAAGGATGCAGTGCTCTGACAACTAACAACTGATGCCGGCAGTTTGTTCCATACACACACATTAATGTTTGTTCTTATCTATACATATAAAGCTGAAGTTGTCTGTGTCTGTGTGTGGCAGGTTTGGTAGCCTTCAACTAACACTATCTCCTCCGACACCCTGCAGTGCAAGTTGACCAAAATTGAGAGTATGATAGAAGAAGGCTTGCTCTTCCTTCCGTAGAAGAAAAAATTCAAATCGGACCATGTTAACACCTTAAGGCCAAAAATTATTTACATCAAAAAGGTGATTTTTTTCTATGAAAATCCCTATTTTTTTTTTCGGTTTTTTGACTGCTGTGTTGCCATTTTTTGGTGTATTTCAATCAGAAAAATGTTCACTCAAAGGGAATAACAAGCTACATACTCCAAAATTTTTACTTTTCAAAAAGAGATTGAAACTATGTCAAAACTTTGTAAACGCAACATCAAAGTCTGCTGTTTTAAGTGCAACTAAAAAACAAACCCGAGCAACGCTGGGCTATAGTGCTAGTACTATGATAAAAATAATTTCACTTTAACTTGAAGGATTAGTCAGTACATTCAGTAAAGTACAAATTTATTATTCTTAAACAAGAATAGTATTTTCAGTGACTCTGGATTGTCAGCCCGTTAAGTCATCATTGATTGATGGACGGCTTAACAAATTGATACTTTGGAGTCGCTGTCAATATCATTCTTGTTAAAGAATAATGTGTGTGTGTGTCTGTACAGTTTGACTAAAATTTCTCAAGGTGGTGCCCCAGCATGGCCAGTCTCATAACTGAAACACGTAAATCTTCATATATAAAACTGAAGTTGTGTGTGTGTCTGTCTACTCCGATTTAGATTCCTAACTACTCCCACATTTTGCGGTGCAGTTTAACCAAAAGCGGGTATCTTATAGTCGTGATTCATATCGAGCCCTTCTGGGTATTAGCGCGCGTCTACGATGAGTCTACGATTTAAAAAAAAATTTGCCATCATTTTTCCACATTTTTCGCTCGGTTTATATAAGGGAAGTAACTCTCTAAAAATGCTTATATAGTTATTTCCCTTACAAACCCGAGCAACGCCGGGCAATACTGCTAGTATATATATATATACATAAATACACACTCGTACATATATAAAAAATGTTGAAAAGGTAATGTCAAAGATATTGTAAAGACAAGAAAAAGATGGTGAAATGGTCCTGCAAGTGGATAAGAATAATATAAGGAATGTAAGTAAGTACTCACTTGGTCTGAGAGCAGCAAGGGAACAGTATTGGTCAAACCAGCTCATTACTGTACGACACATCTCGTCCATACTGGCTGTCGATACAATGTTGTTGTATGTGTTGAACAGAGGCCGAGTGATGATACTGAACTGTTTAGAGGGAGTTAAGGAACTTGGATGGTAGAGCTGTGTGTGTGTGTGTGTATATATATATATATATATATATATATATAAAACAGAAAAGAGGAATTTTGATTGTCCCCACGTGGTGGGTTGTAAATGTATATACGAAATTAAAAAAGGAAAATATGCACACTTACATGGTTTTAATATAATTTTTAATATATCGACCGGTTTCGCTATCACTATTCATGATATTATGTTTAATTTATTTGAATATATATTTTTTCTTAAGAAGAAATTTGGTCCATGTTGTGTGTGATGAAATTCACTCATCACACACAACATGGACCAAATTTCTTCTTAAGAAAAAATATATATTCAAATAAATTTAACATACAAAGAAAAGGAGTACAAAGGAAAGGAGTACAAAGGAAGGAGTACAAAGGAAGGAGAGCAGAGAAAGAAATTTTAAATATAAAGAAAGTTAACCGAGACGAAAAGGATACAATCCAAAACTTCCAATTCTGATTGGTTCGTAATCGGACATATTCATCATACATTTCATTGATCTGGTCAGCCCTCGTTACTGGAGCCCCAGTAGCTGGTAGCTGTGACTGACAGTAACTGAAATAGAAAGGGAAGAAGAATAAATTATAGGGTGTGAAGTTGGAGTATGTAAAGGAAAGTGGGTAGCGAAGAGAGAGGAAGGAAGAGAGAGAGAGAAAGAGAGAGATAAGCAGCATTGGAGATGATAGGAGGCTAAAACTGGGTTAACTTTGCCTGAACAACAGAAATGGGAGTGCATGTGCATGTGTGCAGATGCATGCTGATACCAAATGCATCTCATCATCATGGCCTGAGAAGAATCGGTTCTTCTTTATGATGTCATTTTAGTCAGTACAGCCTTATCTTATGTTTCCATCTTTGGCATTGCTCCCATCTAAGATTGGATGCCCTTCCTCACACCAACCAGTTTACTGTGCGTATTGGGTGTACTTTTAATGTAGAACCAGCACAAGTGAAACCACCATATATTCAACACTAGCTTAAAAGCCGCCTGATAGGGTGGCTTTTAATCCTTTAGTGTTCGCATTATTCTGCCAAAATTAATGCTTTTTTATCCACATTGTTTTGAACTAATCTTGCATCATCTTGTAGCTATGAGATTTTGATGAGGTAGCTGTTAATTTTTAAAACGATATTGTAGGGTTGGTGTGAGAGACCAGATCTGGCCAGTTTGACCATAAAACAGGCAGAATACTTTTGGCCAGATATGGCCGGTTTAAATGCTAAAGGGTTAATCTAGCTCGTGTGGAGGGCTCTTCATTGGGCTTTGGGCCCAACAATGACACTTCATGCATTAAGCACATATCAAATTTTATTAAACTTGACCAATGTTTTTCAAGCTATGAACAATCTTCATCAAAACAATGATATAATTCGTCGACTTGGAACTTGTTGCAAAGCTGCATGATAAACAACATATTTTGTCTTCCCATTCGGGGGACAGCACGATTTTTTTCTTGTCTAACCTCTTTCTTTCTTTCTCTCTCTCTCTTTCTGTTGATTGTTTTCAACTATCACCATCACCAGTACCACCACCATTGCCACCACAACTGCCATACACACACCACTCAGACTTTTCACGCCACCATTTCTTTATTACCCACAAGGGGCTAAACATAGAGGGGACAAACAAAGACAGACATAGGTATTAAGTCGATTACATCGACCCCAGTGCATAACTGGTACTTAATTTATCGACCCCGAAAGGATGAAAGGCAAAGGCGACCTCGGTGGAATTTGAACTCACAACGTAACGGCAGACGAAATACTGCTAAGCATTTCGCCCGGCGTGCTAATGTTTCTGCCAGCTCGCCACCTTAACACCATCAATACCTTTGACTTCACCGCCTTCCCCTCCACCACCATCTCCACTGTCTTTCACATCGCTTACTATCACCGTTGTCCCTGACTGCTTTAGCTACCACCACCACCATCATCACCTCTGCCTCTATCACAACTACAGCTCATACTATTACTATCACAACCGTCAATCTACTACCGTCTCTATGCCTACTATTACTCTCACCCCAACATGAGCAATAGTAGGAGTGTCAATGAATGGTGAGAGAGACGGTCAAAGTGTGACACACTTTCACGGAGAAATTAGTTTTCGTCTTTATTATATTAGAGGAATAAAGGGCCTTCACAACCTGACATTAGGTTCTTATACTGTGGCATCAGCACTAAAGAGGTTGCCATGTCCAAAACAAGACTAAAGGACACCCTCGGTCATGCATAATCACTTCCCATTCACCAATCACTTTACAGAATGTACTGGCACCATTTTAGGATAACAAGAATCATATAACATATTCACCTAGGTTTAGCTCAATCATGAAGTAGTGAGTTCAATTCCTGGAACAGATTGTGTGTTGTTTTCTTGAGCAAGACACTTTATTTCATGTTGCTCCAGCTCACTCGGCTGTAGAAATGAGTTGTGAGATCACTGGTGCCAAGCTGTATCAGCCTTTGCCTTTCCCATGGATAACATCAGTGGCATGGAAAGGGGAGACAGGTAGGCATGGGCAACTGCTGGTCTTCTATAAACAACCTTGCCCAGACTTGTGCCTTAGAGGTAACTTTCTAGGTGCAATCCCAGGGTCATTCATTACCAAAGGGGTTTCTTTACTCTTTAAATGTCTATATATGCATGTATGTATACCCCTCCCCCCACATCTCACTTCACTACTGGTGCTGACTTGTTTACATTCCCATAACTTAGCAGTTTGGCAACAGAGATTGGTAAAATGCATACTGGACTTAAAAATACAAGTACTGGAGTTGATCGGTTGGACTAAAAAGTCTTCAAGGTGCTGCCCCCGGCATGGTTGCAATCCAGGGACTGAAACAAATGAAAGATGAAACAAAGAGTCTTCCTTACCTTATGTCCGAATTTAAACTGTCAATTTCTAATTTTAACACTTCAGATTCATTTTGCATTTTCACTCTTTCAGATTTCATTTTTTTGCAGAATTCAGCAGCTGCAACAAGGGAGAAGAGAAAAGAAAATTGTTTGTCAAAACATTGTCGGAAACAGAATAAATCAACAGCAATATCATTGTTTTAACGTCTACTTTTCCATGCTTGCATGGGTCAGATGAGACAATGTTTTCTACAGCTCAATTCCCTTCCTGACATCAACCCAGTTTTCCCGGTCTATTGAACATCAAACAGCCCAGATATGCTTATGTGGAGAACTGGAAACAAACAACACTGTCTGAACGAGTCTCTTGTTTACGAAAATTGCAAAACCTGTCAAGCTATCATCCTCATCATTTAATGACCATTTTCCATGATGGCATGGGTTGGATGGTTTTACTGAAATCTGGTAAGCTGGAGAGCTGCACCAGGTCCCAATCTGATTTGGTATGGTTTCAACAGTTGGATGCCCTTCCTAACACCAACCACTCAAAGAGTGTAATGGGTGTATTTTACGTGCCACCAGCATAGGTGCCAGTTGTGAAACACTGGCATTAGCCATGGCTACGATCTCCCTTGACTTGACAGGTCTTCTCAAACACAGTATATTCTTTTCTACTCTAGGCACAAGGCCTGAAATTTTTGAGGAGGGGGCCAGTCAATTAGATCAACTCCAGTATGCAACTGGTACTTAATTTATCAACCCTGAAAGGCAAAGTCTACCTCAGTGGAATTTGAACTCAGAACGTAAAGACAGACGAAATGCCTATTTCTTTACTTCCCACAAGGGGCCAAACACAGAGAGAACAAACAAGAACAGACAAATGGATTAAGTCGATTATATCGACCCCAGTGCATAACTGGTACTTAATTTATTGACCCCGAAAGGATGAAAGGCAAAGTCGACCTCGGTGGAATTTGAACTCAGAACGTAACGGCAGACAAAATACTGCTAAGCATTTCGCCTGGCGTGCTAACATTTCTGCCACCTTGCCGCCTATCAGTATATTGCCAAAGATCTTGGTCATTTGTCACTGCCTCCACGAAACCCAGTGTTTGAAGGGTGTTTTTTTTATGTGCCACCAGCATGGGTGCCAGATATGCAACTGACATCGGCCATGAGAAACCAGACATGCTTTTGCAGTGGACTGCATGCAAACAGCGCTATCAGTATGAACAGACAATCAGTGCACTTGTGACAAGACAAGGGGAAATACAAGCTCACTCACATGTATGTACATACATATACACATACAATAGGCTTCTTCTGTAGACATGGTTGTGTACTGAGAACTTTGCTTCCCAACCACATGGTTCTGGGTTCAATCCTAGAGTGTGGCATCTTGAGTAAGTGTCCTCTGCTATAGCCTCAAGCCCACAAAAGTCTTGGTAGTGAATTTGGTAGACAGAAACTGAAAGGTATGTGTATATTGGGTCATCCCATAAATAAGTTTTTTTTTATGCTTCTTTTATTTTTCAAAATTAAGATGAACAAAGTTCTTTTTCAATCTAAAATTTACTCTCCTTCATTTTCTACAATGCTCTTCCATCTATCTGGTAGACTTGCAAGGCCCCTCTCCCAAAATTCACTTGTCCATGACAAAAAATACTCCTCCAGTACTCTTCTGACCTCATCTACAGAATTCATATTTTTTCTGTCTAAATGATTTTGAAGACAGCGGAATAAGGTATAGTCTATCTAGGATTATGTTATCCAGTGTGTCAGATACGTGGTTTGTTATGTAGTTCAACTGAGCTGACCAGTTAGTTCTGATGGCATAAATCAACAATTCAACCCTTTTTGTAACCCTATTTGTCCATGTGCTTCAATTCATTATGAAAATAAGAATTTGGAAGGATTTTAGCGTTTGGAACATAATCTAAGAAAATATACTTATGTCACAATGGAAGATTTTAATTTAACCCTTTAGTGTTCAGATTATTCTTTCAAACATAATGCCTATTGATTCACATTGATTTGAATTAATCATGCATTATCTCATATCTTCAAGATCTTGATGGTGTAATTACCTAATGTAGAATAACACTGTAGGGTAGGTGTGAGGGCCTGGATCTGGTCAGTATGAACAAAAACAGATTAATTTTTTTGGCTGGATATGGCCGGTTTAAATACTAAAGGGTTAGACATGAATAATTTAAACCGAGAGGTACTTGTGGGTTGGTATCAAAACAGCCCCAGGAATACTGACAGTTTACTTACAGGTTCAGCATTCACTCCATATAGGTATAAAATGTACAGAATGTACAGGGTGATGGTTGGAGTTCAACAACAACAGCTGAACCAATATGTTCAGGTATGAAACTTGCAAGCTGCATGGCAATGGTAACCATTGCTGATATCACAAAAGAATGAATGAATAAGAAGCACCCAGTTCATGCTGTAAAGTGGTGGGTGTCAGGAAGGGCATCCAGCTGCAGCAACCAAGCCAAAGCAGATAATGGAACATGATACTGTTCCTGAACCCATTGGATCTCGTCAAAACATCTAACCGATGCCAGCATGGAAAATGGATCTTAAATGATGATGATGATGATGATGATAACACTCGGTAACAAAATTTTAACTTTTTTTTGTCCTTGGCCAGTAAGTGCTATTTCCTATTTGCTTCTATCTAGAATTCAAAGGAAATCACGACTGTTTTATTTATATTTTATTTTATCTAGTTTCATCTCACGAGCTGTGGCCATGCTGGGGCACTGCCATTCGGTGTTGCTGCATGATTTTTACTTCACGAATGCTTTTTAGCAATTGCCATTTGGTGCATGAGAGAGTTCGATGCAGCTGCTCTCATCTGCACCTCCTGCCGTGAAGTTGGTTCATCTGGGACACCTGACAGGAAGAGATCCAGTTTTATTTGCTTTTCCGACCCAGACATCAATGTTTTGAAACTGACCATTAGATTTCAGACAGATTCAGCCCTGAGTTGCTGAAGAAGAAATATTGTCACAGCAAATATTCGGCTCAATACCAGAGATTTGCTTGACCGTCGTTTGACCATGACCACTTGAGCATGTCCCTAAGAGACTGACAATATGTGCATCTCTGATGATGAACAGCAGTGGTGGGGGCAGCATCATAGTCATGTGTTGAAGGGGATTCTTTGGGATTTGAATAAATGTAACAAAAGCAAAGTTTGAAGGAATTATTGGCCAGTTTTCATATTTTCTAGGATAAAGCAAATAGGAAATAACAGTTGCTACCCAAGAACAGAAATCATGTTACAGTGTAATCTGTCCTGCTAAGGACTTTAACCCTTTAGTGTTCAGATTACTCTGTTAAATGCAATATTTTTTTACTCAAATTGTTTTTAATTAATCCTGCATTATCTTATAGCTTTTGAGGTTTCAATGATGTGATTATTTATTTTTAGAATGTCAATGTAGGTTAGGTGTAAGAGGCCAGATATCGCCAGTTTGAATATAAAACATGTAGAATATTTGGGCCGGATATGGCCGGTTTAAATACTAAAGGGTTAAAAAATGTGGTGTCCATTTTAAAGGTACTAAGTGTTCTGGCATGAACCTTTTAGACGATATAAATGCGTGATTTAATAATTGGGTGATGCAATACTCATGGTGAAGTACAAGGTCACAGCCGTAAGAGACGAAAGTCAGGTAGGTTTGTCTAAATAACTACATAATGGCTTTAATACTGTTGTGGTGAAATCCTGACACCCCTGTAGGATAGCAAGTCAACTGTCCTAAACTGTATAAAATCACATGTGCACTGTGAGTGAAGGACAGTGAGGTGTGTGCAGGCGCTTTGTGAAGACAGTCGTAGAAGTCATTGAGAAGAGATATTGTTTGTTCCGTGTCATTTGATCTTTTTTTGTTTGTTCCATGTCTTAGATTCTTTTTATTACTGCCAAACCATTTAAAAGTCAGTCTTATTATGTCAATTCTTAGAAGTTTAACTTTATGAAAAAATGAAAGGTCTACTTTTCCCTGTTTGCATGGGCCAGACATATATTTATATATTAAATGTGCATGTAAGGGTTCTTTGAGACATAGAATATATTTCTAGAGCTCCCCAAGAATGATAAAGCCAGGAAATGCTAGACTAAACCATTGACCAAAAGAAAAACAAAAAATGTCAAGTCTTCCCAATGATAAAGCAAGAGAGAAGCTGATATTTATTGATTTCAATGAATATCAAAATAAGCTGAATCAATTGAGTTGCTAAAAGCCACTTATGTCATAGACCAGTGGTTTTCAACCAGGGTTCCGCAGAACCTTAGGGTTCTGCCAGTACAGTCCAGGGGTTCCACAAGAAGTTACAAAACTGCTAAAATCAGCAGTAATTTTTAATTCTCCTGTGCAGATATGTGTGCATAAGACTATTAAATTATTGCACAGGGGTTCCTCGAGCCAGTGGAATGTTTCCTTGGGGTTCCGCTCCAGCAAAAAGTTTGAAAAGCACTGTCATAGACAAAAAGAGAAAAACCACACGGAATGCTCTGGGGTGGTCCTCATCTCAAGTCATGGCAGAGAAGCAAACGGGTTTGGTATTGATGCTGCTGCGTAAAGAAGAAGTTAATAAAGCAAGGTGTAGCTACGGTAAATTATAGCATCAGAACCTTCCTTACCTTTCTGTAACAGTGTAGCTTTACTAACTTTGCCGGTAGGGGTCTGCTTCAGTGAAGGAATCAAGCTGTGAAGCACGTCAAAGCCACTCTGTTGAATGATGAAAGCAAATGATAATGAAGATCGACTGTTCATCCTCAGAACGATGATAATGACAATGATCAATAATAAACTACAACAATGCAATGAGAACAATAACAATTACAAACAGATCGATAAAATAAATATATAGATCAATGCTAGATATATATATATAACAGCAATGACATAAAGCACAGGTTTCAGGTTCAAATCTTGGTCACAACTATTGTATTGTACTCTTAACTAGCAAGTTCCTTTGCTATGTTGGTGGAAAATTTATAGAATAGATTGGCTTTTCACTCATCTGGAAATTTGGCTGACCAGGTAAAAAAAACAAAACAATAAAAAACAGAATGAGACATTTTGGGACTAGACTTGCATTATTTTTTCTTCTTGACATCCAACTTTACCTTCTTTATTTCCAAGCAATTATTTGTTGTAATTACAAGGTTTTGCGGTAGCTTGTCTTTCCAAGGTCGACAAAATACAATACCAGTTGAATGCTGGGGTACATTTAATCTACTGATAACGATGTCTGTCAGGCTTCTTCAAGCAAGCAAGAAACCAATGCCTGATTTCCATGCTGGAATGGGTTGGGTGAGTAGTCTGACAGGGAACCAGCAAGCTGCAGGGTTGTGTGGAGACTCAATGTCACCTTTGATACGGTTTCTATAACTGGATGCCCTCCCTAATGCTAACCACTTTACAGAGTGTACTGGGTGCTTTTTTAAGTGCCACTGGCTCTAATGAGGTTGCCATGTAACTTCAAAGACAGAAAAGAACAGAGGGAAAAGGAAAAGAAAAAAGCTCCCATTCCTAAGAAGTATTAGAGAGGGGAAGATGGAGGTGGGTGATTTTATACCAGGTGTTGAAAGACTAAAATATGATAGAAGAATAAACACAGGTGTCTCATTATAGAGGAGATATCTGGATTAAGGAGATAAGAGGAAGTTAGTGATCAAACTCTCAAGAAACAAGAAGGTGATCATAAGACGTGGACAGTGGATTATGAGAGGGGATGAAGGGGTGGATGCTTTCATAAGGGTGTGGAGATGATATAAACAGGTGGAGGTAGAGGCCGAAATCTCCTAAAAGTGTCCACTCAACACTACTTGAGCTTTTAAGGGTAGATGAAAGCATAAAACCCTATGAGTTGTAGTATTCCTGTGAGGAACAGAACTGGGGACTAATACCAGATTTGAAAGACAGGTACATGAGGCAAGGGCAAGTTCTAGTTAACAACAAAGAGAAGAAAATACATGTACAAAATCATAAATATTAGGTGATGGGGGTAGATCTAGCTTACTAGATCAGCTATAGTAATTTATTGGTAATTATGTTATTGATGGTAGGATAAAACCAATAACAAAAGGTTATAATTACAAATCCTGTTTCAGAACAACATTCGGAGTTACTTCCCTCGGATCCATGTTTATTGTTGTTAGCCTTTTGTTTAGCCCTTGGTTGGTCCTGATGAGATTTATGAGATACAGGGGTTGGACAAAATAATGGAAACACCTAGCATCATAATTTTAAAATATCTATAAAACTGTCAAAAGCTTGTTTATTGTAATGCCTTTTGGTTCATTATCAGTGTTGCTTAATATGTTTTGCTAAAATTGCTGTTTCTTTTCAGATATCATCAGAAAAAGGTAATTAAAATTCAATAAAATGACAGATCTATTGGACTTTCAAAGAGGTCAAATTGTTGGTGCTCGTATGGCAGGCACTAGCATAATGAAAACAGCCAAAATGTTTGGTGTATCAAGAAGTATTGTCTCAGAAGTAATGAGAGCTTTGAGAAAGAGGGAAAAACCTTGTTGAAACAAAACTCCGGAAGAAAAACCAAACTTTCAGATAGGGATCGTCGGACTCTTACGTGAATTGTTAGAAAGGATCACAAAAGTACAGCTCCCAAAATTACTGCAGAACTTAATGACCACCTTGGGAACCCAGTTTTCACAAAAACTGTTTGCTAGGAGCTGCACAAAGCCAGATTTCACGGGAGGGCAGCAATCAGAAAACCACTACTTTAAAAAACAAAGCGTTTAGGATGGAGTAAAAACCAACAGAATTGGTCCCTAGAGCAGTGGAAGAATGTTATTTTCTCCAACAAGTCATCCTTTACATTATTTCCAACCACTGGCTGAGTATACTTGTCGTGACAGCCAAAAGAAGCATTTGATCCAGACTGCCTTATTCCAACTATTAAACATGGAGGAGGATCTGTGATGATCTGGGGCCCTATATCTTGGAATTCCACTGGCCCAATGGTTTCCCTTCGTGACAGAATTATTAGTCAAAACTATTTAAGCATTCTATCTGATTAAATCCATCCTATGGTTGTGGAACTATTTCCGGAGTTGAACATCTTATCTGGCCACCACAGTCCCCAGATCTCAGTATTATTGAACATTTATGGTACATTTTAGAAAAACAAGTAAGGAGTCGATATCCTCCACCATCTTCACTACAAGAACTGGAGACTGCTTTAGCTGAAGAATGGACAAATATTCCTTTGGAAACAATTCAAATTTTGTATGAGCCCATACCTTATAGAATTCAAACTGTAACTACTGCCGAAGGTAAGGTGGTCCTACCCCATATTAAAATAAATTTGTTCAAAATTTTAAGGAGTTTCCATTATTTTGTCCAACCCCTGTATAAGATGCACTTTTTTCTTTAAAACAGTGTCTCAAAACAACCCCACCCCTGGTCCTATATGTGAATTTGAACCTCCCATAAGCTAAATTTGTCTCTGACACTCCCTACTAGAGGTTAATTTTATTCCAAATGATCTCTTCTACCAAGCTGCACTGCTAACTTTTTACATACAATAATATTTCTTGCTAAAGGCAAAAGTATTTTTGTAATTTTGTTGTAAAATAGTGCTGGACCACTTTAAATATTTCATGCTCTGATGCAGAAAAAGCATTTTTTTTATCTTATGTGCTGCAGGAACTGGAGTGTATCTAATATGCCTGAGCGTCTTTTATGCAGCATCTAACAAAATGCTTTCACAGGATTTGAACTTGAAACCAGTGAAGTAACCTTGAAGCAAGTGGGAGGAACAACAACAGTAGACATCGTACCTTTATATTACACCGTCGTTTCTGTTCAGCAGATATGTGTGAGACTCGTCTGTGTTCATTGGGATGCACCCGGTTCTGTTTTGGCTTCAAGCTTGACGCATTTGTTTGGGTGGACTTTAAAGGAGAGGAGAAAACAAAAGATATCAAGGAATCAGTTACTGATGTGAATTCTATACAAATTGACAAATATCAGGAAGTAATCCGCATCGCAGTAGTCTTTTTTTATCTGGCAACTTTTTACTGGTTTCAGGTCATTAGACAGCAGCCAAATGACACACCACCTTGAAGGGATTGACTGAACAAATCGACCATGGTGACTGCTTTTAAATCTAGTATTTATTCTATTCTTTTGGTCTTTTTTGCTGAATTGATAAGTTATAAGGATGTAAACAAACCATCACCAGTAGTTAAGCAATGGTGGAGACAAACAATGGAACCATACACACACAGACCAATGTGCCATTCATGGGCAAACTGCAGTCAAAATTTTGCCCATGATCCACACACATTTATTCTTTTCATTTTTATGGACAAAACGAAAATACCACTTATACCTCTCCTTACAAAAATTTGGAATGGTACATGCTCACAGAAAATTCTACAGACACACACACACACACACAATACAAATAGCACGTTGTGAAACTGTTAATCTCCTGTACCAGCAATTCAGGTGTCTTAAGACAATGACGACCAATAACTGAAGAGATGGAAAGAATATTCTACAGCAGTGGTTCCCAAACTTTTTAGAGTCGCAACCCACTATTTATCACACCAGTTTATGATGACCCACTTAACTCTACTGAACTATCTCGATAGACAGCAGTTAATCAAAGCTAATGCGTAATTTTATAACTTTTTGCGACCCACTAAGATTCCGTCCGCGACCCATCTGTGGGTCGCAACTCATAGTTTGGAAACCACTGTTCTACAGTAACAACTTACAAAAGACGATACATCCATGTCTTGTGACAACGGACTCCCTAAGCACAGGATTGGACTGTCTGCTTTAGGACTAATTTCACTTTGCAAGCCTTGGTTGCCTGTAATTATAAAAAAAAACAAAATAAAAAAAAAAAACAGCTTTAACCAATGAATGGTGTTTCAGCAGAACCTGACAATAAATACAAACCCCAAAGAATCCTTCTGAACACATGGCTATGGTACATTATTTACATTTGATGGATATTTGTCCTCATCTTGTTTGCTGTTCAGCTGATATACCTTTCAGCCTTCATCACTACACCACATGCCTTAACTACTACGCCATATGCCTGTGGGCATATGGTGTAGTGGTTACAAACTAAGGCATAGAGAAGAAACAGTTTCTTCAACCATCCGAAACAATTGCAACATTATCATCTTCATTTTTTTGTCTGATTACTATGGGAGACACCCTTCGGTCATGAATGACCATGGGATTGCACCTAGAAAGTTACCCTCCGAGGTACAAGTCCTGGCAAGGTTGTTTATGGAAGGCCAGCAGTCACCCATGCATACCAGCCTCCCCTCTCCACACCACTGATGTTATCCAAGGGAAAGGCAAAGGGGCTGATACAGATTGGCACCAGTGATGCCGCAACTCATTTCTGAGTGAACTGGAGCAACGGGGAAATAAAGTGTCTTGCTCAAGAACACAACACACAGCTCAGTCCGAGAATCGAACTCACATCCTCATGAGTGTAAGCTCGATGCTCTAACCACTGAGCCATGCACCTTCACTGATTACTATATATATATATATATATATATATATATATATATATATATATATATATAATACATATATAATCAGACACACACACACACAGAAAGAAGGGACATTAAGAGATAAAGACAGAGTAATTATAAACATTCAGCTAAACTGACCCTGTTTCGTAGTAGTCAAGGCACTGGTGTCCTGGTGAAAGGGCTGATTTCTTGCGGGTACTAAGACACTATTGGAGAAACTGGGTACTGAACTGGTTGCTTTATTCCCTGAAGGTACCTGAGAAAAATACATGAAGAATAAATAAAGTGGAAAATAGATAAATATATAGCTTGCGTGTGTGTGTGTGTGCATGTAACGGTATGCAAATTAGTAGCACCATCTCTCTTTGGCTACTGGATTTGCTGAGTATATAAACAATCTGGGATAGATCAAAATGATATAAACACTTGATGAGACCCCAATAAGGTCCGAAAATTGATTATGGCTGTTCATCATTTTTACAATTAACAGAGAAATAGTTAAATTTGTCAAGTTTGTATCTCTACTACCTAAGTTTATATTGATATATATAATATATGTAAAATTAGTTTGAGCAAACAAAAAGTTAATAATACAAGAATGTAGAGTCAAATAATATCTTTACTTGATAGCTACATTACTACTATTAGTTTCATCATTTCCAGTTCTTCAGGTAATCATTCTAATTCACCTGTTGTATGTGATTGCTAGGACAAATATGCAGGTGGATTAAAATCAATACTTGAAGAACTACAACTGGGGAAACTAACAGTTGAAATGTATCTAACAATAATCCAAGTATCAAATGAATATATGAATATATATATATATATACACATATATTATACACACTCACCCACGTGTGTATGTATAACGATGGATCTCGAAGCATTTGTAAAACTGTAAATATTTGGTTGGAAAACACTTTTGGAAAGAAAAAGTCAGATAGCCTTCATTTAAAAAAAAATTTTTTTTTATCCAGAATGGTTTTTAACCTCCAAATCTTTGCATATGCTTCAAGATCCATTGTTTCCCAAAAAGAATTACTTCACATCCTTTTACAAGTTTATAAATTCCTATGACATCAACACTATGTCATCATGATCATCATCGTCTAACATCCATTCTCCATGCTGGCATCAGTTGGACAGTTCGACAGGAGCTGCCAGGGCTGGGAGCTACACCAGGCTCCAATTGCTTGTTTTGCCATGGTCTCTACAACCCTTCCTAATGCCAACCACTTTACAGAGCGAGCGTGTGTTTAGATGTTACGATACATAATAATAATGTATGTCCTATGCTGGTGCCGTGTAAAAAGCATTTGTGCTGGCACTATGTAAAAGTGCTTGTGCCAGAGCCACATTAAAAGCACCCAGCCCACATTGTAAAGTGGTTGGCATTAGGAAGGGCTTCCAGCCATAGAAACCAAGCCAAATCAGACTGGAAGCTGGTGCAGGTCATCTGCTTGCCAGCTCTGGTCAAACTGTCCAACCCTTGCCAGCATGGAAAACAGACGTTAAAGGATGATGATGTGTACAACTGTGAAACACAGAAAACTAATGTCCTGCAAGAAATAGAAACACACTGGTATCTAAAAAGGACACACCAGAGCTGACCAGAGGCTAAACAACAACAACATATGCATCATAAACACACAAAAACAGTATATAAACCACACAGCTCAAGCAGCAAAATACATAATATGTCCCATAACAAATACTATGGACAAGCAATGATGAGAACTATTAAACCTCATCTTGTAATAATTAACTTCAGATTTAGTAATTATGTTAATGGTTACTTACATTGGTAAGGGTGTTAGGAATACTGGTTGGTATGGCAGAAGCAACTGAGATAGGTGTATGACCAGCTGAAGAGATTGGCTCTCGTGCTGGCCTGATGGGAGCATAGTTAGTTGTAGAGGAGGTGATTGAGGTTGAAGTGGCCGTTGTGTTAACAGAGGTTTTTGCATGTGGCTCTTGTTTCACATCGATGCTTGGGGTTGGATATGTGCCTGAACCGAAATAAAAAAAATGCTTTTTAAACATCATAACAGCGGAAGGTGAGTTAATACAAATGATTCCAGGAATGGAAAGCAGGTGGCCAAGTAGGAAGCTATACAAGTTCAAACTCAACTACATAACTATTTTGATAACATATCTCCATGGTAGGAGCACTCCGTCGGTTGCGACGATGAGGGTCCCAGCTGATACGATCAACGGAACAGCTTGCTCGTGATATTAACGTGCAAGTGGCTGAGCACTCCACAGACACGTGTACCCTTAACGTAGTTCTCGAGGAGATTCAGCGTGACACAGATTGTGACAAGGCTGGCCCTTTGAAATACAGGTACAAGAGAAACAGGAAGAAAGAGTGAGAGAAAGTTGTGGTGAAAGAGTACAGCAGGTTTCACCACCATCCCCTGCCGGAGCCTCGTGGAGCTTTAGGTGTTTTCGTTCAATAAACACTCACAATGCCCGGTCTGGGAATCGAAACTGCGATCCTCCGACCGCGAGTCCGCTGCCCTAACCACTGGGCCATTGCGCCTCCACATCTCCATGGTATGACACTAAAGGCAGCGAGCTGGCAGAAACGTTAGCACGCCGGGCGAAATGCGTAGCAGTATTTCATCTGCCGTTATGTTCTGAGTTCAAATTCCGCCGAGGTCGACTTTGCTTTTCATCCTTTCGGGGTCGATAAATTAAGTACCAGTTACGCACTGGGGTCGATGTAATCGACTTAATCCCTTTGTCTGTTCTTGTTTGTCCTCTCTGTGTTTAGCCCCTTGTGGGTAGTAAAGAAATAGGTATGACACTACCTTTGTTTCAACTAATTTTGAAAATAACAAATGGTGTTTGTAACATAAATGAACCTGGAATTTCTGAAGGAAGGTTATAATTTCAGCCACTTTAAAATGGGAAGTTTGTATCACAGGCACAGGGATAGTCTCAGTTCGGTTGGTATCTAAACAGTTAACCCTTTGAGTAACCCATTTCTGCAGAGATGCACTACCTTTTCAATTAATACAGAAAATGAAAAAATTAGCAAAATGGCTTTGTTATTTTTGAGCTGGCGATGAAAATAAACCTCATTTGGTCACATACCATGAGAGTATCTTGGTCAGCCTAGGAACTTTTCAGGTGACCCTTGCAAACAAAGCATAGAATAGCAAATAAAAAAATAACTCCTCCCTCACACCAACGAAACTCATTCAGTAACCATTTGAGCGAAATGAGCTACTCGACCTGAAGAAAATTCTAACTGGGCCCCACCTGCAAGGTCATGTGCTGTTCATCTTGATATAAAATCACCATGTTGCGCACATGTGGTCCTGATGCATGTGCCTGGTGTACCCTTATCAGTCATACACTGGGCTTTGTATATTTGTACCCTAGCATCACTTTGATGGCATGCACTGCTCTCTCACTCAATAATAATAATAATAATAATTATAATAATTACAATAATAAAATGAAACAACAACGAGAGCAAACAGCTTTACCTGTTGTGAGTAACTGTGCTAAAAATGTATGGTTGGCTGTATATGATGGTGAAGGCATCTCGGATACAGTTGCTACTGCTGTAGATGTGGATTGGGGTGTTGGCCGGTGTTTACTCTTGGCTACTTGTGGGCTCTAAAGAAAATTAGCAAAGGAAACAAAGATTGAAAAAAAGAAACAAAAAAAAAACAAAAACAAAAAAGAAACATCTAAAAAACAAAACAAAAACAAAATAAAAAGGTATGAAAAAGGAGTGGCTGTGTGGTAAGTAGCTTGATTACAAACCACATGGTTCTAGGTTCAGTCCCACTGCGTGGCGCCTTGGGCAAGTGTCTTCTACCATAGCTTCAGGCCAACCAAAGCCTTGTGAGTGGATTTGGTAGATGGAAACTGAAAGAAGCCCATCGTATATATGTATATATATATGTATATGTGTGTATATGTTTGTGTGTCTGTTTGTCCCCCGCCTCCAACATCGTTTGACAACAGATGCTGGTGTGTTTACATCCCCGTAACTTAGCAGTTCAGCAAAAAAGACTGATAGAATAAGTACTAGGCTTACAAAGAATAAGTCCTGGGGTCGATTTGCTCGACTAAAGGCAGTGCTCCAGCATGGCCACAGTCAAATGACTGAAACAAGTAAAAGTGTAAAAGAGAGTAAAGAGTAAATTATCTTAATTAATTAATTATTCCAATGTTACCCTTCGTCATCTCCTTTTGCAATCTATAGTTTCAGTTTAGCTCTGCACACCATCAGACACAGAGCAGTCATCTGATTTGAGTCAATTCATCAATTGTTCTTCTCCTGTACTTACAACATAAACAGAACAAGCGAAAAAAAGAGTCTTGAATTATCTTAAAACAAGAGTAGGGATTGTGTATAGTTAGGAAAACAAGTAAAATGGTCCAAGGTTATGTGAGAATGCCCTAACAATATTTCCTGTATTATTATCATAGCAAAAGAGGTTGTATGGTGGACCAGGTTGAAAGGACTCAAGAGAGACACTTTTCTCTTTGGCCAATCCCTCATTGTGCTGCCCCCCCCCTGTACATTTTCTAAAAGGTGGGAGACTTGCGAAAATGGCCAGTGTGAGTGGACCTACTCTAATAATGTGCCTGTGAGCTACTGAATTTGAGAGGGTCCTTCCTGGGTGCCCGCAAAGAATCGAGTGGTTCAGGATCAGTGCGGTATCTGAGCCAACCCCAGGTGGTTACCCCCCTACTGGGGAACTTTTACTGTTATGTTCTTCGTCATCATCATCATCGTTTAACGTCCGTTTTCCGCGCTAGCACGGGTTGGACGGTTCGACCGGGGTCTGGTAAGCCAGGGGCTGCACCAGGCTCCAGTCTGATATGGCAGTGTTTCTACAGCTGGATGCCCTTCCTAACGCCAACCACTCCGCGAGTGTAGTGGGTGCTTTTTACGTGCCATTGGCACAGGTGCCAGGGGAGTCTGGCAGCGGCCACGATCGGTTAGTGCTTTTAACGTGCCACCAGCACAGATGATTCTTCTTTGATATTACTGTTATTGTTTTAATTGTGTACTCATTTTGTGTAAAACCCCTTACTGTATTGTTCACTATATGTCGGCCCTCGGGGCCAATGAATGAAATTATTATTACTACTTACAGAGGGTACTGCAAAGCCTTGACTCCGATTAAATGATGCACTGCTGTTGCTGCTGCTGAGGCTACCACTGCTGTTACTTTTGTTATTTTTCTTATTGTGATAGTTACCACTACCAGTAATACTACTGGTGTTGCTGCTGCTGCTGATATTAGTGGTAGAGAGTAGTGGGGAGGGACTGTTGTAAGAGTGCCTCCTGCCGATTGCGGAACTTTTGTGGTGAAGATCTGTTGCTGCTGACGATGACACAACAGGAGACACTTGTGCTGAGATATCTGTGGATGACGGCGAATGGTGGATGGCAAGGTCGAGCCTTGGCAGACCCATAGAGAGGCTGTCGGGGTTGTTGCTGCTGGTAGCACCACTGCTCACGAGAGCAAAATTGCTTGCTCCTATCTTTCGGGGACAGATCTGTTCACCAGGTTGACATACTCGAGACACGTTGCCAGCCGCTGCCGGATGCATGTCCAGTACTGCCGGCGTGTCTACAATTGAAGTTGCTCCCATACTGTCTTTCTGATGAAGGGGAATGGAGAGTGGGGCAGGAGTACAAGCCGCTGCGGGGTTTGGGGCCAGGTTCGGTTGCGAGGAGTTTACTGCATCGTTGATCAATGCTGAAAGAATGGTGTTCACCTCTGCAGAGTCTTTATTTACAGCAGCAGTTCCTTTGTAACTGGGGGCCACCACCGTAGTTCCAGTACCGAGAAATTGATTTAAGGGCTGGTGCACAATGGGGTTGACCGCTTGAGGGGCATCGACTTTAGGCAGTACATTTGTGTATTGTTGGAGCATTTTGTTAAACATTTGGTCTGGCACCTGAGGGTCTGATTGCTGGAGAGAAACAGAACTGTCAGTTAATAGGGGTGCTTGACCATCGCCCCCAACATGACTCACAGTATGTGAAGAACAAAACGGGGAGCTTTGTAGCAAGTTTAGGGTGGACAGAGACTGTTGCTGTTGTGCCTGGGGCTGGGGCTGTAACTGTACAGGAGCAACTGAATAAAGATTAGTCTGTGGAGCAGGGGACATGGTGTGTGTGGATTTTAGCGAAGAGATCCCTAAAGAACAGTCTTTCTCTTTTAACGGATCTGATGAGGGCACTCCTCCTTGCTGGTTTAAGGGAGGTACTTGAGCAGTTAAATCAGATGTAAGGTCACTTTCCATGGAGAGCAACAAGTTAGGCTCAGACTGTAAAACAAAGAAGAATATCAGGTTATTTAACGAATCATTGATGGATTCATAACAAACAAATAAATAAATAAAATCATTATTAATAGGTGAAGGCGTGGCTGTGTGGTAAGAAGCTTGCTTCCCAGCCATATTGTTCAGGGTTCAGTCCCACTGCATGACAACTTCTACTATAGCCTTGGGCTGACAGAAGCCTTGTGAGTGGATTTTGTAGACAGAAACTGAAAGTAGCCCCTTGTGTGTGTGTGTGTGTTTATTCCTCCCTCCCCAAACATTGCATTTGATTTCGATTTCACTTGCCTCAACAGGTCTTCGCAAGCAGAGTTTAGTGTCCAATGAAGGAAGGTACGCATAAGCGGGCTGGTTACACCCCTGGCATAGGCCACGAGGTTATGGTCTCACTTGGTTTGCCAGGTCTTCTCAAGTACAGCATATTTCCAAAAGTCTCGGTCACTAGTCATTGCCTCGGTGAGGCCTAATGTCCGAAGGTTGTGCTTCACCACTTCATCCCAGGTCTTCCTGGGTCTACCTCTTCCACAGATTCCCTCAACTGCAAGGGCGTGGCACTTTTTCACACAGCTATCCTCATCCATTCTTGCCACATGACCATACCAGCGCAGTTGTCTCTCTTGCACATCACATCTGATGCTTCTTAGGTCCAACTTTTCTCTCAAGGTACTTACACTCTGTCGAGTATGCACACTGACATTACACATCCATCGGAGCAATGTACTATAACAAGTAAAAAAAATATACACACACACATACACTGTGTATGCCAGTGGAATCAAATTAATGCTTAAAAAAGCAAATAAGGATTTAAAAGGGAAGACATCATCTGGTTGCAGAATATTGCCTGAACAACTCGCATTCAATTAACGCCCAGATGGAAAAACAAAAATAACGATGGTGATGATAGCACAACAACAGAACAACATATATATCTGCATAGGATACTAAAAAAAAAAAAAGAAATTAACCCCTTACCCGACAGAAACGAATATATGCGTTTTGACCGAAATCGTTTTTTTCCATCTCTGGTGAGTTAACTCGTCAAAAGATAGACTCGCAAAAATCGACAGCAAATGAGTTCCTTCGTCTAAAAACGGGTTAACTCGTTTCTGCCCAATGCCGTAATTTAAAATCAATATTATTGAATTAAAATTCATAATAAATAAGGTTTGAAATATACCTCGAAATCACCATTCAAAACAGTAAAATAAAACCATTAAAAAACATGTCTGAAGAAATACATTTATTTTCAAAATAATTGTTGGGTAAGGGGTTAAGAATTAAAACAAAGATATGTATATATATTATGTATTTACCTGATAAGAAGTGACTGTAGAAGTCGGCAGGTTTTGGGACTTAAATATATCAGAGAACACTGAAATTCAGAAATTAAGATAAAGAAAATGAATAAAACAATACAAATGTTTCAATTACAACAATTAATGATCAACCATTAAGAAATTCAGAAATATTGTATGGCAGGGTGGTTAAGAAGTTTTTTTTTTTTTTTTTTCCTCGACATGGTTTCAGGTTCAGTCCCACTGTACAGCACATTGGCCATGTGTCTTCTAATTATAGCCTCGGGCCGACCAATTGTGAATTTGGCAGGTGGAAACTTTGTGGAAGCAGACTGTATTACTCTTTACACTTTTACTTGTTTCAGTCATTTGACTGCGGCCGTGCTGGAGCACCGCCTTTAATCGAGCAACTCGACCCCGGCACTTATTCTATCGGTCTCTTTTTGCCGAACCACTAAGAGACGGGGACATAAACACACCAGCATCGGTTGTCAAGCAATGCTAGGGGGACAAACACAGACACACAAACATACACGCGCACACACACACACACACACACACATATATATATATATATACTAATACAATTGTTTGTTTGTATTCCACCTGCCTTCGTCTTTTGTTTATTTCCGTAAACCTGCCTTCGTCTTTTGTCTATTTTCATAAAGCTTACCGTTATATATATATATATACACGACGGGCTTCTTTCAGTTTCCATCTACTAAATCCACTCACAAGGCTTTGGTCGGCCCAAGGCTATAGTAGAAGACGCTTGCCCAAGGTACCACGCAGTGGGACTGAACCCGGAACCATGTGGTTCGGAAGCAAGCTACTTACCACACAGCCATTCCTGCGCCTAAATGTGTATGCTCGGAGAGGTATATGTGCGCATGCGTGTTTGTATTCCGCACCCAACAACTCAGAAATTGGTGTTGGTTTGTTTACATCACTGAAACTTGGCAGTTTGACACTGGCAAGCCAGACAACTGCACCAGACTCTCTGGCATATTTTCAACAGCTGGAAAGCCTTTCCTAATGCCAACCGCTTTACAGTATGTACTGCTGCTTTTTACAAAGCACCAGCACTGGCAGGGTCACCAAGTAACTCACAAGACAAAGACCCTCAGCTGGAAGAGGGAGTGGTACAGAGGGAGTGGTACAGAGGGAGTGGTACAGAGGGAGTGGTACAGAGGGAGTGGTACAGAGGGAGTGGTACAGAGGGAGTGGTACAGAGGGAGTGGTACAGAGGGAGGGGTACAGAGGGAGTGGTACAGAGGGAGTGGTACAGAGGGAGTGGTACAGAGGGAGTGGTACAGAGGGAGTGGTACAGAGGGAGTGGTACAGAGGGAGTGGTACAGAGGGAGTGGTACAGAGGGAGTGGTACAGAGGGAGTGGTACAGAGGGAGGTGGCTTTGTGCCACTTGAGAGGCTGAAGTATAATAGAGGAATAGAGTTAGGTGGCTTGCTGGAGGGGAGATGCTTGTCTACCCCAGAGCTGGCAGAAACGTTAGCACGCCAGGCGAAATGCTTAGCGGTATTTCGTCTGTTGTTATGTTCTGAGTTCAAATTCCGCCGAGGTCGACTTCGCCTTTATCCTTTCAGGGTCGATAAATTAAGTACCAGTTGCGCACTGGGGTAGATGTAACCGACTTAACCCCTTTGTCTTAAAATAGTAATCAAAGGGGTTAACAGATAAAGAAAAAATGGGGGGGGGGCGTTTGAGAACCCCTGGGCTAAACTCTTCAAGGTGGTGCTCCAGCATGGCCACAGTCCAATGACTGAAACGAGTGAAAAGATAAAAGGCACAAAAGATAGTTATGAAGAGGGGGGAAGCAGAAGTTTTGGTAGATACAGAGTGGTTTGAGGGAGGAGGAGGAGGGGGATGAGGAGGAAGAGGAGGAAGAGGAGGAAGAAGAGGAAGAGGAAGGGGATGAAGAAGAAGAAGAGGAGGAAGAGGAAGCTGAGGGGGAAGAGGATGGTGGTGATGATGGTGATGATGATGATGAGGAGGAGGAAACAGAGAGCTGCAAACTTACGTTGCATTGGTTCCATGGTATCCATGAAATCTTCTAAGTTGGGTTGGAGTTGCATCAACACTGGCTGGATCAAATCAACGTAACCAGTTTGCACTGAAAACACAATAACAACAAACAAATGCCAACTTCAGAACAGTTTCTAATACACACGTCCAAGTCGCTAACATATAATATATATACACACGTATCCAAGTTCCTGAAGGCATATCAAGTGTACCCCACCAATACGGTTTCCTCATACAACTCTCAGAAAAATGGATGTGTTTTCATGAAATTTTCTACAAATACCTTTCAGATGGCAAAGATTACATTTATATTAGAATTTAATGTTAAAAGAAATTAGAAAATGGTGAAAGCTACGTTGTGATCTTGGCCATTTATATGCCATGGAAACTGAGTTAAGCCCAAACTTTATGATCCCTAGGGATCATCATCCTCATTTAATATCAGTTTTCCATGCTGGGATGGGTTGCATGGTTTGACAGGGGCTGGCAAGGCCAAGGACCACATCAGGTTCCAATGTCTGTTTTGGCAGGGTTTCTACAGCTGGGTACCCAACTGAATGCCAACCACTTTACAGAATGTACTGGGTGCTTTTCATGTGCAACCAACAGCAGTACTTCTTACATGGCACCACCACCTGTACTTTTTATATGGCACCAGCACTTTTTACGTGGCACCATCATCTGTGCCTCTTATGTGGAACCAGCACAGTGCCTTTTATGTGGTTCCTATATTATCAGGAACAAAAAAAAAAAACTGGTACTCCATCGGCTATGACGATGAGTGTTCCAGTTGATCCAATCAACAGAACAGCCTGCTCATGAATTTAACATGCAAGTGGCTGAATGCTCCACAGACAACATACCTTTAACATAGTTCTCAGAGAGATCCAGCATGACACAGGATGTAACAAGGCTGGTCCTTTCGAAATACAGGCACTACTCATTTTTGCAAGCCGAGTAGACTGGAGCAACGTGAAATAAAGAGTCTTGGTGCAAGGACAAAATGTGCCACTGGGTATTGAACTGACAGCCTTACACTCATGAGCCGAGTACCCTAACCACTAAACCACACATCTTTACTCTGTACACTAATCACCGACATCATATACATGTCAATACATAGTCATTGGCAATATACTTACTCAGTTCACGTGGGTTGGGAAATGGAAATGGTTGGGAAAGTGAAAAAAGGGCATCAGAAAACTCCATGTCTTCAATTTTGTAAGCGTCGTTGCTTTCTGTGGCGTTAAGTCCCTGAAAGGCCCACTCGTAGAGACTGTTTTGGGAGCTGCCCTGAAAGAAAAGGAAAAGATCAGGTTAAATCAGTAAATTCTGAAGTATTTGGAGGGTTTACACAGAACATGGTAAGGAAGACATATCGCTTTACGTCTTGGAGTCACAAGACCTTTAACCCTTTCATTACCATATTTCTGTTGAGATGCCCTGTGTTTCTTTCAATTAATTTAAAATATAACAAAGAAATTAGTAAAATAACTTAGTTATCATTAACCTAGTGTTAGGAGCACAAATTGTGACTAAGGTTTGGTAGAAAAATTTAATTTAGAACTTTTGAAAACAAGACATTTATACTAGAGAGCCAGAGGCGGTTTCAGGCGGGTTGGTATCAAAAGGGTTAAGAAGTAGACAGCAGTGCTACATATTTTAGATACAAGAAACTAAGGAAATTATATTACCATAGGTTTAGGCCTGGCTGTGTGGTAAGAAGTTTGCTTCCCAACCACATGATTCTGGTTCAGTCCCAATGTGTGCCACGCTGAGTGTCACACACACACAGAGTCCTGGGTATGACTTCAAACTGGATCTGGTAGTGCGGCCCTGTTTGGGAACCCAAGAGTTTTGAGGAATGTGGAACTACATCTTAGCCACTATTGTTCCCAGGCCTACTTTCACCCAAGTAGTAGCACTTGTCAGGGTCCCAGCATATTAGGGTTTTAGCATATTAGGGTCCCAGCATATTAGGGTTTTAGCATATATAGGGTTTCTACCTATGCATGTGATGTTCAGGTCCAGGGAACTCTGTAGATGTGACCTTTGTGGTTCAACGGAAAGGAAAGCAGCTGCAGTAACACATCATCAAGTGCAGAGAGCAAGACGAGGTAAGACATCTTAATCATTCACTGCA
The DNA here is from genome assembly GCF_006345805.1 of Octopus sinensis. NCBI lineage: Eukaryota > Metazoa > Mollusca > Cephalopoda > Octopoda > Octopodidae > Octopus > Octopus sinensis. The sequence goes on along the minus strand of NC_043021.1, from coordinate 16,159,337 downwards.
TCGGTCTCCATCCCTCGTCATCTTGGTCTGGTCTTGCCACTGGATTGAAGACGGTCATGGACAAGAAAGTGAGGTTAACAGCTCACTACTCCACTTTAAACAAAGCCACCAGGCAAATAAGTCAGTCCCCTTTGAGAAATGACAAGATGGTCTTTGTCACCCCAACTGATACACATGCATATACACAATTTGAATTCTGTTTTTCCTGTCTGCCCCACCCAATTGATATATATTACCATCACCATTATCATCATCCGTATTTTATGTCCACTTTCCATGTTGGTGCAAATCAGATGAGTTGTCATAATGTGAATCGGTTTTTCTTTGCTGTTATTTCTCTCCTAGACAGGTCAAAAGACCACATCTTGCTTATAGGTTCCTATTTTTAGTATGGTTTCTATGGCCCAGATACCCTTCCTAACACCAATCCTACTACAGAGAGTAAGGGTAAAGGGTAAAGACCCTCTTCAGTCATGAATGACCATGGGATTGCATCAAGAAAGTTACCCTCCAAGGCACAAGTCAGGGCGACATTGTTTACGTCGCTATGTTCTGAGTTCAAATTCTGCCACAGTTGAATTTGCCTTTCATCCTTTCGGGGTCGATAAATTAAGTATCAGTGAAAAACTGGGGTCAATGTAATCGACTAGTCCCCTCCCAACAAATCTGAGGTCTTGTGCTTTGAGTAGAAAGGATTAGTAGAAGAAACTTGCCTAAGTTGCTGTGCAATGGGACTGAACCTGAAACCACAGGATTGCAAAGCAAGCTACATCACCACACAGCCATGCCTGTATATAAAATCTAAAAAAGTTCTCTACCCTGATCTAGCATACAGATTTTTTTTTTCCTGTTTAATAAATGTTTGAGTTGAACAAATGACAGCTTGTACCTCAGCACAGACAACATCAACAATTACATCAACAACAACAAAGACTTACTTTGGATGTGGTAGAGTTTCGTCGCGCACGAGTGATTTGGTTTTTCGAAAACTTACGCCAGCTTTTGTATTCTCCAGTAACTGACTCGAGCCTTCGTTTCCAATATTTACCTTCCATAACAACTGCCTGTTGTAACAAAAAAAAAAAATATTGAAAATAATCTTTAGAAAAATACAGTCAAAGATTGAATGACAAATTCTATCAAATATTGAGAGAAAGAATATAAAAAAAGTATCTACCTGTGTGTGTGTGTATTTGTTTATAGACGTACGTGACAATCAGAGACACCAAGCATGAGCTAATCTAAGCTGTATATCTTGAACATTTGCAAGAATTATATTGATTCAATTTCCGGAATAAAGTTTGTCTACCCAGACAAGCATTAAACAAATTTTTTTTTTTTTTCACCTGGGATGTATGATGAATATTTTGAAGAGAATCCAAAAAGTGTGACAAATGTGACACTAAACAAAATAACTATTTTTCATGTGAAAATATTAACTGCAAATCTTTTTGAATTCCTCCAGAACAGCATAAAAAGTCTCATGGTGGTTATCTATAATGGCCTTGAAATTTACAAAAAAATGTCAATGTTGTTTACTGGACAATAACGTCTGTGGTGACAATTCTCATTTACCTGGCGTAACATATGCAGCATGAAAATATATGTGACATTTTCAAGAAAAATATTTTATAGGCGCAGGAGTGGCTGTGTGGTAGGTAGCTTGCTAACCAACCACATGGTTCCGGGTTCAGTCTCACTGCGTGGCATCTTGGGCAAGTGTCTTCTGCTATAGCCCCGGGCCGACCAATGCCTTGTGAGTGGATTTGGTAGACGGAAACTGAAAGAAGCCTGTCGTATATATGTATATATATATATATATATATGTATGTATGTGTGTGTTTGTGTGTCTGTGTTTGTCCCCCTGGCATTGCTTGACAACCGATGCTGGTGTGTTTACGTCCCCGTCACTTAGCGGTTCGGCAAAAGAGACCGACAGAATAAGTACTGGACTTACAAAGAATAAGTCCCGGGGTTGATTTGCTCGACTAGAAGGCGGTGCTCCAGCATGGCCGCAGTCAAATGACTGAAACAAGTAAAAGAGTAAAAGAGTATATAACTCCCAAATAGTATAAATTTGTAAAAAACTGTTCTAATATCAATACCTGCAGGAAAATTAACCATTTCAACATGTTGGGATATAGCGATTTTTCTGGACATTCTAAAAAATGTTCAAAACCTGTTTTAACTTCATGAGAAAGGCTCAAAAGACACAAGACAAACTGACAAAAAAGGATATAATGAAAGAATACATATACACACTATGCATTCTATTACATCCTCTGTGTGTGTGTGTGTGTGTTTAGCTTCAGATTAGCCATTGTTGAACAGGACTTATGATTGCAGACAATCCTGTCGTGGCCATCTCATCTGTTTAAATATCAATGGTTACACTGTCCAATGTAGCTTAATTTATTTAACCCTTTGCATGTCCCGTGTACTTCATGTGATACACTGGATATATTTCCCTGGCATCATCCATGCATCATGTAGGATAAATATTCCCAATTACTTTTCGACCACCAGAAGAACTCGGGACATACGAAAGGAACGCTTTATAGTACTCAGAACTTAAGAAACAAGGGCGAAATAAAAGTACGAAACCAAGCATAGATGTTTCGGACAAACTTGTCGAAATGTTTTGGACACATAAAGGACTGATCTGAGGGGAGTATAAATGCTATTTCTAGCAGGCTGAACGACCTGTAAAGAGTTTCTTTTGTGCATGTTTGTGCTTTCTATGTGGCACCAGCACCTACAAGCCTGCAAGGTTAGGGATGCTCAGCTGGAGAGGGTTGCGGTTGCAAGGGACGAGCCTAAATGCAAGGGCAACCATGCTTTTACTTAGCTTGACGGGTCTTTTCAAACACAGCAAACTGCCAGGAGTATCAGTCCCTTGTTGTTCTGAGATCAAATCCTGCCGATGTCAGCTTTGCCTTTCATCCTTTTGGAGTCAATAATATAAGTACCAGTTGTGTACTGGAGTCAATATAACTGACCCTGAAATTGCTGGCCTTGTGCCAAAATTTGAAATCACTGTTATAATATTTTACACAGCTCAACAAGTACAAGAGATAACTCTTGACGCTTTCAGTCTTATTAGACCTCATCAGTGAAGCATGGACTCAACCAGACATGCTAAAGGAGTGATGAAGGAGAGTCACTAATCACTAAGTGGATGTACAGGGTTGGAGTACAGACCAGAGTGATTAGCATTCTGGTTTCAAAAGGAAAAAAAAAAAGCCTTTTCAAAATAAGTAACTTTCTTAGGAATTGGAATGATTGAAGAAGTAAATATGAACCAATTCACACACACACATACTCTCTCTCTCTCTCTCTCACATACGCACACACTCTCACTCACACACACTCACTCACACGCACACACTTACACATGCACTCACATACACACTCCGTCTCTCACATACACACACACTCTGTCTCTCACATACACACACACTTGTCTCTCTCTCTCACACAGACACACACACACTGTCTCTCACACACACACAGTTTCTCACACACACACACACTGTCTCTCTCTCTCACACACACACACACTCATTTACACACAAACTCTTTCTCTCACACACTCTTTCTCTCTCTCTCTCACACACACTCCACGCAGTGCTTCAAAGACTCTTTTATCTAACAAATCAAGAAATGCAGGGGTTGAAATATCCCCCAAAATAATCTATCATCTGTTATCTCCCTCACTCAATTTCAAGCTCTCTCCCTACAGCCCTTATGATATTATCCCTTTACATCAACAGCTTAACTGACCTGACCCCTGCCTATTTACCACCATCAATTCCCCCCTACAAACACACACACACACCACTCCTCAGAGCACACTTCAGATGTCATTACACACAGTTGGTTCCAGGTTTTTATCACATTCATTAATGCACACAAGACACACACACACACACACACACACGCATACATGCAACTATGCACATACAGACACATCATATGCACACACACACATACAAACCACCACTCTCCATCTGTGTGTGTGTGTGTGTGCGTATGTGTGTGTGTGTGCGTGCATGTGTGTGCGCTTGTGTGTGCATGCATGTGTGTGAGCGTGTGTATGTGTGAGCGTGTGTGGTGTGTGTGTGTGTAATAAACACACTGATTGATATCGTGACTGCAGTATATAACCAAAGTACTTTATTCCTACCAGCCCCTTATCTATCTCCCCCACCCCTCCGACAACCCTCTCACCCCTTGTCCTCTCTGCACCCTCAAATATGGGAGTTCCTCCCCCCTGCACACTGCCACAAGAACTAGCAGGTGATGGGGAATGTTGTAGGGTGGTGTGTGTGTGTTGTGTGTGTGTGTGTGTGTGTGTCAATGTTGACAGTCTTGATGTATTTAACTGAGCAAATGCAGAGGTGTGATGTGTAGGAGGTGGTGGACATGGGAGGAAGGGCAACATACTCCAGGCTGTTAAATAAACACCATATGATGTTATAAGAGAAGTAAGGACTTCTTCACAACCAACACCACCACCACCTCCACTACCGTTAATGGCCATGAGCAGGCACAGCAGTAGCTATGGTGGTGGTGGTGGCCGCGATGATAATGTTTGTAAACCCAATAGCCTAAATTGTAACATTTCTTCTCCCATAGCCAGGCAAGCAACCACCACCATCACCACCCTCAACAAGCAGCAGAGCCCACCAGCCAGCCAGCAAGCCAACATGATCCAAGACAAGCCTCTATGTAGGTCCATTTGCTATAAAAAAAAAATTAGTGGCCCCATTCATTAGGAATGGACACACAAGATAGGTGCCGATGGCCCATCCCAACCCACTCAACACAGGGGTGTAATAGCCTAATTAATTAATAGCAATTTATGTACTGAGTGAGGACTGGCATATCAAAGAATAGACCAAACATTTCCTCTGCATGTCCTAAAAAGGGTAACAAGCGATTGAAAGAGGTTGAGGTAGGATTTGCACTTTGACCTCAAAAAAACCCTCACAAGCAATGACTGCCCAAACAGACCCATGGGTTGGAGGGTTGCTGCCTGAGAGGCGCAAAGGTGTCACATGTGTATGTGTGTTCATGCGCGTGTTCATGCATGCATGTGTTAATGCATGATTATGTGTATTTATGCATGCGTGTTCATACATGTGTGTTCATGCATCTGTATATTAATGCATGTGTGTGTGTGTGTGTGTGTGCTAATGCATGTTTATGCATGTGTGTGTTCATGGATGTGTGTTCATGGATGTGTGCTCATGCATGTACTCACGCGTGTGTGATGTGTGTGTGTGTGTGTGTGTTTACACAGTTCAACAAAATGAAATGAAACTGTGTCCCTCTCATTCACCTCCATACACCTCAATACTCTTTAAACTTTGTTTCAGTCTGCTGAGAAACGTGTGTAACTTCATTGTTCACCAGTTTCTTCTAGTTAATTACCAATGAATTTAATTGAATTATGCATAACACACACACACACACACGATATGGAGAGGAAGTGAAAGATAAAGAAAATGAGAGTGAGAGAGAAAGTCAAGCAAGAAAGAGAAAAAAACACAAAAAAATCATTTTATTTATATTTATATCATCATCATCATTTAACGTCCATTTTCCATGCTAGCATGGGTTGGACGGTTCGACCGGGGTCTGGTAAGCCATGGAGGCTGCACCAGGCTCTAGTCTGATTTGGCAGAGTTTCTACAGCTGGATGCCCTTCCTAACACCAACTACTCCATGAGTGTAATGGGTGTTTTTTACGTGCCACCGGCACAGGGACCAGGGTAGGCTGGCAAACGGCCACGATCGGTTGGTACTTTTGCGTGTCACCGACATGGACGCCAGTCAGGCGGCACTGGCATCTGCCATGTTTAGACGGTGATCTGGCATCTGCCACGTTTGGACGGTGCCTTTTTACGTGTCACCAGCACAGGTGTCTTAACTACAATTTCCATTTGATTTATATATATATATATATATATATATATATATGTATGTATAAAATCCTCATCACTAGATATCCACTTTTCCATGCTTGCATGGGTAGCAGGGAATTTGTTGAGGTAGGATTTTTTCTATGGCTGGATACCCTTCCTGTCACCAGCCTTCACCTATTTCTAAGGAAATATTTCCCTAAAGCCAGACATTTTTACATATACCTGAGTGTGTGTGTAGTGTGTGTGTCAGTGTAAATATTTATTTATAGAAAATAACAATGGTGTCTAGACACAATATAAAACCAAAAAGGAAAAATTCAATTGTCACTAATAGTGACTAAGAGAGCAGGGTAGCACCTATATTGTGTGTTTCTTAAATGGCTTATAAACAACTTCCACGCTGCAGTTGTTTTCGTTCCAGCACACGATCTCAGATCAAGTCACTCGCTATGCAAGTACATCTCCGTAATATATATATAATGAATATAATAAAAGTTAACAATTTTTTTTATCTCTTATTTTGTAAACAAATAATACAATATTATATAAGCATTTTAAGTTGGTGTGCTGGCAGAAACATTAGCACACTGGATGACCTGTTTAGCAGTATTTCATCTGTCTTTATGTTCTGAGTTCAAATTCTACCGAGGTCAACTTTGCCTTTCATCCTTTCGGCATCGATAAATTAAGTACCAGTTGCATGTTGGGGTCGATCTAATCCACTGGCCCTCTCCCCACAAATCTCGGGCCTTGTGCCTAGAGTAGAAAAGAATATTACATAAGCATTTTATAATGTTTCTTTCTTTTCTGGAAACTCGCCACATACTGGTAGCTGATGGCTCGTAGATCGGCGCCGGTCCATGGACCACCACTTTGAGTAGCACTGCTGTAGAGGATCCACTCTGCTAAAGACGCCCAAGGGGCCAAAGTGGTGATGGTGTTAAACCATCCACTGATTAACCCTTTAGTATTTAAATCAGCCATATCCAGCCAAAATATTCTACCCGTTTTATGTTCAAACCAAAATCTGTTCTGGCCTCTCACACCAATCCTACAAGGTTATTCCAAAAATAAATAGGTTACCTGATCAAAACTATGGGAATAAATAAGCATTTGACAGAGTAAGGTGAATGCTAAAGAGTTAAGTCTATCACCCGTCCATCTCGCAAAAATTCCATCCACAACACTTCTGGCTGGCTCCAGGTCATGCTAAGAAGCATATATCCATGGTGCCACAGGGTGGGGTTGAACCCGAAACCACGTGGTTTCCAGGCATGTATGTTAGGGATATGATACTGTTTCAGTTAAATAATTAGAATGATGATGATGATGATGAGTTTTGTTCATTACTGAGGAAGTTCATAAAAAAGTGTGAAGCAATGAGGTATAGTGGGAGTAGGAAGAGAGTAAGTAGTAGGAGGAAATGATGGATGTAAGATAAATGATAGAGAGGAGAGGTCACAGTAGTAGCAGAAAGGCAGGGGTACATGTAAGAGCAGGGGGGGGGAGAAAGGGGAAGAGGAGAGAGGGGAGGGAGAGGGAGTAAGGGAGGAGATAAAGGAGATAGGGAGGAGAATGAGGGGGTAAGAGGTAGAAAGTAATGCAAGAGGTGGGTGAACAAGAGAAAGAGATGAGAAAGGAAAGAGTTAGATGGAGGGAAGAAGAGGAGGAAGAGAGGTGGGGGTGGAATGGGCATAGAAATAAGTGAGCGAGGAAGGGGGGGAGATGAAGATGAGGAAGAAGTAATGTGGTGGTGGTGGTGGCAGAGAGATAAATCCACACACACACACACACACACACACACACACACACACACTGAGAAGTAGGAGGGAGGAGGAGACCATATTGGGAGGTGCAGGTGCAGGAGTGAGAACAAAGGCAAAACAGAAATGGCAGGAGAGGGGCAAAAGGGGGTAAGATCAGGAAGAAGCTATTGAGAAAAGGATGCTGATGAGGATGACCACAATGCCGATGGTGCTGCTGATGATGACGCCAATGATAATGATAATGGTGGTGGTGATGATGATGGTGGTTGTGGTGATTATAATGATGATGACAATAATGCTAATGATGATGATGACGGAGATTGAGAAGATTAAGAAACCAGGAAAAATAATTGAGAAGAAAAAGAAGAGGAGGAGGAGGAAGAAGACTCTACACTGAAGGAGGAGGAGGAATTTTGTGGTGGGGGGAGTAAAGGACCCGCAAGAGGGGGTGAGGGGAGTAGAATGATAAGCAGAAGGGCTGCTGTTTTCTATTGAGGAAGTGGAGCTTTTTGTGTTTGTGTTTTTGTTGTGTGTTTCTCCACTGTACAAGATAAGCTAAGAAGGTTGACCCCCAAAGGTCGTGTCGCGGCACCAAGTGTAGATAGGATGCCAAAAAGATCTGGGCTTCTAATACTGATGTAACAACACACACTGACAACAAGTGTGTGTGTGGTGTGTGTGTGTGTGTGGTGTGTGTGTGTGTGTGTGTGTGTGTGCATGTGTGAGTGTGTGTATGTGTGAGTGTATGTATGTGTGTGTGCATGTGTGAGTGTGTGCATGTGTGAGTGTGAGTATGTGTGAGTGTGAGTATGTGTGTGAGTGTGTGTATGTGTGAGTGTGTGTATGTGTGAGTGTGTGCGCTGAGGATGGGAACTGTTTCAGCTTAGCTAATTAGAATGATGAGATTATAACGGAGAGGATGGGGGAGCGAGCGGAGGGGGGGTATTTTTGATTCAGTCCTACAAACAAACCCCATATAGTGGTGGTGGTGGTGGTGGTGGTAGTGGTGAACGAACATAAATAAATACTGCGACATCAACAATATTGATGAAGAAAGATTGGGAACATCCTTTGTTATAAGGATACACCATTTTTATATATTTCATATATATACATAGATATATACACACACACACACACACACACATATATATATACACACACATAAACAATCACACACATATATACATACAAACACACACATATATAGATGCATACATACATACAGCAAGAGCTGTATGGATTCCCTGCAGCAAAAGGAAAACAAACCTGTCCTGTTCCCTATTCTCTAAAGTAACCCTTCACAATTAAAGGTGGTCTTAGCCCAGCAAGCTGTGTGGCACTGTCAACATTTTAGGTTCATTAGATAGGAGACTATCGACATTTTGAGTTTATCACTAAGGGGACCGTCAATATTTTGGGTTTATTACAAAGGGGACTGTCAACATTTTGGGTTCATCACATAGGGAAATATCAAAATTTAGGGGTTTATCACAAAGGATCTGTCAATACTTTTAGTTATCAAATAAAGTCTAGTATCAGTTGGAGCTTATTATTTAAAGATCAACTGAACACAGCTTCCCCTGGCCTGTAACAAAACCACTAGCAGCCTCAACCCTTTAGCATTCAGTTTATTCTGTCAAATGTAATTCCTATTTATTCAAAGTGTTTTTGAATTAATCCTGCTTATCTCGTGGCTTTGAGATTTCAATGATGTCATCATCATCATCATCGTTTAACGTCTGTTTTCCGCTCTAGCACGGGTTGGACGGTTCGACCAGGGTCTGGGAAGCCAGGGGCTGCACCAGGCTCCAGTCTGATCTGGCAGAGTTTCTACAGCTGGATGCCCTTCCTAACGCCAACCACTCCGCGAGTGTAGTGGGTTTCCTTTTTACGTGCCACCTGCACAGGTGCCAGGGGGGTTCGGCATCGGCCACGATCGGTTGGAGCTTTTAACGTTCCATCGGCACGGGAGCCATCCAAGGCGGCGCTGGCAACGGCCACGTTTGGATGGTGCTTTTTATGTATTTGTTTATTTTTATGATGACACTATAGGGTAGGTGTGAGAGGCCAGATCTGGTAAGCTTGAACATAAAAGAGGTAGAATATATGGGCTGGATATGGCCGGTTTAAATGCTAAAGGGTTAAGGGGTGCTGAGGGCATTACATGATTTCAACCCTGATATGGACAAAGAGATAAATAAATATAAAAGCATAAAGGATAAAGATGCCCTTCGGTCATGAAGGGCCATGGGATTGCACTTAGGAAGTTCCCCTCCAAGGTACAAGTCCAGGCAAGGTTTTTTATGGAAGACCAGCAGTCATCCATGCATACCAGTGTCCCCTTTCCATGCCACTGACGTTATCCAAGGGAAAGGCAAAGGGGCCGATACGGCTCGGCACCAGTGACGTCACAACTCATTTCTACAGTTGAATGAAATAGAACAACATGAAATGAAGTGTCTTGCTCAAAAACACAACACACAGCTCGGTCAGGGAATCGAACTCACAACCTCATGATTGACAGCCCGACACTCTAACCACTGAGCCATACACCTTCACATAAAAACCTAAGTAGACAAATAAAACTTACTTCAGTTCTCTTGTGGCTGTCATCAGGCAAAGGATTGGCAAATTGGCAAACAACAGGCTTCTTATTCTGAATATCTGTAAAGAGAAGCAAAAAAAAGATATACCTCCTATTATAAATTTGAGTGACGTTTCTCTGTCCGTTATGGTTTTATGTTCGTTAACTCCTGCTTTGGCAGATACAGGTGGGGGTAAAAAAAGAAAATCAGTCGGTAAGGGCTTGCTGCTGGATAAGACAGGCCCAGGATGCAGGTAAGACCTCGAGACATAATCCTCTCAGTTGGCACATAATCTTCGATCCTCTTTTGCACCAGCAGGGTTGACTGAAGGTCACAACCTTAGGGTCAACTCTATTCCCCGCAACCCCCAAATAGAATTGGTCTTAGGATATAGCTGTAACTTGAGGCCTTAATGTTCCTGTACTGGTACCAATTTCTCAGTTCTATAAGCCAATATTGAAGCAACCTTTTTGAACCTACAGAGTAGCAACCCAGTATCAGGTTTATTCTTTTATTTGATACAGTCATTTGACTGCAGCCATGCTGGAGCACTGCCTTCAGTTGAACAAATCGACCCCAGGACTTATTCTTTGTAAGCCTAGTACTTATTCTATTGGTGTCTTTCGCCAAAACACTAAGCTACAGGGACGTAAACATACCAACATCAGTTGTCAAGCAATGGTGGAGGGACAAACACAGATATACAAACATATATATATATATATATATATATATATATATATATATATATGATGGGCTTTTTTCAGTTTCCATCTACCAAATCCACTCACAAGGCTTTGGTCAGCCCGAGGCTATAGTAGAAGACACTTGCCCAAAGTACCACACAGTGGGACTGAACCCAGAACCATGTGGTTGGTAAGCAAGCTTTTTACCACACAGCCACGCTTGTGCCTATGTTTGTTTATAAAATTACTGTCATCCTCATCATTGACGTTATCGCTAGTGGAATCAACACTATCATGTCACCCATCTACATTATCGTATCAAAATCATCAGATTTATCATTGTAATAATCCTTTCTACAAAAGCAGTGGTTCTCAAGCAGGATCGATATGGCCCCTGGGGAGTCATGTTCCCTGGGGATCCATATGGCCCCTGTGAATACATATGCCCCTGAGGATCCATATGGCCCCTGCAGGGGTGGGGGTGGGATGGAGGAGGGCTATATAAAATTTTGTTGTTGAAATTTTTGTTCAATAAACAGGTTATATTTCTGCAAGATACAAAATTATTTGAAGTTTTTTTTAATATTTTTATACAATTGCTAATAATCTTTAAATCATGAAAATATGATGGGAGTTCTTAGACATCTAATGGCTATGAGGGTTCCACTCTCTGAACGAAAGAGGTATCAAAGGGGTCTGTAGGCAAAAAAAAGGGTTGAGAGCCACTGTACTGAAGGAACAAGGCCTGATCCAGCAATGATTGGCAGAAACGTTAGCACGCCGGGTGAAATGCTAAGCGGTATTTCGTCTGCCGTTTCGTTCTGAGTTCAAATTCCGCCGAGGTCGACTTTGCCTTTTATCCTTTCGGGGTCGATTAAATAAGTACCAGTTATGCACTGGAGTCAATATAATCGACTTAATCCGTTTGTCCGTCCTGGTTTGTCCTCTCTGTGTTTAGCCCCTTGTGGGTAGTAAAGAAATAGATATCATCACTATCATCATCATCACTAGCATTATCCTTATAATACCACTGGTATCATCATCAGCAGCAGCATCACTATCGCACTCAATACAGTCACAATCATATCAACACTACCACCACCACCACCACTGCTATAATCACTAACATCACCATCACCTTTATCACTAGCCTTATCATCCTAGCAGCATCAGAAGCAGCGACATCGCTATCATGTCGGCCACAACTGTTATATCAACACTATAACAACCACCACCACCACCACCTCCTGACTTCATCACCATCCATCACTAGGCATCATTATCCTCTTCGTTGTCACCCGTTGTAAAGAAACTGTAACGGAAGAATGAATAATCTGAGTCGATGGTCGATAACTCACTCGGAAATGGTTGGTGTCGGACAAGAAGTGATTACTAACTCACAACAGCAACGACAACAACAACAACAAATAAACCCACGATAACAAAACCGCAGAAACAAGCATCCCTTGGAATCATATTTCAAACAAGATCAAGAGGAGGAAGATCCCTCCACACACAACCTCCATCACATCCACCACACTCAAGAAATAAATCACTTCCTTGAGAGATTGTTGCTGTTGTGTGGACAATTACCACAGGCATCAGATTCCACCCAATTACAAGACAATGGGTCTGAAGGAGTCATTTGTGTTGGTGGGTATTGAAGACCCTGGTATTAGTAGAGTGGTTTCCGCTGAGCACACACACACACACACACACACACACACACACACACATACACAGAGTTCTTAGTATTGTTCTGGTTCCCACTGAAGTGTTCCAAAAGATACTAATTAAAACACTTCAGCCACTGTATATTGCTGTTATCTAGTTATGGTCAATGGTAAGTGATTAAAGTAGTCTTTAAGTGTGTGTATGTGGGTGGGTGGGTGCATGGGTATGAGTGGACAAAGATGTGATACAAAGATAGAGGAGTGAATAGATCGTCATCATCCTTTAATGCCCCCTTTTCCATGCTGGCATGGGTTGGATGGATTGACAGGAGCTGACGAGCTGCACCAGGTTCCAAGTGTCTGTTTTACCAAGATTTCTACAGCTGGATGCCCTTCCTAATGCCAACCAGATAGATACACAAAATAGACAGATAGACGTACAGACAGACAGTACTGTGTGCATGTGTGAGTGCACATACATGCACACACACACACAATGAAGGAGATGCTGTTAATCATCATCATCATCATCATCGTTTAACATCCGCTTTCCATGCTAGCATGGGTTGGACGGTTCGACCGGGGATCTGGGAAGCCAGAAGGCTGCACCAGGCCCAGTCTGATCTGGCAGTGTTTCTTCAGCTGGATGCCCTTCCTAACGCCAACCACTCGTGAGTGTAGTGGGTGCTTTTTACATGCCACCTGCACAGGTGCCAGATGAGGCTGGCAAACGGCCACGATCAGATGGTGCTTTTTACGTGCCACCAGCACGGGGTCCAGACGAGGCTGGCAACGGCCACGATCGGATGGTGCTTTTTACATGCCACCAGCACAGAGGCCAGTCGGGGCGGCACTGGCAATGGCCACGTTCAGATGGTTCTCTTACGTGCCCCTGGCACTGGTATCTCAGCTACAATTTCCATTGATGTTGATCGATTTCGATTTTGATTTTCACTTGCCTCAACAGGTCTTCACAAGTAGGGTTTGTGTCACCTTGAATAACATGAATTCCTGCGGGAAAAACATGTTGCAAGGTGGACCTTGTGGAATAAACACAATATGATTGAGAGAAGAGAAGATGAGACAAGGAATATGAAGGCTTGAATGAGTGGAGATACCATTAGAAAAACCACCGCTGAGGAGCAAAAGGGACTGAAAAAAGGGCAGTGAGAGGACACAGCACATCTTTGGGCTGGAGGCTGGTGTCTTGATGAGCAACCCCTTGTTAATCAACCAGGTGGATATTTTCTCCAGGATACAATCTAGGTCTACTCAGACCTGGGGTAGCAGGGTCAGGATCCCAGCTATAGCTTAATTAAAATATCATAGAACTGGCTCCAAAAGAAGGCCACTCACAAACACACCAATGGAGCCAAGGCAGATGAAGCCCTTCAGCTCTTTTGGGACTCGTCCAAGAGAAGGTAATTCCATACAAATCATGCATCCTTATAATTACTAGGCTCTTGTTGCACCAGACCAATACAAGCTGGAAGGATGAGAGAGTGTGACTGGTTCGGCACAAACCATTTCCACTAAAATAAGCCCTGCTACCTTGATGTTAATTTATTTAGTATTCAAAAAAAAAAAAAAATGGTTAAGGGATTAAACTCCTAAAGGAAAGCTGGAGCAGGGAATCTGGAGGCAGATATGCATGATTATACTTAACCAATATCTGGGATCCCCTTTGGCTCCATGGATGTTGCAAACATACCGACTTGCCTTTCCTTTATCCTGTATCTATGAGTGGAGAAAGGGTAGGTGCACCTCACCGATCGATAAACAGACAGACTGATAAAATAAACACCAAACGGAAAAATGATTAACTCCCAGGGTCGATATGATTGACTACCACCTGTAAGGGTTGTGTCACCTTAGAATGGACACAAGTCTACTGAGAAAAACTATTTAGAAAAAAACACATATATAAATAAAAATAGAGATTATAAGAATTTTAACTCTGAAATAGGTCGACAACTTGTTACTGCCGGCCACTTTCCTCTAAGACCAACACCGGTGTGTGTGTGGGGGGTCCTTGGAGTCTGAATTTTACTCATACTTGACTTGAATTGAAACCTGACATCATCTCATGAACTGGGTGGATGGTGATGGTGGGGTTAGTGAGGGTGGTTGTGGAGGTGCTGGTGACACATTTAATTTTTTCACACACTTTTTTTTGTTTGGTTTTCAAAAACCATTTCCAGAGAGAGAGAGAGAGAGAGAGAGGAGAGAGAGAGAGAGTGGGGGGGGCAGAAATGTTTCCCAAACAGCCTAATAAATAATTAGGGTTATACTTGTATTATTTCCTAGTGGCTGCTTGGGGTGGGGATCAAGGGCACTGCCTGTTGTTGCTTGATTCTTGTAAGGGGTGCAGTGGGGAGTGACTAAAGTGTTTTGGGAGACTAGAAGCAAAACCTGATTTCCCACCACCATCATCGCCAGCAACTACCACTAACACCCTCATTCACCACCACTATTGGCAACTACAACCACCTACACACCCACTCACCACTATCAACTACCTATTTCTGTACTACCCACAAGGGTCTAAACACAGAGAGGACAAACAAGGCCAGATTCACGGATTAAGTCAATTATATCGACCCCCCAGTCCAAAACTGGTACTTATTTAATAGACCCCGAAAGGATGAAAGGCAAAGTCGACCTCGGCGGAATTTGAACTCAGAACGTAGTGGCAGACAAAATACGGCTATGCATTTCGTCCGGCGTGCTAACATTTCTGCCAGCTCAACTACCACCACCACCATCATCATCATCAACACTCACATTTACCACTACAATCCCCACTGCCATCACTAAGCCACACCGTGTACATTATGATTAAGAATTTATCCTACACACACACACACATACACATAATAATATTGCTCTAAATCTGTGCATGATTACATCTGTGTTTACATCTAACAATCTGTTGACCCTTCCTCCTCCCACCACACACCACACACACACACACAGGTTTGTGAGTACAAACAAAAGAAAGAGTACTAAATACATTATTAGACATTATTTGTTACTTGCAGAAATTGAGAAACTCGGAGTGACAATGAAGCTGGTTATCATCATCATCATCAACAACAACGCAAACACTAATAGCAGTATTTTAATGGCCCCTTTTCCAAGCTTGTCCAGGTCAGATGGAGTTTACTGAGGCAGATTTTTGCTATAGCTGGAAGCCTTTCCTGTTGCCAACCCTCATGCTTCCAAGGGAGGTAATACTTTTAAGAGACCAGACATGCCTTCACAGAATATTGGAAATGAAGAACACAGCTTGCATGAGAGTGACACTCATTTACATCTACCAGGCAATGTCATGGAAAAGACAGATACAAACACACATGCGCATGCATGTGCACACATACACACACACACACACAACACACACACACACACACACACACACGCACACACACACACATGCATGCATGCATGATGGGCTTCTTTCAGTTTCAGTCATACAAATCCACTTGTAAAGCTTTGGTCAGCCTGGGTCTATTGGGCGAGCTGGCAGAAACGTTAGCACTCCGGGCGAAATGCTTAGCGGTATTTTGTCTGCCGTTACGTTCTGTGTTCAAGTTCCGCCGAGGTCGACTTTGCCTTTCATCCTTTCAGGGTCGATAAATTAAGTACCAGTTACGCACTGGGGGTCGATATAATCGACTTAATCTCTTTGTCTGTCCTTGTTTGTCCCCTCTGTGTTTAGCCCCTTGTGGGCAGTAAAGAAACAGCTATTGTAGAAAAACACTTGTCCACAGTGCCAGGTGCCCCACAGTGAGACTGAACTTGGAACCATATGGTTGAGAAGCTAACTTCTTAACCACACAACCACACTTACGTCTTTTGAAGGTAACAAAAAAAAAAAAATGGTCCTATACATGATGGGATGCGTTTTATTGAAATGAATTCTTTCCTATTAATTTCCTAAGTTTTAACCTAACAACTGTTGGTCTAAAACAAGGCAAGACATAGTTTTCTAACAAACGGAGAGGATTTGGTGCCAAGTGATATCCCACAAGGGCAAAAATTTATAATTGAATGTTGAGAAAACCTGTTTTACACAGCAGTTCATATGGGCAATTAGTTAATGTAACCATAGTGATTTGTTACAAATTGTTGACCTTGTAACCCCAGCTGACTAACACACTTACCAGAGCCAGCCAACTGTGACCAAGAATTCAATATATTGGACAGTATTTATACATTATTGATGGATATTGATGACTGTGTTGATTTTTAGGTAACACATTTACACAGTTATGGAAGTATATAGTTTTAAAAAAAAAAAAAGAAATATCACACAACTTAGTTTCTGTTCTGTTAGCATTAAAAAAACGGGACCAGAAACCAGGTATACTATGTCATCCGTTCAGAAACAGGGCTAACAAGTAAGGTAACCAGTTGTTTACAGAAAAGAAGGCCAGATCTTTTCTGTCTGGCTGCACCAATAGAAATTTCAAAGTTTAGTGAAAGTTTTCAAATTTGATGTATCGGGGTAATTTTCCATACTGAATCTCAGGAGATGGTTCACTTTTTTTTTTTTTTTTCCCCACTGAAAAGTTTTTTTTAAAAGAAGTTACAGAAGTTTAAAGTTTGATCATTTTTACCCAATCAGAAAACAGGATTTGGAAGCTGACATTTTGTGTGTGACTGCACGTGTTGTCAACTGTAAACAAATTAAACATTGGTGGAATTCTCTATATACCCAGGTTTTCACCACTCACTTCCCCTCCTCACTCCCTAATCACGCTTCTTTGGCAATATCCTGCCACTTATGTTATGACCTTTGAACCCCCAAGTGTATGCCCTGGCACTTGCCCCCATCTGTATCTCTCTCTGCCTTTACTCAACCATCCCATTTATATTCTGATCCCTGTACCTTGTGGGTATGCCTGGCACTCTTGCCACCATCTCTATCCTGCTCTCTCCCACTCTCTCTCTCTCCTGTAATTCCCTCAGGTTGGGTAACCATGGATCTCCTTTGCGGCAGCACACCTGTTTCTGCCCTCATTCCTGATCTCTCTCTCTCTCTCTTTCCAGCCAGGTAACCTTGTACCTCCTCTACAGCAACACACCTGTTTCTGTCTCTGTCTCATTATAACCTTTCATCATCTGACACAAGATCATCTCCTCCAATGCCCCTTCCCTTCTCAAAAGATTTCTGTCTTGATGACCCTGTCAGTGCCGGTGCTATTTAAAAAGCATCCAGCCTACACTGTAAAGTATTTGGCATTTGGAAGGGCATTCAGCTGTAAAAGCCTTGCCTGTGCTTGTATCTTATAAAAAGCACTAAGTCTACTCTGCTGGGTGGTTGGTGCTAGGAAGGGCATCCAGCTGTAAAAGTCCTGCTTAAACAGTCACAGAAGTCTGGTGCAGGCTTCTACCTTGCCGGCTCCAGTCAAACTGTTCCACCCATGCCAGATTGGAAGGCAGACTGCTTTCTCGATTGCTTTGGTGATTGGTAACATTCAGGTGAGGTTATTACAGAAGCAGACAATCTCTGTCTCTCTTGCTGGGTAATGTAAGCTAACACCTTGCTGTATTAGTATAAAATTCATTCATGCTTATTTAAAAATTAAAAAAAAGAAACCATGTTGAATGAGAGGTGGGACAATGATTATACATAAGGTAGTCACCTTCAGAAGTTGTCACATGTACAGGTGTTGCATAAAAAAAAATCATATCCATATCTTTAATCATCAAATGACCTCATTTAAAAAAAAAAAAAAACATGTAAGCACTCAAATAAAAAATAGAAAAAGGAAAGGCGCAAGAGACATTGTAGCTAACTTTGTTGTTTAGTCCCAGGTCAGTTGCAGTCAAGCAGACTTAAGACCTAATGTGTTCCCACTGTAACAGTCAAAAGGGATTTTGTTGTTGTTGTTGTCAATTTCTTAGGGAGGGGGGCCCTATTTTTTTTACATATTTCTGTGAGGTGCAGGCATGGTTGTCCGTGAAAAACTTCACTTGACGAGAGTGTGAGTGAGAGAGTGCATGAAAGTATGCGTATGTGTGTGTGTGAATGTATGCATGTGAGAGGGTACTTGTAAGAGTGAGTGTGTGCGTGTGTGTGAGAGAAAGAGAGAGAGAGAGTGTACATTGTGTAAGAGTATGTGCAAGTGTGTGTGTGTGTGTGTGCATGGTGGAGTGTGTAAGAGTGCAGAAGTGTGTGTGTGTGTTGTGTGTGTGTGTGCATGGTGGAGTGTGTAAGAGTGCAGAAGTGTGTGTGTGTGTGTGTGTGTGTGTGTGTGTGCATGGTGGAGTGTGTAAGAGTGCAGAAGTGTGTGTGTGTGTGTGTGTGTGTGTGTGTGTGTGTGTGTGTGTGCATGGTGGAGTGTGTAAGAGTGCAGAAGTGTGTGTGTGTGTGTGTGTGTGTGTGTGCATGGTGGAGTGTGTAAGAGTGCAGAAGTGTGTGTGTGTGTGTGTGTGGCATGGTGGAGTGTGTAAGAGTGCAGAAGTTGTGTGTGTGTGTGTGTGTGTGTGTGTGTGTGTGTGTGTGTGTGCATGGTGGAGTGTGAAGAGTGCAGAAGTGTGTGTGTGTGTGTGTGGTGTGTGTGTGTGCATGGGGAGTGTGTAAGAGTGCAGAAGTGTGTGTGTGTGTGCATGGTGGAGTGTGTAAGAGTGCAGAAGTGTGTGTGTGTGTGTGTGTGTGTGTGTGTGTGTGTGTGGCATGGTGGAGTGTGTAAGAGTGCAGAAGTGTGTGTGTGTGTGCATGGTGAGTGTGTAAGAGTGCAGAAGTGTGTGTGTGTGTGTGTGTGTGTGCATGGTGGAGGTGTAAGAGTGCAGAAGTGGTGTGTGTGTGTGTGTGTGTGGTGTGCATGGTGGAGTGTGTAAGAGTGCAGAAGTGTGTGGTGTGTGTGTGTGGTGCATGGTGGAGTGTGTAAGAGTGCAGAAGTGTGTGTGTGTGGTGTGTGTGTGTGTGTGTGTGTGTGTGTGTGTGCATGGTGGAGGTGTAAGAGTGCAGAAGTGTGTGTGTGTGTGGTGTGTGTGTGTGTGGTGCATGGTGGAGTGTGTAGAGTGCAGAAGTGTGTGTGTGTGTGCATGTGGAGTGTGTAAGAGTGCAGAAGTGTGTGTTGTGTGTGTGTGTGTGTGTGTGTGCATGGTGGAGTGTGTAAGAGTGCAGAAGTGTGTGTGTGTGTGTGCATGGTGGAGTGTGTAAGAGTGCAGAAGTGTGTGTGTGTGTGTGTGTGTGTGCATGCACGTAAGTGTATGAGTGTGTGTGTGTGTGTGCCTAGAGTAGAAAAGAATATTTTCTTCTTTTATAAAATTATTCAGACCCCAGAGGGGACCACCTTGCCTAATAAAAGGTGTGGATGTTTAAGGGTTTACTTACATTGCATGAACCATTCTCTCCAGATAATGTTGTTGAGACGAACTATCTCCTTGCCTCGCAATCTCATACCTTTGAAAGGTTTCCATTTTGGAGACACGATCTTCCCACTGCAAGAACACAAAATGAAAAGAAAAAGGGAAATAAGAACCACTGAAGTTGAACAAAACAAGAAACAAAAGAACAACAGAAAAAATTTTTTTAATTCCTCAGGACCTTAACTCTG
>NC_043021.1:16131623-16134123 GCF_006345805.1 Octopus sinensis | reverse complement strand
CATATGCAGACTTGTAGACATATTAACACACACACACACAATCATGCATACACAATTCAAACACCCATAATTCCCAAACACCAATACACAAACTTAGACACACACACACACACACATACACATATATATAGACACACACACATATATATATAGACACACTTCTATACACACCACACAGGTACATACACATAAGCACAGAAACCTCTATACATAACAACACAGGCACAAACACACATACTTGTGCACACAGGCATGCATGCAGAGCAAGGCTCAAAGGAAAATGATGGGCCACAGGCAAGAGGAGGTCAGGGTGGGGGTGGAG
Source organism: Octopus sinensis (assembly GCF_006345805.1). Taxonomy (NCBI): domain Eukaryota; kingdom Metazoa; phylum Mollusca; class Cephalopoda; order Octopoda; family Octopodidae; genus Octopus; species Octopus sinensis. Next base: position 16,133,801 of record NC_043021.1, on the reverse strand, counting down.
GGATTTATGTTAAATAAAAGCAAAGGGAGAGAAACACGATAGATGAGGAGGAGGAGGAGGTGGAGAGAGAAGTCAAGGAGGATCTTACGTTTGTTTTTTTTTTTGTGTTTTTTTCCCTCTTTTTTGTGTGTATTTGTAAAGTTCTTACAGTTTAAGTTTGTTTTATGTTTTAATCACGGAGTCAAGTAACCATAGCTCTGAATATCTCAACTTATCATTAAATGCTCATGAAGCTGCTGCACTTTTGCACACACTAAGCATACTGAAATGCATCACTTCCAAAACTGTGAGGTAAGAAGTTTCCTTCCCAAACATATGGTTCTAGGTTCAGTCCCAGTTCAGTCCCACTGCATGGGGCCTTGGGAAAGTATCTCCTACTATAGTCTTGGGCCAAACCACAGCGTAGGGCATGGATTTGGTAGACAGAAACTGAAAGAAGTCTGTCTGTGTGTGTGTTTGTCCCCCACCACTGCATGACAAATGGTGTTGGTGTGTTTGAATCCCCATAACTTAGTTGTTCAGCAAAAGAGACTGATAGAATAAGCACTGGGGTCAATTCGTTCAGCTAAAAATTCTTCAAGGTGGTGCCCCAGCATGGTCACAGTCTAACAAGAGAAACAGATCAAAGATAAAAGACACACATATATATATATGTATATATGTATATATATATATATATATATATATATATATGTGTGTGTGTTGTGTGTATATTATATATATTGTATATGTGTGTATGTATATATATATATATATTATATATATATATATGTGTGTGTGTGTTGTGTATATATATATGTATATGTGTGTATGTATATATATATATATATATATATAATATATAAGTGTGTGTGTGTATATATATGTAGTGTGTGTGTGTTAATATATATATATATATATATATATATATACGGTTAAGTAATTGAGATTCTATATATATATATGTGCGTGTGTATATATATATATATGTATATGTATATATATATGTGTGTATATATATATATATATATATATAATTAACCTAACTCGCACTCTATTGTTTATGACAAAGGGTTCCAGTTGATCCGATCAATAGAACAGAAAACTCATGAAATCAGTGTGCAAGTGGCTGAGTACTCCACAGACATGCATACCCTTAACATAGCTCTCAGAGAGATTCAATTCAGTGTGGCAGAGAGTGTTAAGTTAATTTTTTGGCTTAAAAAGCAAAAAGCAAGGCCATGTAGGGGGACATGGAGTTATGTACAGGGAGGGTGTTCATGCAAAGAGATCAGGCCATTTCTGGTCAAGAAAGCCTTTGAACCAAGCGGTCGTCGGCATCTTCACTATCTCGTCTGGCAGCTTATTCCACGGATCCGCAACCTGAACGGAGAAAGCCCCTCTCCTTCGATTGAGATGAAATCGTCGCAGATAGAGCTTTTCGGAGTGACCCCACAGCCGACGCCCTGGAGCAGGAGTCAAGAACAGCTCTTTCGAGAGGTTACACTTTCCGCTTATGATGTTGGACAAGGCTGGCCTTTTAAAATACAGGTACTATCCATTCATGGGTAGACTGGGGCAATATGAAACAAAGTGTCTTGTTCAAGGACACACTGTGCCACCAAGAAGCCACATGCTTTACACACACACACACACACACACACACACACACACACACACACACGAGTGTGTAGAATAATAGATTATCTGCAACATTTGATTATGTCTCTTAACAAATCTGAGTTCAAATCAAACTGATGTTGACATTGTGGTTCATTTTTACCCTGAGATCAGTAAAATAAGTACCAGTTATACACTGGGTACATTTTAACCAACAGGCCACACCCACCTCAATGCAGTTACCGTCTTGATTCTGTCAACACTATCTCAGCCAGTCAGCTATGTTATATATATATATATATCTTAGACAGGTGTTGCCATTATTTTGCCCAACTCCTGTATATATATATATATATATATGAGCCAGTGCATGAGAGGCTTAATGTGAGTGTCACTGCGGTTATGTTGTTACAAGATAATTTGTAAAAATGCCTGTGGGTACTGTGTGTGGGTGTGTATTTGTGCACCGATGGATTTCAAAACACAATTGTTAAGATTAGACAGTTCTTCTTTATTACGTCTTAAGTCAAAAGGCGTGTCTCTATATCAACGCATATATGACCGCATAAGGGTGTGTGT
>NC_043021.1:16119123-16126623 GCF_006345805.1 Octopus sinensis | reverse complement strand
ATATATATATGCGTGTGTATGTGTGTCTGTGTTTGTACCCTAGCATTGCTTGACAACCAATGCTGGTGTGTTTATGTCCCCGTTACTTAGCGGTTCGGCAAAAGAGACCGATAGAATAAGTACTGGGCTTACAAAAGAATAAGTCCCGGTGTCGAGTTGTCGATTAAAAGGCGGTGCTCCAGCATGGCCGCAGTCAAATGACTGAAACAAGTAAAAGAGAAAGAGCAGCAGCAGCATGTTAGCCACCTCTTCTTCCCATGCATTGTGCTTTTCATTCTTAGCTCACAAAGAGTAAAATATAAACTTTCTGTGGATTGCAGAATAAATGAATTTTTTTCCCAAATGTTTCTAAATTTCAATTTGGAAAATAGTTGCTGCTGCTGCTGCTGCTGCTACTACTACTGCTGCTGTTATTGTTGTTTGGCCCTGGGTAAACACAGCAGTTATTTTTAGCAGGTCAAGCAGCCACCAAGAGTCTCCATAGATAGATAGGTAAGTAAGTAGGTAGGGAGGTATGCGGGTAGGGAAGGATGGGATGGGTAGGGAAGAATGGGATGGGTAGGTAGGTGTGTAGGAAGGTAGGTAGAGTGCTTGTTTGTATAGAAAAGCATAAAGTTCTTTATGTTTGTGGGGAGCAACAGGTTTGCAACATTCACCCAGAGATAGTTGCTACGATAAAGACTATTGAGGCCTCAGTTAATTGTGGCAGAAATAAATGGGAGGATGTGGTGTGGTAGAGGTGATGAGGATAAGCTCTGTGTGCGAGTCCCATGGAGGCAGTGGGACATGGGAACAACTTTTCAGATTTCTTCCTTAGAAGAGCAAGTCAAGCTTGCTTTGCAACCGCCTGGTTTTGGGTTCAGTCCCACTGCACAGCATCATGGACGCAAATGTCATTTATAGCCCCAAACCAACCAATGCCTTGTGAGTGAATTTGGTAGATGGAAACTATGCAGAAGCCTGTTGTATATAAACGCATTGTGTGTGCGTGTCTGTCTGTCTGTCTCAGTCACCACTTACCAATCAACCAGTGTTGGTCTGTTTACATCTCTGTAACTTAGCGTTTCAACAAAGGGGATTGATAGAATAAGTACCAGACTTAAAAAATAAGTCCTGGAAGCAATTTGATTGACTAAAACTATTTAAGGCAGTGCTCCAGCATGGCTGCAGATCAATGACTGAAACCAGTAAAAACAAACATAATAGATATGTGTACAACCATGTCTGTTATGGATGGACTCAAAAAAGCATCCAAGACTGTCTGGTTTCCTTTGTAGGGAGAAGACAACCGTTCCCTAGTTATGGGAGCAGCATAAAATCCAACCAACATACTGTAAAATGCCTGGTGATAGGAAGGGTACCCAGCCATAGAAACCAAGCCAAAAATGGAATATGGGAGTGAGGTGTGGTTCTCCAAGACATCTAGGATGGCAGCAAGTCTAAATGATGACCAACTTGGACCATGATGATCCATTCAACAAATCTTTATATACAAACCTAAAGGCAAACAGGTTAATAAATTCTGTATTTGACTGCATAAAAGACACATGAGTTTATTAGTTGCACACCAATTTAGGTAGTGAATATTCAGGAAAAAGTTTTTAGTACATTAAAGCATGTAATATAGGCCCAACTTTGCATATAGGCCCTAGGGTGAATTTTTTTTAGATATTTGGGGGGTGGGGGGAGTATGTCTTATAAACCATCAAATATGATATAAAGGGGAGAAACCATTGTGAACAGAAATAATTTTATAAGATGAGACATCTACATGTATTGAGTCCTCCACTGGACAATAATGACCCAACATTTACTGTAAAAGCTTGAGCAAGACATTTTTAAGAGAAAGACAAGCAATTGTCTACAATTGCTTACGACACTGAGTAACAGGGATATAAACAAACCAACACCAGATACTAAGTGGTGGGGCATAGACAAAGATATATAGAGAGGAGGAGGGGGGGGAGAGATAATGAACTTCCATACAGTTTCTGTCTCCCAAATTCACTCACAAGGTAATGGTCAACCAGAGGCAGTCTAATGTAGATGATACTTGCCCAAGGTACCACAGCACAGTGAAACCTGAAACCACATGGTTGGGAAACAAAGCTTCTTAACCATGCAGCTATGCCTGCACCCATGCATACATGAAAAATAGCTATGAATGTGTACCTATGTGCACTGAACAGGTGACTGATTCCACAACAAAAATAATCTGACTGAAATGTGCATAAAATTATGTTAAAGAGAAAATGTAAACAATTACAGTTTTCCTTTTTGCTGGTAAATCAAAGGCAACAAAAGTCAAAGTATTGTGGTGGCCATTTGAAAATCTCATTTTTAATTTATTTTGATCACATTCAGGGGGAGATGGAGCAGAAGTAGTAGTAAGTGACAGTAGCAAACACACCTCTATACATGCACATAGGAAATCTGTAGTCTATTTAACCCTTTCATTACTGTATTTCTGTTGAGATGCTCTGTGTTTCTTTCAATTAATCTTTATATATAAAAGTGAGGTTGTGTGCTGTCTGTCTCCTACGATTTAGATTCCTAACTACTCCCACATTTTGCGGTGCCGTTTAACCAAAACCGGGTATCTTATAGTCATGATTCATATCGAGCCCTTCTGGGTATTAGCGCGCACCTACGATAAGTCTACGATTTAAAAAAAAAATTTACCATCATTTTTTTCCATTTTAATGCATTTTTTCGCTATTATACAAGGGAAGTAACTCTCTAAAAATGTCTACGATGAGTCAACGATTTAAAAAAAAATTTACCATCATTTTTTTTCCATTTTTAATGCATTTTTTTGCTATTTTTTGGCTATAACTCTCTAAAAATGCTTATATAGTTATTTCCCTTACAAACCCAAGCAACGCCGGGCGATACTGCTAGTTTTAAATATAACAAAGAATTTAGTAAAATAACTTAGTTATCATTCAGATAGTGTTAGGAACATAAATTGCGACTAAGGCTTGGTGGAAGAATCTTAATTCAAAACAAGACATTTTACCACAGAGCCAGAGCTTTAATTACACTTGCATGGCTTAAGCTTTGAGACAAGCATATGCCTACTGGCAGGATCAACCAGGTATCATCGCGATATCATCAAAGGGTTAAATAATGGCCATTGTTGAGCACATTTCCATGAGAGAAGCCGTAGCTTGGCACCAGTATTGTCTTTGTCATTGCTGCCAAAACACAAAAGTCCCAGAACAGATATGACCGAGCATCTTGCGTGACCCTCAAACAGTCCCACCAAAACCCCCACCCTAAACTGGTACTTTTTTTTTTTTTATCAAACCTAAAAGATAAAAAACAAAGTTGGCTGCACCAGGTTTGAAGTTGGTACACAGTGTGTTTGAACAAATACCGTACCCAAGGCATTCTATCCAACACTCCAATAGACTCAGCCAATCTTTCCTCCTCCTTCCTGTTGCATTAAATTATTAAGGTTTAGAATTTATGTTGCCAAAGAGCTCCCTGTTTAATTTTACTTTAACCCTTCATTAATCATTTAGTATCCATACTATATCCAGCCCAAATATTCTTCTTGTTTTATGTCCAAACAGGCAGATCCAGTCTTTCACACCTATCCTACAATGCCATTCTAAAAATATACAATTGCATCATCGAAATCTCAAAGCTAAAACATAATGCCTGGTTAGTTCAAAACAATGTGAATAAATAATCTGAATGCTAAAGGGTTGAACATCATTATATATGGTGTGAGTATATACAAAACAAAACCTTTTACTACAGCTTATAGTAATGTGTGTGTGTGTGTGTGTGTGTGTGTGTGTGTAACGCCTTTATATAAATATTGTTCAGTTTATCACCAGCAAAGCCCATAAAACTAAGGAAATGTTCAAGTAGATAATAGCTATGAATAAAAAGGCCAAAAACCAAAAAATTAAGCAAATAAATAAATAAAATCAAGAGAATTTATGAGAAAAGAGCTGGTGTGTATTACAACCACAGATTCACAGGTATAAGGTTTCCTCTCTTCTTTTACAGTAGCAGGAATGACCTTTGATTCTCCAAAGCACCAAAACAGCTCTGCTGTGGTCCATACAACACACCTGGTCTTTCCTCTCCATTATATCTCCGCATCTACACCCAGCTTCAAACTTTGCACTTTTCCCAACCATTCCTTCTCGAAACTACAATTTTCTGAAATTCTTCCCATCTTTCTGTATATAATTATTAGACTATCTCCACAGACAGTACAACCTTCAGAAGTTCAAGCTGAACATCAAACACACCAATCAAAACTCCCCCACCACCCTGGGGGAACTTGCAAAGGTCATAGGTGTTAGCCCTCCCCCTTTAGCTTATCTATCTATCATCATAAAACTGTTAGAATTTCACGTTCCCATTTGTTAGTGTCCAGTGAACAGGAACATGAAACTGAGTAACAGTTTTCTGATAATTTTGCAGCTTTCATACAAGCATATTACTCTACCTTTGGTGCTTGAGTACTCTTTCTACCTCGCTTTGCACTTTTGTGTTCACCTGTGTGTGTGTACCATTTGAACACTAGGGTCGATGTAATTGACTCATCCCCACCTCCTCCAAGTTGCCCTTGTGGCAAAAATTTGAAATAATAATAATAATAATAATAATAATTATTATTATTATTATTATTATTACTTGAGGTGACAACCTGGCAGAATTGTTAGCATGCTGGGCGAAATGCTTAGTGATATATTGTCTGCCGCTACGTTCTGAGTTCAAAATCCGCCGAGGTCGACTTTGCCTTTCATCCTTTCGGGGTCGATTAAATAAGTACCAGTTACGCACTGGAGTCGATATAATCAACTTAATCTGTTTGTCTGTCCTTGTTTGTCCTCTCTGTGTTTAGCCCCTTGTGGGTAGTAAAGAAATAGGTATTCTGTCTGTCACTATGTTCTGAGCTCAAATTCCACCCAGGTCGACTTTGTTTTTCATCTTTTCGGGATTGATAAATTAAGAACCAGTTATGCACTGGGGTCGATCTAATTGACTGCCCCCCCCCCACCACCACACTCAAAATTTCCAGCCTTGTGCTTATAGTAGAAAGGATTATTATTATTATTATTATTATTATTATTATTATTAAAGGTAGTGAGCTGGCAGAATTGTTAGCACACCAGAGAAAATGTCTAGCAGCATTTCTCCTGGCTTTACATTTTGAGTTCAACTTCTGCAAAGGTCGACTTTGCCCTCCATCCTTTTGGGGCTGATATAATAAATACCAGTTGAGCACTCCGCAAAAACTGCTGGCCCTGTGCCTATAGTTGAAAGGATTCATAATAATAGTAATGATGATTTCAAATTTTTGTCACAAGGCCTGAAATTTTGGGGGAGGGGACTTGTCGATTACCTCGACCCCAGTGTTCAACTGGTACTTATTTTATCAACCCCCGAAAGGATGAAAGGCAGTCAACCCCAACAGAATTTGAACTCAGAATGTCAAGATGGACAAATTGTTGCTAAGCATTTCATCCAGCATGCTAACAATTCTACCAGCTTGCTGCTTTGATGATGAAAATAATCCTTTCTACTATAGGTACAAGGCCTGAAATTTTGGGGGAGGGGGCCAGTCGAGTAGATTGACCCCAGTATGAGACTGGTCTTTAATTTATCGACCCTGAAAGGATGAAAGGTTAAGTCAACCTCGGCAGAATTTAAACTCAGAACAAAGTAACGAGCAAAATACCTATTTCTTTACTACCCACAAGGGGCTAAACACAGAGAGAACAAAGAAGGACAGACAAACGGATTAAGTCGATTATGTCGACCCCAGTGCATAACTGGTACTTATTTCATCGACCCCGAAAGGATGAAAGGCAAAATCGACCTCGGCGGAATTTGAACTCTGACGCTAAGCATTTCATCTGGCATGCTAACGATTCTGTCAGCTTGCCGCTTTGATAATGATGATGATGAAGATGATGATGACAACAACAATAGTGTCTAATTTATGTGCAAGGCCAGCAGTTTTGAGAAGATGAGGTTAATGAATCACATTAACTCCATTAACTTAACTTATTCTGGCAGCACAGATATAAGGTAATTTGACCTGGATGGGAGTTGAACTCGGATTGTTATGAACCTTAACAAAAAAGAACAAGGTTGACATTCTCCCAGTTTTTTTTTTTCTCTAAGTGTGCTTTAACCCTTTTTATAACCATATTTCTGTTGAACTACACTGCCTTTCTTTCAAATTATTTTGAAAATGATGAAGAATTTACTATCATTTTTAAGCTGGTGTTTGGGGTAAATCATCATGAAATTTTAATTTAGACCTCTTTAAAGTAGGATGTTTTTATTGTAACACTTAGGGACAATTTTAGACAGGTTGGTATCATAAGGGTTAAGGGAAATTTATATGCTATTTCTAGCAGGTTGCATAACCACATAGAGGCTCTCTCACTACTGCCGCTGCTGCTACAGCTGATGATGTACAGCTGATAACTACAGCATCCTAAATATAAATATATAAAAATAAAAGGAAGAAAAAAAAACTGTCAGACAGTATGTCAGCTGATCCTAAAAATAAACAACAGTAAGGGGTGGAGGGCATGATATAATTATGTCTGCCAGTTCTGATAGTACCTGGGGTTTCAGCATTTGATAACACACACACACACAAGGAGGTGAATGTTTCTTTGCCCCGCCTTGTTACATATGATATGCAGGAAGAGAAAGTTTTATAAACAAAATAACTCACCATCACCACTATCACCACCACCATCATCATCATCATCAGTAGCAGCAGCAGCATCAGTGATGCTGTTGCCACATCAGTTTGAGTATACGTGCATACATTATATATAATATATGCAGGCTGTGTAGTTAGGAAGTTTGTTTTGTAACCATGCAATTTTGGGTTCAATCCCACAGAATAGCATCTCGGAAAAGTCGCGTTCTACTACAGCCTGGAGTTAACCAAGGCTTTGTGAGTGGAATTCACACTTGCACACACTTTGAGCTTCTTTCAGTTTCTGTCTACGAAATCCACTCACAAGGCTTTGGTCAGCCCAGGGCTATAGAAGATGTTTGTCCAAGGAGCCACGTAGTGGGACTGGATCCAGAAGCATGTAGTTAGGCATGGCTGTGTGGTAAAAATCTTGCTTCTATGTCAACATTCTCTGTAAACAACAATCTTCTAGGTCAATGCCCTCTTGACTTTCTCATCCTTGATTCAGTGGAATATTGAGAATGTGACAGGGAGAGAGAGAGAGAGAGAGAGAGAGAGAGAGAATCTCCATTGATGAAACTGACAGAGAACCATCCATATATAGAACTGGTATATACATCAAAGAATAAACCCATGATAATTAAGCAGATCAATTAATATCAGGTCATTAAATTACAACACTTTATTACACTGCAGCAAATTCAAGTGGGCTGAACTTTTATCATCATGGCATTGGAGTGGCTGTGTGGTAAGTAGCTTGCTTACCGACCACATGGTTCAGGGTTCAGTCCCACTACATGGCACCTTGG
>NC_043021.1:16109123-16114123 GCF_006345805.1 Octopus sinensis | reverse complement strand
ACAACAATGCCAACATCATTTATGAAAATGAAAATAGACCAGTTTCACCGAGAAGATCGCTTGGTATGAGAACATAAACAAAATGCTTCAAACTATAGTTAGAACAACAGAAACAGCAACAACAACAACAACGCCAAAACAGTAAACTTGTAGCACTGAGTACTAACAAGTACCTAACACCTCGCTGGGAAGGTCATAATGCACCAAATTCAGAAGCAAGGAATCTCTGCTGGATATGTTCTACATGACTGTAAGACAGAAATGAGCAACCAGTCTCAAATCTTTTTATCTTTTACTGGCTTCAGTCATTGGATTGCAGCCATACCAAGGCATTATTTTGAAGGGGGTTTAAACAAACAAATCAATACTAGTATTTATAGATTTTTTTTGTTTTGTCTTGGTTTTTTTAAAGCCTGGTACTTGTTCCATTGGGTGTCTTTTGCCAAATCCCTAAATTACAGGGATGTAAACAAACCAGTACCGAGTGGTGAGGACGACAAACACAGACACAAAGACAGAAAGAGTAGGGAAAGAAATGGATGGATGGATGGATATACCATCTATTTGGTTCAGTCATTGGACTGCAGCCATGCTGGAGCACTGCCTTGAAGTATTTAACCAAACAAACAGACCCTAGTGCTTTTTTTTTTTATTTATAAACCCAATACATATTCTATCAGTTTCTTTTGTGAAACAAGGGGACATAAACAAACCAACAATGGTTGTCAAATGGTGGGAGAACAAACACAAAGATATGCACACATACATACACACTATCATCATCATCATCATTTAGCATCCGCTTTCCATGCTGGCATGGGCTGGATGGTTCAACTGGGGTCTGGGAAGCCAGAAGGCTGCACCAGGCCCAGTCTGTTCGGGCAATGCTTCTACGGCTGGATGCCCTTCCTAACGCCAACCACTCCATTAGTGTAGTGGGTGCTTTTTACGTGCCACTGGCACAGGTGCCAGACGAGGCTGGCAAACAGCCACGATCGGATGGTGCTTTTTACGTGCCACCGGCACGGAGGCCAGGCCAGGCTGGCCACGATCGGATGGTGCTTTTTACGTGTCACTGGCACTATATATATATATGTATACACACACATACACACACACAATGGGCTTCCATACAGTTTCCATCAGCCAAACTCATTCACAAGGCATTAGTTGGCCCAGGACTATACAAGAAAGCATTTTGCCCAAGGCATCACACAGTAGGGCCAAACCAGACACCACAGAGCAAGCTTGTTAACCAGAAAGCCATGCCCACCACTGAGGACAATAATACAGAGTAGCAAAATACTTAAGTCAACACTCCACTTAATTGTTTATCATGAAAGAGAGCACCATTGATATCATACACACATACATACACACACACACACACACACACACACACACACAGCTGTATAACCAACTGTTTAAAAAATAAATTTTGATTAAAAAAAAACCATTGTTTGTTGTTTGTGCTGTAACTGTTGTTTCATGGTATTTATTATTGTTACCATAGAAACAAACCAATTGTTTGCAGAAAAATAAACTATAAGCAATAAAAAACAAGAAAAGAAAAGTTCAAGAAAGAAAGGAAAAAATAAATGAAATCCAAAAAAATTTTACTGAAAAACTGGGTGTTGCCACTACGCAGTAAGATGTATGCGTGCATGCATATGTATATGTGTATACATGTGTGTGCATACAAATCTGTGTACGTGTGTGTGTGCATGTATGTGTATGCATGTGTGTGGTGTATATACACACACAGACATACACACACATACAGACACATACACACACATACAGACACACACACACACACACACACACACACATACAGACACACACACACGCACACACATACGTGCACACAGACATATACGCACATACGCATACATACATACACATAGACATACACACACAAACAGACATACACACAGACATACACACACACACACACAGACATACACGCACAGTCACACACACACACACACACACACACACACACACATTTGTTATTTTTCTGAAAACCTGCCAAATAGCAAAAGCAAAAAAAAAAAATTGAAAATCTGTCTTAAAAACTAAAAGCCCACAAATGTGTGCTCTCTCTCTCTCACACACACACACACACACATTCACAAGCACAATAATAGCTGTGTTCTGTGAAGGGGAAAAAATAGATAAAAAAAATTCTTTAAAAAAAATATATTTACTTGGAACGAATACCTCCTCCCCACAAAAAAAAAAAAAAACTCATCCCCCTACTTTTTTTTTTATGTCAGTTGAGGAAGAAAGAGAGGGGGAAAAAATACAATATTTCAATTTAGAAAACTGTGTGGTTCTTAAGATATAACCTTTCAATAAGAAAATAACTGCATACTGGCAGTTCCCGAAACGCCATTGCTATCATCTCATAGACATACCAAGGAAATATGAGACATTGATGGAGCTAGAAATAGCAGTTACATCTCTATCAAATCACATCTACTGTCGGACTTCTACCAAACAACATTGCAACCAGGGAAATGTGAGCTATAGGCAGAGCTAGAAATAGCAGCCAATCTCGTTCACATCACATCCTACTGTCAGACTTCTACTAACAATATTGCAACCAGGGAAATGTGAGCTATAGGCAGAGCTAGAAATAGCAGCCAATCTCGATCAAGTCACATCCTACTGTCAGACTTCTACTAACAATATTGCAACCAGGGAAATGTGAGCTATAGGCAGAGCTAGAAATAGCAGCCAATCTCGTTCAAATCACATCCTACTGTAAGACTTCTACTAACAATATTGCAACCAAGAGAATATGAGCTGTAGGCAGAGCTAGAAATAGCAGCCAATCTCAATCAAGTCACATCCTACTGTCAGACTTCTACTAACAATATTGCAACCAAGAGAATATGAGCTATAGGCAGAGCTAGAAATAGCAGCCAAATCTCTTTATCAACTCACACCCCACTGTTAGAGTCCACCCCGACCCCTCATGCTACTACCACACTCATTGAAACACTGACAAAAACAGGAACCAATGAAAGTACTCCACTTGCTGGTAACAGTAGCCAAATCTCTTAAATCATGCTCTATTATTTTACTGTTTCAAAAAAGGATCACACTAAGCCTGGCAAATTAATAATAATAATAACAAGAGCACTCAGAGAGCACAAACTGATTGGAAGTGTTATCATGTACATTGTTTTGTCTTGGTATAAAAGATGGGCTACAGCAAATATTCTGCACAATACCACAGATTTCTTTGTTAGATGCTTGATCTTAACCAGTTGACCATGTCTCTTGGTGGTTGACAACATGTGCATCTCTGATCACGAGCAGAAGTAGTCGGGGAGCATCATAGTCATGTGTTGAGAGGGATTCTTTGGGTCTGAATAATTCAACTCTGGAAACATGGGTGTTCTGTTCAATATCCTTAAACAACCCTTATTCAGGGACCTTTTGAGCGAGATGGGCTACTTGACCAGATGAAAATTCCAACTGGGCCCCACCTGCAAGGTCATGCGCTGTTTATCTCGATATGAAATCACCATGTCATGCACACATGGTTGTGATGCATGTGCCTAGTGTACCCTTATCAGACAGGTAGTCATGATGGATATACTGGGCTTCGTATATTTTACCCCAGTGTCACTTTGATGGCATGCACTGCTCTCTCACTCAATAATAATATTATGAATGGCCATAGATGGAGAGTCACTGATCTGCCTAATCAGGTGTAACTTGAGAGCAAACAATCACAATACCAAAAACCAGACACAGACATGGCTATATAGTTAAGAGCTTGACCCCCAGCCATAAGATCTTGGATTCAGTCCTATTGTAGAGCACCATGGGCTCTACAATGGGACTCTACAATTTTGTTCTTCAACCAAAATCTTGTGAGTGGACTTAGGTGGGATCTGAATGAAGCCCTTGGTTTTCGAGGGCCCATAACTCTTCAATATCCTCCTAAAAAGCCCGAGAGTCCTGCACTAATATCAAGCAAATACTACAGCATGCCATCCCAAACATGAATGGTACTCACCAACAGCCTCAGAGTTATTCCCAAATGATGAGCCTCACTGTTGGCTCTTCTGGTGAAAACACATCTTTAACATGGTGGTGGTGGTAAGCACTGGTGTCGTTAGTAGTGGTGTTGGTGTCGTTAGTGGTGGTGTTGGTGTCGTTAGTGGTGGTGTTGGTGTCGTTAGTGGTGGTGTTGGTGCCGTTAGTGGTGGTGGTGGTGGTGGTGCCGTTAGTGGTGGTGGTGCCGGTGGTGTTGGTGGTGTCGTTAGTGGTGGTGGTGGTGGTGTTGGTGTCGTTGGTGGTTGTGTTGGTGTCGTTAGTGGTGGTGTTGGTGTCGTTAGTGGTGGTGTTGGTGTCGTTAGTGGTGGTGTTGGTGTCGTTAGTGGTGGTGTTGGTGTCGTTAGTGGTGGTGTTGGTGTCGTTAGTGGTGGTGTTGGTGTCGTTAGTGGTGGTGTTGGTGTCGTTAGTGGTGGTGTTGGTGTCGTTAGTGGTGGTGTTGGTGTCATTAGTGGTGGTGTTGGTGTCATTAGTGGTGGTGTTGTTAGTGGTGGTGGTGTTGTTAGTGGTGGTGGTGTTGTTAGTGGTGGTGGTGTTGATGACGATGGCATTAGTGGTGTTTTTGTCAGTGGCGGTGGTGGTAGGTGTTCTTTAACTATACACTATCATATAGTCAGTATTAAAAGGAAATATTAGCCTGAAACTGTTATTAAATTAAAGTAAAACACCTTATGAATTCAGCCAGTTACTTTAATTACAGTTCAGGCTGGTCTCTCTTAACCAACAACGGCAATATAACATTTTTTTTTTAATTATATAATAACAGTGTTGGGGGGAAAAAAACCCAACAACAACAAAAACGGGAAACCGCAAAAATTTAACAGTTAAATTGTTTTGACATGAGACCAAGTGCAAGGAGGAGAGAGACAGAGAAACATAGAGACACCTGAGAGAAGGAGGGTGGAGAAGAAATGCAGGTATCAGGT
>NC_043021.1:16026623-16104123 GCF_006345805.1 Octopus sinensis | reverse complement strand
TGAAAGAAGCCCGTCGTATATATGTACATATACATATGTATGTGTGTATATATGTTTGTGTGTCTGTGTTTGTCCCCTCAACATCGCTTGACAACCGATGCTGGTATATTTACGTCCCCAACCACATGGTTTTCGGTTCAGTTCCACTGCATGGCACCTTGGGTAATTGTCTTCTATTTTCTACTCTAGCACTGGGCTGACCAAACCCATGTGAATGGATTTAGTACACAGAAACTAAAAGAAGCCCATCACATATAAACAAACAAACACACACACACACCACACACACACGTGTACAAATTCCAAGTACTGACCTTTTTTTAATTTATTTAAAAAATTTTATTTTATCTTTTGTTTCAGTCATTAGATTGCGACCATGCTGGGTCACTGCCTTGAAGAATTTTAGTCGAACAAATTGACCTCAGTACTTTTCATTTTTCAAAGCCTGCTATTTATTCTATCGGTCTCTTTTGCTGAACTGCTAAGTTACAGGGACATAAACTCACCAACACCAGTTGTGAAGCAGCTGTGGAGGACAAACAGAGATGCAAAGACACACACACACACACAATATATATATATATATATATATATAAAACACTCATGGAGTGGTTGGCGTTAGGAAGTGCATCCAGCTGTAGAAACACTGCCAGATCAGACTGGAGCCTGGTGCAGCTTCCTGGCTTCCCAGACCCCAGTCGAACCGTCCAACCTGTGCTAGTGTGGAAAATGGACGTTAAACAATGATGATGATGATGATATATATATGTGTGTGTGGAGGCGCAATGGCCCAGTGGTTAGGGCAGCGGACTCGCGGTTATAGGATCGCGGTTTCGATTCCCAGACCGGGCGTTGTGAGTGTTTGTTGAGCGAAAACACCTAAAAGTTCCACGAGGCTCCAGCAGGGGGTGGTGATCCCTGCTGTACTCTTTCACCACTCTTTCTCCCACTCTTTCTTCTGTTGGCCTACTCGCTTAGCCAGCGGGGTGGCGTCATTCAAAGGCTAAAACAATGCGAATGCATTGTGACCAGCAATGTGTAACAACATCTGATGGTCACGTGATGTATATATATATATATATATATATATATATATGAGGGTCAGTGGTGATTCTTTCCAATAATAAATGGGCTGGTGAGTTTGATCACATATACTCACTCTTCTAGATGCATTCATACATAACTAGCTTCCATAGAATTTCCATCTACCAAACTCCACTCACAAGATATTGGTCAACTAAGGCTACAGCAGAAAACACCTTGCCGAAGGTACCGCACTGTCGGATTGAACTCACAACGATATGGTCGTGACATCTGCTTCCTAATGATACCTGTAGCCATACCTACAAGGGTCAAGGGATGTCACAGACCCTAAACTAATTGCCCGTCCTTTGGCTAAACACTGAACCATGAAGGAGATATAATACCAATTTTATTTTTTTCCTTTTTTGCTCAGTAGAGCAAGGCAGCTTAGGTGAGTTAACACACAGACACACAGACATTTAGAGTGCATCATACAAATTCAAACAACTCTAGGTAGAATTAGTCATTAAAAACATGACTGAGGTTTAGTTCCATCTCCATTTCATAGGAAAGAATGCGCTTCTATTTTGATCTAAAAATAGAAATGACTAGATTCTTAAGAGCAATGTGCTGGGTTCCCACTTTTTTTTTTATCATATTATTAAAAACCTAACTGTATCAGAAAAGGCTGGGTCTTTGAATTAGCTTGCCCAATACTCCTAGCAATACTAATATCTGTTAACTAGCAGTATTGCCTGATGTTGCTTGGGTTTGTTTCGACCCTTTAGAATTGGAATCTTTGAAAAGTAAAAATTTTGCTTTATGTAGCTTGTTATTCTCTTTAAGTGAACATTTTTCTAGTTGAAATTCACCGAAAAATGGCGACACAGCAGTAAAAAAAATCGTAAAAAATAGGGATTTTCATAGAAAAAAAAGCACCTTTTTGATGTAAATAATTTTTAGTCTTAACATGGTCCGATTTAAATTTTATCTTATACAGAATGAAGAGCAAGCCTTCTTCTATCATACTCTCAATTTTGGTCAACTTGTTCCGCAGGGTCTCGGAGGAGATAGTGTTAGTTGAAGGCTACCAAACCTGCCACACACAGACAACTTCATCTTTATATATATATATATATAGATTAAAAACAGGTGTTACATTCTTGGAGTGGTTGGCATTAGGAAGAGCATCCAGCTGTAGAAACCATGCCAAAACAGACTGGAGTCTGGTGCAGTCTTCCAGCTTGCCAGCCATAATCAAACCATCCACCCATGCCAGTATGGACAACGGATGTTAATTGTTGATGATGGTGATGATGAATACTAAAAACGCAAATTACATGAGAAAAGAGAGAGGAAAGAAATAAAATAACGTAAGGATGAACCAGTATAAATAGCAGGACATTTCCCAGCAGAATCAAAACTTCCAGCAAATAGAAGATTTCTAGAATTGACAACAAAACTTCAATTTCTACTTGAAGTACTTGAAGTAAATACTTGGTTTTAACACAAAAAAACAAAAGGTAAGATTAGCTACGATAAAGTCTTCAACAGAGTTCTCCTAAATTCCTAGATATTGGAGACACTATAGATAACCAATAACCAAAGTAGCACCAATACTCTAAGACAAGTGTATCAACCATTCCACATCAAAATGGAAAAAAAAAACATTTAATACTTCTAGATAGAGAGGAAATAATAAAAACTAGCTTTACACCAAAAGAAAAAGTCGCTCTTATCTCTGCTATGAGCTACTGGGATATCTTAATCACAGAAAGGGAAACTGTGTGTTCAAATAGATATTTTGATATCCTCTGACCAAAAACATCAACTGAAGTGATAAATAAATAAATAAAAGGTAAGGTTCTTGGAATGGAAATCAGCAATGATAAAGAGTACTGTACTTATGTATGGTGCAAAAAGAGCAAGAATAAAACTATAGAAATAAATAGAAACATATCGGGTCTCACATTTTTACACAGTCTCAACAATAAGCCTTGTTAAGACACTTTCACTGCTACAACACAACTTGCACAATATATCCTCTACACGCTACATTACAAGACACATTCCCAGTAAAAGAATTTGCTGATATTACAGTACTCAATACTAAAAGGTAGTGTTTATCCCTACTTAAAAGTGGATGTTGTGTTAGAACACAAAATACTGCAATAGTTAACATGAGAGAACCCCTCATATAGACTTGCGGTGCATATAAGCACTCATGCTCGTAATACTAGCGAGAGATAATCACCCACTACTGCCACCGGAACTACCAGATAACATGATTTCGGCCTTTTTTGGCCTTGTTAATGGTAGATGCCCATGGTTAGAGACAGCAGTGATCATCATCATCATCATCGTCGTCGTCATTTAACGTCCATTTTCCATGCTAGCATGGGTTGGATGGTTCGACCGGGATCTGAGGAGCCAGAAGGCTGCACCTGGCTCCAGACTGATCTGGCAGTGTTTCTACAGCTGGATGCCCTTCCTAACGCCAACCACTCCGTGAGTGTAGTGGGTGCCTTTTATGTGCCAGGCGAGGCTGGCCAGTGATATGTATGTATGTATATATATATATATATATATATATAATATACACTAGTGTCTGTCCAGGCACTGGTGTCACAAACAGCCAGTGGGGTTATTAAAAAATAATAGCAACAGAAGCAGTATTTAAACATAACATCCATTTAAAAGTGAATGCTGTGTTAGAACACACAATATTGAATTATTTACCATGAGAGGACCTCTCAGCATCCACTTTTAAGCGGGGATAAAGAGTACCTCTTGACATTAATACTGCTTCTGTCAGCTTTAATAACGTGTTTGACGGCATAAAAGTCATACAGGCACATTAGATACATCCCCAACTTCAGTAGTGCATACTGATGTAACAAAAAGCCCAAAGTTGCATATAGGATCTGGGGGGAATTTGGGTTAGATGACTCCTCACTGTCCCCTTCCTGTGCATTATTCTATATACGGTGCATGCACTTTTGGCTACTTTTTCTCATGAGTTGTAGTGCACCTAAGCACTGTATACAATCTGTTCATTACTACCCACAAAAGACACAGAGGCACCTCGGGTGGTGCAGTGAACAACTTATATGAACAACTCAAAATGCATTTTGCTTGGCTGAATGGGTCTTCTCAAGCACAATATAATGCCAAAGGTCTTGGTCATTGCTTCTGTGAGGCCCAACACTTGAAAGGAACTCGGTCACTTTGCCTCCATTAAGCCCAACGCTCGAAAGGAACTCAGCCACCTCACCTCCATGAAGCTCATCCAGCCCAAATATTCTACTGGTTTTATGTTCAGACCTGGCTTCTCACACCTGTCCTACATTGCCTTTCTAAAAATAACCAACCACATCCTCAAAATCTCAAAGTTATGAGGTAACGCATAATCAATTCAAAACAATATGAACTTAGCACTACATTTGACCAAGAAATCTGGAAGTGAAAGGGTTAAGGAACAACATACACAGGATGACTTAATGAGAGAACACCCACATTGTCACTCAACCTGCTAGAAATAACAGCCATTTTATTTTTTTTTTGCCCTTGGGTGGTACTTTATTTTCTCAACCCCAAAGCAGGATTTGAATTCAGAAAGTAAAGACCCAGAACAAATAACACAAGGCATTTCTTCTGATGCTCTGCCGGTCCACTGCCCTCTTCTGCTAGAAGGAGTTCTGCTGAACAAACTGATAAGATGGTGACAGCAGGGCACCATACTTGCTTTAGCTGAGATATTTTATAGAGAAAAAGACAAAGATAAGGTTGGTTATGATTTGAACCCCAGTATCTTGTAATCTGGCATTTAGGAAGGAAGAGGTGGGGAAGGAGAGCAGGGTGGTGATTTCTTTCTTTGCTCCACCCACTTCTAACGACATTATCTATTGCTTGATTGAGTTAATTTATTGCTATCCCTGCTGAGTGCGGAGTTCTCACAACAGAACAGTAATAACTGATAATAAAGAGTTGAACTAAATTTTCACCAAAAGAAAGGTTTTTGCACTCAAAGTTTCCAGGTCTCTCTCTCTCTCTCTCTCTCTCTCTCTTTCACACACACACACGCACACACAATTTCTCTCACTCACACATGCACTCTTACACGTGCACACTCTCTCTAACACATGCAGACTTTCTGACACATGCACGCGCACACATGCTTTCTCACACACTCACATGCACTTTCTCATTAACACACACACACATATATATATTATATCTATGAGAGAGAGAAAGTGTATATGTGTGAATGCATATTTGTCAGTCAGTCTGCATGTGTGAGTGAGAAAGAGAAATTTAAACATACTGATAAAAGTTTATACACTCATGCTATCAAACCAGCGTCCACATCTTGGCCCTTATAATGATATCATCATGGCCTGGGGGCCTTCTTCAAGCACTTATATTGTAATTAGTAATGCTCTTGGAATTTCAAACCAAACCTGCTATTAAATCCACAGGGGCAGATTGTAGTTAAACCAGCTAGGATTCGCTTCAGATCTCCGATTCGAAACTCATGCCAGTATTTGGAACTTTCCTAATCAACCACATTCTTGTCATCAAACCAGATTTAAAAAAAAAGAAAGAAAAGAAATCGATTCAACTTTTATTGCACACTCTAACAAGAGTTCTTTGACAGGAGAAAGCAACAATCATCATCATCATCATCATTTAGCGTCCGCTTTCCATGCTAGCATGGGTTGGACAGTTCAACTGGGGTCTGGGAAGCCAGAAGGCTGCACCAGGTCAGTCTGATCTGGCAATGAACTCAGAATGCAGAGATGGATGAAATGCCACTACACACAGATATAATAATCCTTTCTGTTATAGAAACAAGGCCTGAAATTTGGTGGGGAGGGGCCCAGTTCATTACATCAATCCCAATGTATAACTGGTACTTATTTCCTCAACTCCGAAAAGGCAAAAGGCAAAGTCAACCTCAGCGGAATTTGAACTCAGAACATAAAGACGGGCGATATACTGCTAAGCATTTTGCCCAGCATGCTAACGAACCTGCCAACTCACTGCCTTAAAACAGATGTAATCATCATCATCATCATCGTTTAGCGTCCGCTTTCCATGCTAGCATGGGTTGGACGGTTCAACTGGGGTCTGGGAAGCCAGAAGGCTGCACCAGGCCCAGTCTGATCTGGCAATGTTTCTACAGCTGGATGCCCTTCCTAACGCCAACCACTCTGTGAGTGTAGTGGGTGCTTTTTGCGTGCCACCGGCACAGGTGCCAGACGGGGCTGCCAAGTGGCCACGGTCAACTCGTGCTATAATTTTAAAATGTGACCATCATCAAGGCCCAGACATGGCTACGTGGTTATGAAGTTTGCTTCTCAACCACATGATTTCAGGTTTCTGCTATAACCCCAGGCTGACCAAAGCATCGGGAGTGGATTTGGTAGACCAAAACTGAAAGAAGCCATCATGCATGCATGTGTGTGCATGTGTGTGTCGAGTGTGTTTATGTCACTTTTCCTCGATATCAGGTGATAGTTGTAAATATAAGAGTCACTGCCGTTGATTTCCAATATTCTGCAAAAAAATGTCTGGCCACATGGAAATTTTACCTTTCTTGAATACAGGTAAGGGTTGGCATCTGGAAGGTTATCTGGTCATAGAAAATCTGCTTCAATAACTTCCTTCCAACCCATACAAGCATGGAAAAGTGGACATTAAAACGATGATGATGATGATGTGGCCTATATTTCTCACCAATATAAACACTAGGCACACGCTTCCTTTATCTATTTGTTTATTTATTTTAACTCTTGTAAACAAACGATCAATTCCAGGAATTCAAATACAATTGTGTTAAAATAATGGTGAGGGGGAACGGAATGGAACTTGACCAGATACTTAAGTCAAGATTACACGTTCCTACTCACTGCATACAAAATACAATACACATTGGAACCAGCAAGAAACAAACGTAAAATAAATAGCCTCAGATACATCTTTGTTTATTGTTTCAAGATATTTGATTCAAGTGGTTAGAAATAAACTAACCAAAAAATTAAAAAATACGGAGTTGAGGAAGAAAAAAAAACTGCTTTAGTCATGAAGAGAAAAAACTGCTTTAACCCTTTCATTACTGTATTTATTTTGAGATGCTCTGTGTTTCTTTCAATCATTTTAAATATAACAAAGAATTTAGTAAAATAACTTAGTTATCATTCAGGTAGTGTTTGGAACATAAATTGTGACTAAGGTTTGGTGGAAGATTTTAATTCAAAACTTATGAAAACAAGACCTTTTAGCCAGAGCCAGTTTCAGCCAGGTTAGTAACAAAAGGGTTAATCCTTTTGCATTTAAACTGGCCATATAAGGCCCAAATAGTCTACTTGTTTTACGTTCAAACTCACTAAATCTAGCCTCTCACATGTAGCCTACAACGTCATTTTAAAAATAAACTACCTCATCATTGAAATTTCAAAGCTATGAGATTAATGCATGATTAATTTGAAACAATGTGAATAATATTTAACCAACTAATTAATCTATCATTTGTTTAATGTGCTGGTTAAACAATTGTTTGGTTGGTTGGTTGGTTGGTTGGTCATAGCAGACCTTGAAGAGAGAGGGCAAATGACTAGGAAGTTCAAATAGTGATGAAAGAACTCCAACAAACAAACAATCATTTGATTGTTTAACCAGCACATTAAACAAATCAACGATCTGTTAGTTGGTTAGGTAATTAACCAATTAACTAACAAAGAAGTGTAAGTGAACCGGAGTAGGTGTTATTATTGGCATTATGACCCTCCCAAGAGATGAGATATATACATGCACGCACACACGCATGTATTTGTTATTGATGGATGGACAAATAAAACATCATTTCATGGCTTCGTGTGGAGTTTGAGTATGACTTGAACTGGATTACCCCTATTCGTATGCATTTCACTTGCTCATGTAATGAACAATTCAATTAACATTTAGAGCTCTAGAATAGATTAAGTTTATATCTAGAAACCCCACTGCATATTATATCTTTTCCTATATACAAAAATATCCCTGCACATCCATCCACCCACTGTTTCCATCAGAGGCAATGGTCACAGATTGTTTGTTTCTTTACTGTGACCCAATTGCTAACCAATTGTATGATTATGTGAAACGCAACATTATCAAGCGTTACAAATATTTTACACAACCACAGCTATTGAACTTGATATAGGCAGGTACTTGAGGGACATTGTGACCAAGTCACTTTCTGATAAGGAAGGAAAACATGAAACCAATTCAGGTGATTGGCTGACATTTTGAATAGAAATTTATCACGAATCACAGAAATAATTCTTATTGTTGATAAGCACAACAGAGGCTTTGATGTCAGTCTTATAAATCAAGGTAACAACAGCATTGACAATGAAAGGTTACTGAACTGCTAAAATATAATGACAAGAAAGATGCATTATGAATAGATGACCTTTATTGGATTTTGTGGTCTAGACATAAACAACTGTAGCAGAGCTGGAAGCGAAATTTTTTTTCCCACAAGAGTTATGAACTCATTTGCATACAACCAATCAGAACTCAGCTATCAAACTAATTTATGAACGCATAACAAGTGATTGGCGATAAGATTAGGTTATTTGGGTAAGGCAGTGGTTTTCAACCAGGGTTCCGCGGAACCTTAGGGTTCTGCCAGTACAGTGCAGGGGTTCCGCAAGAAGTTACAAAACTGCTAAAATCGGCAGTAATTTTTAAGTCTCCTGTGCAGATATGTGTGCATAAGACTATTAAATTATTGCACAGGGGTTCCTCGAGCCAGTGGAATGTTTCCTTGGGGTTCCGATCCAGCAAAAAGTTTGAAAAGCACTGGGGTAAGGAATGATGACCATGCTTCGTTTCTCTTTTAATAATGCTCCTTGATCTTGTTCTTGTTCCAACCATGGCTACCTCTGCATAGCTGTGTTGTTGTTTACTTTGTAAAACAGTAAGGAGAGAGGGTTGCTAGCACATCACCCTCTACCCACATTTTCCTCATCCGCACCTTTACCATATGGAGCCCTAACAAAATCCCATAATAGGTACAGATGCAAATCTATCTAATTACTTGTCTCCTTCTAAAATCAGGCATAACTTGGCCATCGGTCGACTTAAAACAACACCATTCTTTATCTTGAATTTCCTTGGTAGAGTGTTTGTTACCTTGACAACAAGGTCATGGTGAGCTCTGATTGGCTGTATGCAAATGAATTCATTAATGGGGTCTGGAACTCTTGTGGGAAAAAAATTTCACAAGCTGAGAGGGCAGTCCACTCTGGGCAGCTCTTCAGGGCCAGTACGGGGGACAGGTACAGGAAACTCAAGGGCTGCTCCATGCGACACACACTCTAGCTTTGCCACTGCTAAGCATGGCCAAAAGGTTAAGAAATTCCATTTGCAGTTGCTAGATCTTGTGTTAAGTGGCTTCTATGGTAACTTCAAACCGAACCAACCCTCGTGATAATACTGGGTAGACGGAAATTATGGGGAAGCCTGTTGGATGGACCTAATACCATAATTCAAAAGGTCAGCTTTGACCCATCCCCACACACTGTCATGTTGAATCTAGCAAAGGGTTACATTAAGGATTCATGTACCAATGGAATGGTCAGTCCCATCCAGCAACCTCCCCCATACCCCAGAATTCAATGAAAAAGTAGTTCCGTTGACCAAACAACTGGACTCTGACATTATCACCAAACTCAACAATTAATTATTTGCTTATACTTTTTACTCAATGAACAAGAGAAATAGTTCCAAAATAAAGGAATGGATTAAAGCCTTCCCTGCAGCTTGATGCTCTACAAATTATCTTCGCCATCATCTATCTAACATCCACTTTTCCATGCTTGCATGGATCAGATGGGAATTGTTAAGGCAGACTTCCTAATGCCTGGTGCCTTTCTTGATGTCAATCCTTGTCTGCTTCCGAGCAAAGTTTATATTTCCCGGTGGCTTTAGTCTTACTTGTTTCAGTCATTTGACTGTGGTCATGCTGGAGCACTGCCTTTAGTTGAGCAAATTGACCCCAGGACTTATTCTTTGTAAGCCTAGTACTTATTCTATCGGTCTCTTCTGCCGAACTGCTAAGTTACGGTGACGCAAACACACCAGCATCGGTTGTCAAGCAATGTTGGGGGGACAAACACAGACACACAAACACATACGCACACATACATATATACGATGGGCTTCTTTCAGTTTCCGTCTACCAAATCCACTCACAAGGCTTTGGTTGGCCCGAGGCTATAGTAGAAGACACTTGCCCAAGGTGCCATGCAGTGGGATTGAACCCGAAACCATGTGGTTCGTAAGCAAGCTACTTACCACACAGCCACACCTACGCCTATGAGCAAGTTCTTTTACAGAAGGCTGGAAAAAAGAGACACTGCTTATATGATGGTGCCACTTGTTTACAGCCATCACATGATGTCAAGACAATAAGACATAAACACTCATGCACACACGTGCACACACACACACAGGCCTTGGGCTTACACAATAACAACACTTGAATAATAAGGCTGTTCTATCAGAGTTGACCTGGTGCTAAACAAACAAACAACAACCATTACAACCACAACAACAACAATCACCATAACAACCAATACCATAACACCACCACCACCAACAACAACATCAACAACAAGAACATAATTACTTCACCGATGAATCTGTTCCAATAAAACAGATTTAGGTCTGATCTCGGGGCTAAACAACAATCTAATTATTGCAGCTAGTTCTAAGGAATAAGATCAAAGTAAATATACACCAGTTCTATCTCAGATAAGGATGCAAAAACAGATTGTTGTTGTTGCTGTTGTTCTTGTTGCTGTTTCTAGTTTGCATCTTAAATATTTTCTTGCTCTTATTTCTTTTATAAAAGCAATTAAGTAGCATGCTGATATTAGCATCCGGTAATGGATACTTTTAAGCCATACTGCAAATGGAATATCAAATTAGTAAAACCAGATAATATACATACATACACACGCACACAAATATATATATATATGTATATATATATAGTTTACAGTTCCATTATAGGTTAAGATCAACAGAAAAAGTACACCATCTAGTGAGAGATAAATATCATTTAATATATACAATTACAAAAGAGCTACCAATAGTTTCATGCTTTGAGATACATTAAATTGGCAGATTTATATAACATGTCACGTATCTCCATGCAATCTTTCAGACTTAGTTCATAACATTAGATGTATCTTAAAGCATGAAACTATTAGCACTTTGGTAAATTGGGTATATATATATATATATATATATATATATATATATATGGAGGCGCAATGGCCCAGTGGTTAGGGCAGCGGATGTGCGGTCGCGGCTTCGGTTCCCAGACCGAGCGTTGTGAGTGTTTATTGAGCGAAAACACCTAAATCTCCACAAGGCTCCAGCAGGGAGTGGTGGTGATCCCTGCTGTACTCTTTCGCCACAACTTTCTCTCACTCTTTCTTCTGTTGGCCTGTTCACTTAGCCAGTGGGGTGGCGTCATTTGAAGGCTGAAACAAGCGCATTGTGACCAGCGATGTGTAGCAACACCTGATAGCCTGGTCGGTCACGGTGATATATATATATATATATATATATATATATCAATACATATATATGCACGCATCCATATGAGGGAGGAAAAGAGAGAGGGGAGAGAGAGAATGACATTCAAAGTAAGTAAATAAATATACTAGAACTTAACTAGTATCAGCTACCTATATTATATATAGCAGCTAAATCTCCCTCATACTGAATCGTATCGTCTTAAACAAGGAAGGATACACTGAATAATGCATTA
Organism: Octopus sinensis; assembly: GCF_006345805.1. Lineage (NCBI taxonomy): Eukaryota > Metazoa > Mollusca > Cephalopoda > Octopoda > Octopodidae > Octopus > Octopus sinensis. The sequence goes on along the minus strand of NC_043021.1, from coordinate 16,092,269 downwards.
GAAGAATTACAATAATTAGGAAAGAAAAAAAAAGGATGACAGAAAGGTTATGGCTGGAGTGTCTTTGATCTTAGGTCAGCTCATTCAAAGATAACTTAGGTCTAACAATATCTAAAAAAAAAAATCATGATGGTCATGGGTGGAATATCTTTGATCAGAGCTGATAACAGTTAAACTGTCAGCACCATATTATGTATCTTTGATCTCACTACAGCCTGTCGCTTTCACTCTGATTAGAGAGGGGGGGGCAGGCGCATCACTGATCCATTTTCTTAGAGAATCCACAGCTCAGTGAGACAGCTACAGTACTTCGCTTACTGGAACTATGGGTTCAAATCCAGCTATGTGCACTTTTCTCTGATGTGTAAATAAGGATATATATCACAGCATAGTAAAATTTGCTAAAACATTACCAATGTAGTCATAGCCTAGCTGAAAAATATCATATACAGATTAATTATATCTTCATTGTGAGGACACATGGCCTAGTGGTTAGAGTGTTGCACTTACAATTACAAGATCATGGTTTCAATTCCTAAACTGGGTAGTGCATTATGTTCTAGAGCAAAACACTTTATCTCACATTGTTCTTTGATCACTTTGATACCTGACATGTGGTACATCGGGCACCTGTTCAAGCAACATCAATTTAATGGAGAGAGTAAGCTAATATGTGACACAGATGTTTGATTACTATAAACGAATCATTTGTGCAGGTCGTAAAGCAAAAGCTGAACACTCACACAGACTTCAACGAGAGAGTCCATTGGACCTTCAATCAATCCATAGTTTAAAGTGTTTACTATATTTTCTTTTTTTTTCTTTTCTACTTGTTTCAGTCATTTAACTGCAGCCATGCTGGAGTACCACCTTCAACCAGAAGACTTATTTTCTGTAAGCCTAATGCTTATTCTATCGGTAATTTTTGGTGAACCGGTAAATTATGGAGATGTAAACACACCAATGGCAGGGGAACAAACACAGACACACAAATATATATATATATATATATATATATAGATGAGTGTATTTTACCTTGTTAACAATTAATACTTGTTTAAACCTGCGTTAACTCTATTTTTTATTCCTATATATATATATATATATATTATATATATTATAAAATATATATATATATATATAGATAGATAGATATATGACAGGCCTCTTTCAGTTTGTCTACCAAATCTACATGGTGGGACCACACAGCTACTCCTGCGCCTATATATTATTTTGCCAATGCACTTTCAGTACTTTTAATAACTTAGTCATGAGTGACAAGCAAAGTAAAGTGAAGCGATAGTTTGTCTTGGAAACTACAGGCGTGTATGAAGCCCCTTCTGGAGGATGCTCACTTCTTGACATAATCATAATCTCTTATTATAAAAGGCAGATTTTATCTGCCTCCCTTTGGGAGTTATACAAATCTACAATATAGGATTTCTTCAATTACAATTTACCTAGCATTTTTAAGAGTACAATGCATCGCGTCATGCCAGGTCCAGTTTTTTAAATTTAAACTCCAATTAAGCAAAATTTACAGAAAACTCACATTCTGGTGTGTGTGTCAAATGCTTTTCTTAGTCTGGTTTACACCACACGCAAACGCACACACACAGTGTGCAACGAATAAAATGAAAGTAAATAGCGACAGAGTGATTTGAGCAAGACTAAACTGAAAGTATTTAAACCACTACTCAAAAAATAAAAAAACACAGCAACAGAAACAAATAAATACATAACCATTTACTCCTCACACAATTTCTTCAATTAGAATTTACCTAAGATTTTTCAGAGTACTTCAGTGGGTGATGCCATAAAAAATTTCTTTCAATTTTACCACCAATTAAGACAAAATTCGAGAAAACTCAATATTTTAACATATCACTCCGAAAGCATTGATGTACATGTGTGCGTGCGTGAGTGTGTGTGTGTGTGTCATTCCTCACACACACGCATACACATACATATACAACTACATACAACTACATACACATACAACTACATACAAACACGTGTGTGTTTGTTATTAGTAAAATAGGCGCCAAAACTCAACTCACTTATCATTCCAACACATTTGCAAAGACACACGGACGGACAGAAAAGGTAAATTGGTTTTTATTTTACTCTGTATATATTTTATTATATAATATTATATATAGATATATGTATATATAATTGCAGTATGAAACAGTGTTTATGTATAAACAGACGACACTTATATATAGTTACCAAGCCGCCCGAATTTACCTATTCATATTTAAATGAGAATATCAGAGCAAATCTCTTTAGTACATTCGTGAAAACACGTATTATACTTCATAAACACTTCAACTACAGTTTTGTACAAAAATCGAAGTGTAATTTTAATTCCGTGAATTATGGGAGATTTTTTTCCGAAATTTGTTCCTATTGTGTTTTCAAAATTTGTAATTCTGACAAAAAATGGATACGAATTTCATTATATCAAGCAGCGAGTCAGAATTCGAAGGATTTTCTACTGAAGACCTTCATAAATCTAACTCTATGACTGAAAAAAAAAACCATCTTTATATAAGAGTGAAGTTGTGTGTCTGTCTCCTACGATTTAGATTCGTAACTACTCCCACATTTTGCGGTGCAGTTTAACCAAAAGCGGGTATCTTATAGTCGTGATTCATATCGAGCCCATCTGGGTATTAGCGTGCGTCTACGATGAGTCTACGATTTAAAAAAAAATTACCATCATATTTTTCCATTTTAATGCATTTTTTTCGCTTTTATATAAGGGAAGTAACTCTCTAAAAATATCTACGATGTGTCAACGATTTAAAAAAAAATTTACCTTAATTTTTTTTCAATTTTTAATGCATTTTTTTGCTATTTTTTGGCTATAACTCTCTAAAAATGCTTATATATTTATTTCCCTTACAACCCGAGCAACGCCGGGCGATACTGCTAGTAATAGATAAAAAATAAAACTCTCAAAATAAACAGGTGATAACTGTAAACAAAGAATATAGTTTTCAAAGATGTTCTTGACTAAGACTGCACAATCAGTGCTACCTAGGGGTATGCAACCAGGTGAACACAATCAGTGCTACATAGGTGGACTTTACACTATCTCAAGAATCTAACATTTCAGATAAATATACATACCTGTCAACATTTGTGTGTGTATGTGTGTGTGCATATGTGTGTGCATATATATTTCTTTACTACCCACAAGGGGCTTCACACAGAGGGGACAAATAAGGACAGACAAACGGATTAAGTCGATTACATCGATCCCAGTGCGTAACTGGTACTTAATTTATCGACCCCGAAAGGATGAAAGGCAAAGTCGACCTCGGCGGAATTTGAACTCAGAACGTAGCGGCAGACGAAATACGGCTACACATTTTGCCAGGCGTGCTAACGTTTCTGCCAGCTCGCCGCCTTTGTGTGTGCATATGTGTGTGCATGCATACGTCAAGTATATGTACACTCATTTACATATATGCATATGTGTTTGTGTACACCAGTGTGTGTTAGTCTGCAGAGTTACAAAAGTAACTCAAGTGTTGAGAGTTTCATGCATATATCTGCATATGCTGGTATGCATAAATGTGCATGTGTGTGTGCGTGCGTGTATGTGTGTGCGTGTACATATGTGTATCTGTGCATGTATGTGTGTATGTTTGTGCATATGTCTATGTACATGCATGTCTGTATGTGTGTGCATGCATGTCTATGTGCATACATATCTGTATTTGTGTGTGTATGTCTGTATGTGTGCATGCATCTGTATGTATGTGTGCATGCATCTGTATGTATGTGTGTGTGCATATGCACATCTGTGTGCACACATATCTGTATGTATGTGTGTGTATGTGTGCATGCGTGCATGTTTGTGTGCATGTGCATGCATGCATGTCTGTGTGCATACATGTGTGTTTGTGTGTGTGTGTGCATGTCTGTATCATCATTTTGGGTTTGTTTTCCATGCCGGTATGGGTTGGACAGCTTGACAAGAGTTGGTGAGGCAGAGGACTACATCAAGCTCTACCGGCTTTTCTCGGTACAAACAAAACTACAAGTTGTATAAGATTAGTTCTTGTAACTGTCACGTGTGTAAGTGTGTACACTTCTATGCAAGTGGTATAGGTGCATACCACATACTTACTCAGATACACATGCATACTGCACATCCATACACACATTGTATACACCAAGATATGCACCATGCACGTGTATAAAGTTCATTAAATCCTAAGAGATAAAGTGTATATTTGAGAAAATAAAGAATGAATTTCAGCGATAAACTATACAGAGTAGAGGTAGATAATCATTCCAGCAGGCTTAGAAACACGACCAGGAGGCAGCAGCAGAACATTTTGGTCTGCTTTTGCAGATAAAGAATGGAAAAATTATCAGGAGATTCTCAGAGACAGCTTTTGGAGAGGTGAATCTATCTGAACAGGTCAAGGTTGGTTTGGTAAATATGGCCAGTGAAGCAGCACTTTTGTAGGGTGGGGTATCACATACTGCTGTTGTTGTTGTTGTTGTCATCATCTTTTATTGGTAAGTCAGCCCTGATCAGGCAGTCCTTTAGTCAAGGTAGCTTAACCAGGACAATTCCAACCCTCTCCCCCAGCGCGCACACACACACACACACACACACACACACACACACACACACACACTGTCTTCTCAGATAGAGAGTTTTTCAAATTCTGTTATTCAATCTGTCTTTCATTTCTGAAAGACAATGGTCATGGTGAGATTTAGCTACTATTCATAACATGTCAAGAAACTAGATAAAGGCTCTGTCGAGTGGGTAGGTGATGGAACGACAATAAACTGGTGGGAGCTTGGCCTTGTACCAAAATAAGAAATGCATAACGGCATTTCACCCATCGCTACGTTCTGAGTTCAAATTCCGCTTTCATCCTTTCAGAGTCAGTGAAATAAGTACCAGTGAAACACTGGGGTTGATATGATTAGCTGGTCTCCCCCCCCCATTTCAGGCCTTCTGTCTATTGTAGAAAGGATTATCGCTATTAGTAATAGTAGTATTTCAAAACAAGAAACATACCTTAATGCAACAATAAGAGCCTTCCACTCCAACTAAGAGACAAACTTAAGAGTGGGCTCTTCATTCGATAATAAAGGTCTCATATGCAAACATCAAATGATCAGATTGCAAATGAAGACACTGGCAAATTAATAAAGTTCGTAAAGAGAATCGGGTCAAAGATCCGTAACCTGTGTAGAGCAAAAGATAAGCCAAGGACAAATTGAAGACACTTTTGTTTATTTTTAATCTCTCGTCATTATTTCTATTAATACATAATTTTTCTTTTTCATTACGTGACATGCACAAGACTTCATATTTCAGAAAAACAAAAAAAATCAAAAAGAAAATAAAAGTTAAAAAAAAAAAGAATTTATATCTAACTGCATTTAAAGATGCGACCATTGCAGTGTGGTCAAAAAAAGGTCCTTCAGAATCACCTGAATATGGGTTTGATCCAACTGTGTAGCACTTTGAGTAAGTGTCTTCTATGATGACTTTGGGATCAACTAAACCCTTTAGCAGTCAGCTTATTCTGCCTAATGTAATGCTTATTTATTCATATAGCTTTGAATTAATCCTGCTTTATCTCATACCTGTTTGATTCCAATGATGTCATTGTTTATTTTTAGAATAATACTGTAAGGTATGTGTGAGGGGTCATATCTGATCAGTTTAAAGGTAAAACAGGTAGACTATTCTGACAAGATGTGGCCAGTTTAAATGCTAATGAGTTAAGTCTTGTGAGTAACACTGAAAGACAAAAACTATAGGAAGTCCATGGAATGACCTGTGCCTCTCCTTGGTGGTTACACTTAATCGGTCATCTGGTTTAGCCACCCCAACTAGCTTGTGGTTGGTTTTAGTAAAATCCAGCCTGTTACATACATTCAGATCAATTTAGAGGTAATATCATCATACACTATCTGCTACTACTGACGTAACCTATGACCCATGGATTCTTACCCCACCACCACTGCCAGTTTCAATGATCCTACAAAGGTTTTCTGGGTGTTGTTGTTCTTTCTCTGAATTTATCTACTCTCTTACTCTTTTACTTGTTTCAGTCATTTGACTGCAGCCATGCTGGAGCACCGCCTTTAGTCAAGAAAATCGACACCAGGGCTTATTCTTTGTAAGCCTATCAGACTTTTGCCAAACCGCTAAGTTACAAGGACGTAAACACACCAGCATCAGTTGTCAAGCGATGCTAGGGGGACAAACACAGACACACAAACATATACACATACATATACATATATATACGATGGGTTTCTTTCAGTTTCCATCTACCAAATCCACTCACAAGGCTTTGGTCAGCCCGAGGCTATAGTAGAAGACACTTGCCCAAGGTGCCATGCAGTGGAACTAAACCCAGAACCATGTAGTTGGTAAGCAAGTTACTTACCACACAGCCACTCCTACACAGAAGAATTACGAGATGATAAAGTATAGGGTTCAAGTAATCTAAGGGACTTAAACCCTATCTTTAATAATGCGTTCATAACAATGGTTTCTAATTTAGGTTCCAGGTCAGGAATTTTGAGAGAAGGGTTAAGGCAGTACCTTTGATCTCTATACCTGATTGGTACTTACCCTATTGACCTTAGAGATGATAAGCAAAGATGACCCTGGCAGGAATTGACCTCAAAACGTAAAATATCAAAACAAATACCACAAGGTATTTTAACAACTACTAATTCTTATTTCTTTACTAACAACAAGGGACTACACACAGAGGGGACAAACAAGGACAGACAAATGGATTAAGTCGATTATATCGACCCCAGTGCGTAACTGGTACTTATTTATATCAAAGTCAACTTCAGCGGAATTTGAACTCAGAACGTAGCAGCAGATGAAATACTGCTAAGCATTTTGCCTGGCATGCTAACAATTCTGCCAGCTCACTGCCTTCCACAACTAACAATTCTACCAATCTACCATATTTATAAGAGTAATAATTCTTTCTATAATAGGCACAAGGCCTTCAATTTTGAGGAGGTTGGTCAATTACATTGACCCCAATGCTCACACCATACTTTATTTTATTGATCCCAAAAGAAGGAAAGACAAAGTTGACCTCAGTAAGACTTGAACTCTGAACTCAGACAATGCAATAATATTGGTTTCAAATTCTGGCACAAGGTCAACAGTTTAGGGGAAGGGACCAAGTCGATTAAATCAACCCCAGTGCTCAACTGGTACTTGTTTTTATCAACCCCAAGAGGATGAAGGCAAAGTCAACCTCAGTGGAATTTGAACTCAGAATGCAGAGATGGATGAAATGCCACTATACAGATATAATAATCCTTTCTGTTATAGAAACAAGGCCTGAAATTTGGTGAGGAGGGGGCCAATCGATTACATCAATCCCAATGTATAACTGGTACTTATTTCATCAACTCCGAAAAGGCAAAGTCAACCTCAGCGGAATTTGAACTCAGAACATAAAGACGGGCAAAATACTGCTAAGCATTTTGCCCAGTATGCTAACGAACCTGCCAACTCACTGCCTTAAAACAGATGTAATCATCATCATCATCATCGTTTAGCGTCCAATTTCCATGCTAGCATGGGTTGGACGGTTCAACTGGGGTCTGGGAAGCCAGAAGGCTGCACCAGGCCCAGTCTGATCTGGCAATGTTTCTACAGTTAGATGCCCTTCCTAACGCCAACCACTCCGTGAGTGTAGTGGGTGCTTTTTACGTGCCACCGGCAGAGGTGCCAGACAAGGCTGGCTGCCAGACGAAATATTAATAATTCCTTACATCCTCTCAAAGCAACCTATATAGTCACCTTCATCATCCAGTCATCCTTCAAACAACAATAATTTGAATAGGCTACCAATACTAGAGACCTTGACTGTGAGGCGAAGTCTCTGGAACAATTGCAATTCAGTGGCAAAAACCAGTAAAAGGAAGAAAATGTAAGAAAAAGTTGATAAAAACCTCCTTTATTCCAAATGAAAATGTGGTTAATCAAAGAGAAAAAATGCAAATCTTAATTTTACTGTTTATCAAGGTAACTCCCACGAAACTAGTTCAAGGACAGATAACCTCATTCGATATCTATGGTTGCTAAACAGTTAAAGAAATTTAAAGATAATGAAGTTATTTATGTTAAATCATACACTGGCACATGACACTTGAGCCACTTGGAGAAGAAATCAGTCTAATCACTACAGTGTTGCTCCACCCCTTATTTATGACAAATGCTTAAGTTTGCTGTTAGATATGTAAACACACAATTTTCACATTTTGTATCAATATAAACACACACACACACACACACACATATAAATAATAACAAAGGGTAAAATTAATTAATTAAGAAGTCATCAATAATTTCACCAAGTAGAATTCGGCATGAAAAAAGACCATTTACGGTAAACTTAAGTAATACTTTATAATTAGGGTTCAGCAAAGATTTGCTTTACCACATACCGAAGTTTAGAAATAGCAGTCAAAAAACCAAAATACTTGAAAACTTGTTTTCAAGTATTTTGGTTTTTCTGGGAGTCCCTTTTTAAAGTAGAAGAAATAGCTAAGGTTTTTGACTGCTATTTCTAAACTTCGGTATATGGTAAAGCAAATCTTTGCTGAACCCTAATTATAAAGTATATATATATATATATATATATATAGTATATATATATATATATTATATATATATATATATTGTTATATTTCGGAATGGTCATTTTGCCAGTTTAGCCAATAAAAACACACGCACTATATATTTGGTGTTATTTTGCTTCAGTGTTATTTATTTTTTACATTAATCTTAATCTTATTTCGGCCAGAGTTCTTTCGTCACACTCCTGTGACCGCATCAGTGGTCCTTTGTTTTCTTCTTTCTTATTTGTGTTTCTCCTTACTAACTGTCAGCCATTTTGTATTTCTATTGTATGTCTTCATTTGCGCATGCTTATATCTCTATGTGCGTTTATGTTTATTTAGTGTGTGTATGTGGGGGGGATGCCTGTAATATTTGTATTACACTGAAGCAAAATAACACCAAATATATAGTTCGTGTGTTTTTATTGGCTAAACTGGCAAAATGACCATTCCGAAATATAACAATATCTGTTTCAACACATGACTTCACATAAAAAATCTTGCACAACAAATATTTAAACGTGTGTGTTATATATATATATATATATATATATATATATATAAATTCATCTTTTATTTCTTTCAGTTACTGAACTGCAGCCATGCTGGAGCACCACCTCGAAGGGTTTTAGTCGGACAAACTGATGCCTGAACTTATTTTTAAAATCTAGTACTTACTCTATTGGCGTCTTTTGCCTAACTGTAAGTAACAGGGATGTAAATAAACCAACACCAGTTGTCAAGCAATGTAGGGGAGGAGACCAATACACATACACACACACATGACAGGCTCCCACATAGTTTCTAACTATCAAATTCACTCACAAGGCATTGGTCAACCTGTGGCTACAGTAGAAGGCACTTGTTCCAGGTGCCATGCCATAGGACTGAACCCAAAACCACATGATTGCAAAGTGAGCTTCTTAACCACCACAAATGATGATGAAAATGGAGGTTGGATGCTAAATGCCCACATTTTGGGTTTCTTTCACCTATTACATTTGCACTACATTAATTCACAACTAATCTTCTTTTTATGAACAACTCTTCTTAAAGAGTTAGGAGTTAACCCTTCGGTATTTAAACCAGCCACATCTGGGCCCAAATACTTTAACTGTTTTATGTAGAGACTGGCCAGACGAGGCCTCTTACACCTACCCTACAATGTCATTTTTAACCCTTTAGTGTTTGCATTTTTCTGCCAAAATTAATCCTTTTTTACCCACATTGTTTTGAACTAACCATGCATCATCTTGTAGCTATGAGATTTTGATGAGGTAGCTGTTAATTTTTAAGATGATATTGTAGGGTTGGTGTGAGAGACCAATCTGGCCAGTTTGAACATAAAACAGGCAGAATACTTTTGGCCGGATATGGCCAGTTTAAATGCTAAAGGGTTAAAACAAGCAGTCACAGCATCGAAATCTCAAAGCTACGAGATAATGCATGATTAATTCAGAACAGTGCGAATAAATAAGCATTAAACAGAATAATCTGCCAGAATAATCTTGAATGCTGAAGAGTTCAGAGCCAAAACACTAGCATGAGCAACGTCTCTTTTCTGAAGACATTCAGCTCTCTCTCCAGTTTCTTACTCCTTGTCACTCTCACCTCTATCACTCACTGCCTATTGCTCTCCCCTCGCCCCCCCTCGCTTCCCTCTATTACTCTCCATTTGCTATCACTCTATCTCCCTCCTCCTCTTCCACTTTTTACTCCTGCGCTCTCTTCTATTACCCTTTCTCCCATCACCCTCTCAACACTGGCTCTTGTCCATTACTTTCTGCTCACTCCTCACTCCACTGCCAATGCCACAGGTGTTGGTGTTAGGAGACAGCAATGTCTAACAGTGCTGGTGACATGAAAATGTCTCTTCTACACAACTGTTGTTTGGGAATGAAAAAGAACTAATGAATAGAGACAACACAAAGAAACGAGGCTATCGTTAAACCTTTTAACATTCAAACAGGCCATATTCGGCCCAGATATTCTACCTGTTTTATGTAGATACCAACCAGATCAAGCCTCTCACACCTACCCTACAATGTTATTCTAAAAGTAAGCTATCACATTATCAAAATCTCAAAGCGATGAGATAATACACGATTACTTCAAACCAGTGTGAATGAACAAGCATTATTATGTTTGATTGAGTAATCTGAATGTCGATAGAGGTTTGACAACCCAATAAGAAAGAGAGGATTGTTTAGACAGACAGAGAGAGACAGACAGACAAAGAGAGTGACAGACAGACAAAGAGAGAGACAGACAGACAAAGAGAGTGACAGACAGACAAAGAGAGAGACAGACAGACAAAGAGAGTGACAGACAGACAAAGAGAGACAGACAGACAAAGAGAGAGACAGACAAAGAGAGAGACAGACAGAAAGAGAGAGAAACAGAGAGACAGACAGACAGAGAGACAGACAGACAGACAGACAGACAGAGACAGACAGACAGAGAGAGACAGACAGACAGAGAGAGACAGACAGACAGAGAGAGAGAGACAGACAGACAGACAGAGAGACAGACAGACAAACAGAGAGAGACAGAGAGAAACAGAGAGAGACAGAGAGAGGGACAGACAGAGAGAGCGGGACAGACAGAGAGAGAGACAGACAGACAGAGAGAGGGAGAGACAAAGAGAGAAAGATCTACAGAGAGAGAGAGAAGTGGAGAAGTTTCTATCTCACTGAATGAATGAAACAGAAAAGGACGAAATGCATAGAGAGTGATTGGCAGAGAGAGAGAGAGAGACAAACAGAGAGAGAGAGGAAAAGGAGACAGAAATGGATGGACAAAAGTGATAAAGGGACAGCGAGAAGGGTCAAGAGTAAAACAAAATATCAAATATTTTAATTCCTTACAAGGTCTTTGGCAGGACATTCTTTTCCAAGATTTTAGAGGTACATCTTTATCGGTTTAGGCTAATATTATATAAAAAAAAAAAGTTATCTCCTAAATACCAAGGATTATATCTATGACCTGGTCACTGACAACAGAGTTTCATTGACCAGGTAGGTTGTAGACGGTCAAGGAAAGACTTTGATACTAAATAATATATGACACTGTTATAAAATAATAATGAAAGGAGAATATAATGATGCGAGATATATATATATATATATATATATATATATATATATACTTTATTTAAAAGCAGTAGTAACAGGTTTTGTTGAATTTCTGCTGCTTTTAAATAAAGCATATTACTCTACCCTTGGTATTTGAGCACTCTTTTTTTCCACCTTGTTTCACATTTATGTGTTTACTCCGGTATATATATATATATATATATATATATATATATATATATATAGAGAGAGAGAGAGAGAGAGAGAAGAGAGAGAGAGAAAGAGAGACAGTGCGTGTGTGTAAAAAGTGGGAATGTGTTTGTGTATGTGTGCACACGTGCATATGCATGTGTCCACATGCAAATGTGTGAGTATGAGAGAGAGAGAGAGAGAGAGTGTGTGTGTGTGTGTGTGAGGGAGGGATGAAATGAGGAAGAGTACATTAACTGGTTGTCATAACTACCATGATGTAACAGTTTCAACATTCAATCACAGAACAAATTCCTTACCAAAGATGTACAACTCCCAAACTTATATATTACTCTATAGATCTTATTCAGTCATATGTTCTGCAGCAATAGCCCTTAATCAAGGAAGCAGCACTCTTTCTTGGAGTGAAGGCATTGTGAGCTAACAAAGGGAGCAGGGGATATCAAATGCCAAAGGGTGCTTGGTGTTTAGACGGACCATCATATTTCTTAGAAATAAATATTTAAATACAAATAACTATTTTAAAGACATTTTTCCAATCGAATGAAATTCAATGACTGGCACCTGTGCCAGTGGAGTGCTAAGAGCACCATCCGAGCATGATCGTTGCCAGAGCAGCTGACTGGCTTCCATGTAGGTGGAACATAAAAATGCCAGCGGCACGTGAATAAACATTTGAGCGAGGTCATTGCCAGTGCCGCTGGACTGGCTCCTGTGCAGGAGACACGTAAAAAAACACCATTTGAGTGTGGCCATTGCCAGTACCACCTGACTGGTCCTTGTGCCGGTGACACATAAAAGCATCCACTACAATCTCGGAGTGGTTGGCGTTAGGAAGGGCATCCAGCTGTAGAAACTCTGCCAGATCAGATTGGAGCCTGGTGCAGCTATCTGGTTCGCCTGACCTCAGTCAAAGTGTCTAACCCATGCTAGCATGGAAAGCGGACATTAAACGATGATGATGATGATGATATTTGTCATGATCAAAACAAGAGTTGAACATGTTGGTGCACAAAGGTCTCATACAGCTTCAGTAGATAAGTCTTTGCCTTATAAGAAATTTCACATAGGGGGCACTAGTTTGTGAAAATATCTAAAAAGTGAGTACATTTACACCAGGAAAGGGCATTGAACCATCAAAACCATGCCCAAAAAAACACTGAAACTTGGCACACTCTTCTGGCTCACCAGCTCCTGTTGAATGCCCAACCCATGCCAACATAGGAAACAAACATTAAATAGTGATGATGCCAGATTGGACAGTGTCAGAGTGGATAATAAACCACTGCGCAAAATTGCTGTTTGATTTTTTTTTTTTTTTTTTTTTTAATAATTAAATCTACAGAAACATGAGGAAGCTTTTCTAATGCTATTCCAGGAAAAGAGCCAATGTACGCAATGTACTACAAAAAGTCAGGAATCTCTGCTGTGAAGTGTATCACGTAATTTTCCTCCCATGGTTATCATCAGAATTTACATCACTAAATGATTAATTCTAAATATTGACTGAAATGTTATAAACACAGACTGAAAGATCACGAAATATTCTGACTGCGTTGCAGATCAACACTGTTCTCTAGACAGTGTGATTGAGAGGAGGAGGGATTAACTGATGATGTAGAATGAGATATTATATACACTATAATTGAAAATTCAAGATGGTTTCTGGTTACTCTGATAACAAATGTGACCCTTTGAGACTGAAATATTATGAGCTGTATGTGACAGAGACCATGCAGTGTTCTGACCAGACAGCAGATGAATGTGAGCCAATAGAAACTGTGATTGAGACTCTGAATGGTTCTGACTGCATAGAATATAAATGTGATCCAATTATACTAAAATATTATAGATAAAGGATAGAGTTATCTGGCGCCTTGCTGTACACAAGAAGGCCCATCCATGGCAGTAGAATTGATACCAGTGCTTGTACCACATAAAATGCACTCATGCTAGTGCCATGTTAGAAGCACTGGTTCTAGTGCCACATAAAAAGTACCCAGTGCACTTTGCAGAATGGTTAGCATTAGGAACGGTATCCAGCCATAGAAACCATGACAGAACATATAATGTAGCCCGGAATAGCTCTCTCGTTTACCAACTCCAGTCAAGTCATTCAACCCATGCCAGCATAGAAAACAGATATTAGATGATGATGACTGAATCATGAAGGGTCTCAACTACCTGGATGATGAATACGATCAGACAGGGCTGAAATATTACAGATAGTTTGGCTATGTGATAAATAGCTTGCTTACCAACCACATGGTTCTGGGTTCAGTCCCACTGTGTGGCACCTTGGGCATGTGTCTTCTACTATAGCCTCGGGCCGACCAAAGCCTTGTCAGTGGATTTGGTAGACGGAAACTGAAAGAAGCTCGTCGTATATATGTATATATATGTGTGTGTGTGTGTGTGTGTGTGTGTGTGTATGTTTGTGTATCTGTGTTTGTCCCCCTAGCATTGCTTGGCAACCGATGGTGGTGTGTTTATGACCCCGTCACTTAGCGGTTCGGCAAAAAGAGACCGATAGAATAAGTACTAGGCTTACAAAGAATAAGTCCCGGGGTCAATTTGCTCGACTAAAGGTGGTGCTCCAGCATGGCCGCAGTCAAATGACTGAAACAAGTAAATGAGTAAGATTATTATGGGTTTTGACTACACGGCCGATGAATGTAACCCTTTACCCCAACTACACTAAAAATGTTAAATTGTGGCGATAGAGCAAACAGGAAGGTATACTAACTACACAGAAGATAAATGAGATCCAACTGGGTTGCAATCATAAAGTTTTAGCTACCAGCCATGCACTCATTCCCTCCAGGAATTATAATTTTGAAAATTATTTGTAAATGTATATTCTTGCATAAAATTACTCTCTTAATTGCTACGAGTGAGTATCAAATTGATAGCCAAACAGACATTAAGAGATTTGGAATATCCGTAGGAAGGAGAAAGAAAACCAGTGGTGCATATTTACTTCAGTCTGTAAGACTGGCAGGAATTTGGCAGATAATGCCATATCTTCGGTAAATTTGATAAACCTCCGTCAAAGACTTAGCCATGTTGTTTTGAAAGGGAAGAATTTCATTTGGCGAAAAGGAAAAGTGGAAAACAGGAAAGAATTTGTATCAGAGTCTACACACTCATACACACACACTTTCATGAATACACAAATACATGTATGTATATGCACGCACACACACACACACTTTCATGCATACACAAATACATGTATGTATATGCACACACATACACACACTTTCATGCATACACAAATACATGTATGTATATGCACGCACACACACACACACACACACACACACACTTTCATGAATACACAAATACATGTATGTATACACACACACACTATTCAAGTGATTTATTAACAGATTGAAAAGAATTAGCACAAATGGATTAAAACAACCTCAGAAGACTTAAATAACAACAGCAATAACAAAAAAGAGAAAGGAAAAGAAATGTAATGGATGGAGGGGGGGCAATAAAAATTTTATGAAGAGAAAGAGACAGAAAGGAGAAAAATAGTTTCAGGCAACTTGTTACAAACACCATGATCGCTGCAGTGACCATTATTAACATGACCACCACTACAAACACAAACTGAAGAATAAGAGAGCCAAAGAAAGAAGAGATAGGCACAAATACAGAGAAAGGAGCGCTACAGAGAGAGTGAAAGAGATATTGATAGAGAGAAGGGAGATTGATAGCGAGAGAGAGACAAAGAGAGAGAGAGAGAGAAGAGAGACAAAAAGAGAGAGAGAGAGAGAATAGAGACAAGGAGAGAGAAGAGAGACAAAGAGAGAGAGAAGAGAGAGAAGAGAGAAGAGAGACAAAAAGAGAGAGAAGAGAGACAAGAGAGACAAGAGAGAGAGAAGAGAGACAAAGAGAGAGAGAGAAGAGAGACAGAGAGAGAAGAGAGACAAAGAGAGAGAGAGAAGAGAGACAGAGAGAGAAGAGAGACAAAGAGAGAGAGAGAGAGAGAGAAGAGAGACAAAAAGAAGAGAGAGAGAGAGAGAAGAGAGACAAAAAGAGAGAGAGAAGAGACAAAAAGAGAGAAGAGAGACAAAGAGAGAGAGAAGAGAGACAAGAGAGAGAGAGAAGGGAGTTTCTATGTCACTGAAAGATAAGAGCCACATATACAAACAAACTGGCAACACATCCACCCCCATCACCAAGACCCCTTTTCCGATACCACCACCACCATCACCAAAATAGCCCAGTTCAACCAATTCTCCATCAGATCAACTCTAAAAGGAAAAAGGATGTTCTGTGTTTGAATAAAAGACTGGATGGTCACAGCTGAAATGCCTTTGATCATGGGTTTGCTTCACCGTGGCTGACCTGGGACTAAACGATGACACCAATTAGGAAAGCTTCGGCAGGAGCATTTTGCTGCTAAAAATAGCAGCAAAATCTCCCCCAAGATACACTATCTAATAAATAAAAAAAACAATTGACTTAATACAGTACAAGGTTTAAAATGTAAGGAAGTGAGTTGATTGTATTGACCCTCACCCAAGTACTTAACTGGCACTTGGTTTCATCAACCATGGAGGGGGTGGACGGTAAAGTCAACCTTCACAGGATTAGAACTTGGAAGGTTGAGCACTGGGGTTGCTTTAATCGACTTGGCCCCTTCCCCCAAACTGCTGACCTTGTGCCAGAATTTGAAACCAATATTATTGTATTGCCTGAGTTCAGAGTTGAAGTCTTACTTTGTCTTTCCTTCTTTAGGGATCAATAAAATAAAGTATGATGTGAGCATTGGGGTCAAAGTAATTGACCAACCTCCACAAAATTGAAGGCCTTGTGCCCATTATAGAAAGAATTATTACTCTTATAAATATGGTAGATTGGTAGACTTGTTATTTGTGGTTAAAATACCTTGTGATATTTATTTTGACATTTTAAGTTTTGAGGTCAATTCCTGCCAGGGTCATCTTTGCCTATCATCTCTAGGGTCAATAGGGTAAGTACCAATCAAGTACAACAAATACAACAAGGCATGTTTGTGATATTAACAATATTGTCAATTCCCTTATTTCTAATATAAGCGGAGGAGTTACAATTAGACGAAATCTCCAAGCAGTTTAAACGCACAAGTCTCCGATATCCAAGTGGTTAAAAAAAATATCAGGAGAAGGACACCGAGGGGCCATGACCCGAATGCAGCCTCACCCCCCCCCCTTGGAGTATAAGAAGTTAAGGACCAAAAGCACTTGCCTGAGCTGGTTGTGTGGAGGGGGGGGCTCTTTGAAGACCTGTTCATTACTTGTTTCAGTCATTTGACTGTGGCCATGTTGAAGCACCACAAAGAAATTGACCCCGGAACTTATTCTTTGCAAGCCTAGTACTTATTCTATCGGTCTCTTTTGCCGAACTGCTAAGTTACGGGGTCGTAAACACACCAGCATCGGTTGTCAAGCAATGGAGGGGGGACAAACACACACACACATATATATATACATATATACGACAGGCTTCTTTCAGTTTCCGTCTACCAAATCCACTCACAAGGCTTTGGTCGGCCCAAGGCTATAGTAGAGGACGCTTGCCCAAGGCTATAGTAGAGGACGCTTGCCCAAGATGCCACGCAGTGGGACTGAACCCGGAACCATGTGGTTCGTAAGCAAGCTACTTACCACACAGCCACACCTGCTGTTCAGTTCTCTTGAGAATTTCTTACCGCTATTTCCAATATAGGTAAGAGGAGAGAAATTTTGAAAGGTGGAGGTTAGTCGATTGTATCGACCCCAGCATTCAACTGGTACTTTATTTTATTGACCGTGGAAGGATGAAATGCTAAGTTGGCCTAAATGGAATTTGAACTCAGAGTGTAAAGAGTTGGAAAAGAAAACAAAAATGAATCTGTAATCAATCAGATGTTGTGCTACCAGTCTGTCTGAGCCGGTAGATTGCCAACAGCAGCAGTTGGTGCAAATTATTTAATCCCGTTTTAAGAAGATAGCGCTCTGAAATAAAACAATAAAAGTACAAAAGGAGAGGGAGGGAGGGGGAGAGGAGAAGAGAAAGAGAGACAGAGAGGGGGATAAAGAATCAACACCATCTTAAATAATAACTACCTCATCTTACAGCAACAACTCCCACATACATAGCTAGAAGGATGGATGGAGAGATGTGTGTGAAAGAGAGGAGGAGGGGAGGGGGAGAAGAGAGGAGTGGAGAGAAGAGAGAAGTGGAGAAAGAGAGAAGAGGAGAAAGAGGAGAGAAGAGGAGAAAGAGAAGGTGACAGAGAAAAGAGAGAGAGAAAAGAGAAAGAGAAAAGAAAAAGAGAGAGAAGAGAGAAAGAGAAAAGAGAAACAGAGAGAAAGAGAAAGAAAGAGAAAGAGAGAGAGATAAAAGAGAAAGTGAGAGAGATAAGAGAAAGAGAGAAAATAAAGAGAAAGAGAGAAAATAAAGAGAAAGAGAGAAAATAAAGAGAAAAGAGAGAGATAGGGGAAGAGAGATGGGGAAGAGAGAGAGAAAAGAGAAAGAGAAAAGAGAGAGAGGAAAGAGATAGGGGGAAAGAGAGAGAGAGGGGGGAATAGAGAGATAGGGGAGTTAGACAAATGGAGAAAATGGAAGATGGTGTTAATAGGAATTCTCTTTTAAGAACAGCATTATTATTGCTTGCGGAGATTTCTACTGCAATGGAGCAGTAAATATGAAGAGAAATAAAACAAAAATACATTCCAAGACTCTTAGAAAGGAGAGAAGGAAGAGAATAAGTAGAAGCACCACTAAACACCCACCAATCTCCACACACCCACACTCCTGGCACTACCTGTACTAAACAGCCATGTTTTTGAACCCTTTAACTGCAAAATGAAATTTTATGGTTATCCCAAAATGATGTTGAATATCCCAAAAAATAAACTGCTATTCTCTGAAAGTCACATTGCCTCCATAAACCTGACAAATGGGTGAAGGCATGGCTGTGTGGTAAGAAGCTTGCTTCCCAACCACTTAGTTCTAGGTGGCACCTTGGGCAAGTGTCTTCTACTATAGCCCCAGGCTGACCAAAGCCTTGTGAGTGGATTTGGTAGACAGAAACTGAAAGAAGCCCATCATATATACACACACATACAGAGTATGGGGGTTAAGTTCACAAGTGATCTAAACGATTAGGTACGCTAGGTAAGTGGTGTAACGGATTACTAGGCTCCAAGGTTATAGTAGAGACGGTAGTTATGGAGCCATTGCAGATTTCTGATGGAGCAGATATATAATTGTTAAAGAGAACAACAAACATTAAGGCAAGACAAACATCTCAAGTCATATACAATATTCGCCTTAATGTTTGTTGTCCTCTTTAACTTATATATATATACTACTAATATAGGATAAAATTTTTTTTCAGTGGCAGCATATTAAAATACCTTTAAAGGTACTCATGACTCTTGCTAGTGCTTTTTTCCATGGGTGTGTATAAGTATTTCATTTATTTCTTATCGTATTTCATTTATTTCTTATCGTATTTTCTACTGAAGAGGGAAGAATCTATAAGATTAATCCTGAAATTGATTCAATATAGAAATAACGAACTTTTTTTTTAAAATTCTGTTGGCTAGCTTTCCTCGATTTCAGCACAACATGTATTTATAGTGAATGTATAATGAAATGTGGAAATTGACGATTTAAAGTCTGTAATCAGCATATTGGCATAGAAATAAATTTTTCTTTTGCCCTTGTTTATAAGTTATATATATACACACATGTGTGTGTGTATCTGTGTCCTCCCACCACTGCTTGACAACCAGTGTTGATGTGTTTATAGCCCTGTAACATAGCAGTTCAGCAAAAGAGTTTGATGGAATAAGTACCATGCTTACAAAAAAAAAAATTACTGGGATCGATTTATTTGACAAAAGGTCCAAGGCGGTGTCCCAGCATGGCTGCAGTCTAATGACTGAAACAGGTAAAAGATAAAGGATATATATATATATATATATATATATATATATATATATATATATATATATATATATATATCAACAAAAATAAGTTCCAAACATGACCTCCCACAACCAAGAAAAAAAATAAAGATTGGGCTAAAACATTTTTAACCCTATCTAAAATGTCTTCGAGCTAAAACATTTTTAAGGATTTAAGAATTTATATAAATCTTTTTTCCACAGTGGACGGTAATGAAATTTTGAGTGGATATATATGATTTCTGCAGAAAAAGAGTTAAACTCTACATTACTGATAAATAATAAGAGTAGAAATTAATATTGCTATATAATATCAATTTCAACCCATGGTCAGCAAACTTAAAAAACATCTGAGGATCGTGAATTCTATTTAAATATAAACTATATGAGAGACCCCTATGTCGACCCCTTGTGTGCTAAAAATAGATATCAAACCATATTACCACAAAATCTGTGTTTTCAAATTAGCAAGACACTAGATGTTTATGAGCTAGACAAATTTGAGAATACAGATTTTGTGGTAAGACAGTTTGACATCTATTTTTAGCATACAAGGAGTCCACATAGGGGTCTCTCATGTTGTTTATATTTACATTGCTGTATTCCCAATAAAATATCCAGTGTGCATGTGGTTTTAGTCAATATGATGGTATTTCAAATATAACAAAAAGTCCTAATCTAACAAAATTATAATAGAAGGTTCTAATTTAAATATTTTTTTAACTTTTGCTTATTTTGGTCGTAAAACTGCAGCCATGCTGGGGCATCGCTGTGAAGGGTTTGGTTGAACAAACTGACCCCAGCACTTTTCCGAGTCTGATAATCATTCCGTTGGATTCTATTGCCAAACCACTAAGTCACAGGGACATAAATAAACCAACACCCATTATCAAAGGATAGGGCAACAAAAACAAAGAGACATAAATAAATACACACGCACACACAAATGATGAGCTTCCATATAGTTTTCGTTAATCAAATTCACTCATAAGACATTGGTCAGCTCAGGGATATAATAGAAGCCACTTACCAAAGGTGCCACGCAGTGGGACAGAACCCTAAACTAGATGGCTGCAAAGCAAGCTTCTTAAAACCACACAGTCTTCCCTATGCCTATGAGAATTTTAAAATTATAGGGTTTATATCATAAGACCCAGAGGCATTCTCAAGTGGGTTGATATTAAAAGGATTCATCAAAGAGTTTTGGCATCGCAAGCAACCAGTTGTTAGCAGTTAGCAACAGTGACGTAAAAGCAAAAAATAAAATAACAAAAAGCTGGTTGTGATTCAGTTAATTTAAACAAGATCTGAAATGCCAGAGAAAATGGAAGTAGTGATTGGTTGTTAGTGCAGAAGCAGCCTAATATCAACATTATTATTATTATTATTATTAGCAGTGGTGCCACTAGAAGATAATTGTGCCAACAACAGTACCAATGGAAACTAGATAACAAAATGGATATGGTATTGCACTGCCGAGTCACTGCTGCTGGTTTTAATTCACTGAGGGCATTTTGATATATAGATGGGGGTGGAGGGCAGTACATTAATTCTACACTCTTAGTTACAAAGAGACAACAGGGTAATGCCGTTAGTAAGATGGTGAGAGGGGGGTGTCAGAGGGGAAACAGGGTATGCTTTGCTAAGAGAAGCTGAGCTAAGTTAGTATGGGTATGAGTACGAGTTAAGACACTTGTGAATGTGGTAGGAGGAATGGAGCACAGGAGGAATGAACAAGTAGGAGGTAGTGACAATTGAGCGATTAGCGATGGGGAAAACAAAAGCTATGAGTGAAAGATGACAGAATTGAAAAATGAAGGAAAAAATTATGGCGCAGAAGTGGCTGTGTGGTAAGTAACTTACTTACCAACCACATGGTTCCGGGTTCAGTCCCACTGCGTGGTACCTTGGGCAAGTGTCTTCTACTATAGCCTTGGGTCGACCAAAGCCTCGTGGCTGGATTTGATAGATGGAAACTGGAAGAAGCCCATCGTATATGTATGTATATGTATATGTTTGTGTGTGTGTTTGTCCCCACCACCACCACCACATCGCTTAACAACCGATGCTGGTGTGGTTACGTCCCTGTAACTTAGCAGTTCAGCAAAAGACTGATAGAATAAGTATTGAGCTTACAAAGAATAAGCTCTGGCACCAATTTGCTAGACTAAAGCCGGTGCTCCAGCATGGCCACAGTTAAATGACTGAAACAAGTAAAGAGAGTAAAAATGTTGAAAAATGACAAAATGAAAAGATAACAAAATGAGAAGCTGAGGTAGTGTAAAAGGGTGAGGTTTAATGGATTACATGAACAGTGAACACTGAGGGAGCCCCTTGGAAATCCTTGTTTGGAATTTCAGAATGTTTTTCTATTTTTCTTTTAAATTCTTCAAATCTAAAGTTTAAAAGTTTTTTTAAAAATCTAAAAAAAAATTTTTAAATACAAAAAAACCCCATTTCAAAACACTCTCTTAGTCCCTCAGGTGGCTGCAGCTGGTGCTGTCAAGTCCTAGGTCATTCATGATTAAGCAAACCTCTGATCAAAGATGTTCCAACCATGACACTCTAAAATTTTATTGCTCAATGTGTAACTTCCTTTTGTAAACTCTTCAAAGTGATGGATGGAAGCACTCCGTCGGTTACAACGATGAGGGTTCCGGTTGATCCGAATCAACGGACAGCCTGCTCGTGAAATTAACGTGTAAGTGGCTGAGCACTCCACAGACACATGTACCCTTAACGTAGTTCTCGGGGATATTCAGCGTGACACAGAGAGTGACAAGGCTGGCCCCTTCAAATACAGGTACAACAGAAACAGGAAGTAAGAGTGAGGGAAAGTTGTGGTGAAAGAATACAGCAGGGATCACCACCATCCCTGCCGGAGCATCGTGGAACTTTTAGGTGTTTTCGCTCAATAAACACTCACAACGCCCGGTCTGGGAATCGAAACCGCGATCCTATGACCGTGAGTCCGCTGCCCTAACCACTGGGCCATTGCGCCTCCAAACTCTTCAAAGTACACCAATGCTAGAGATAGAAATGGTATTAACAAAGACGGTAGTGACCGCAGTGGGGGAGGTAATGGTGGAGGAAGTGGTGTAATTCTGATAACCTACAAACCCCTTTGAAAAAAAAACTGTAGCCCTTGATACACCATGTTTGAAAAACACAGCTGGAATATCGATCAGAGGGTCTACTAGATCAGGACTGATCTGGAACAGCACTAAATAACAACAGTAGCAACACCAGCATCCAACCAACAGTGATGGTCATGTAATAAAGGCGGCGAGCTGGCAGAAACGTTAGCACACCGGGCGAAATGCATAGCCGTATTTCGTCTGCCCTTACGTTCTGAGTTCAAATTTCACTGAAGTCAACTTTGCCTTTCATCCTTTCGGGGTCAATAAATTAAGTACCAGTTACGTACTGGGTCGATATAATCGACTTAATCCGTTTGTCTGTCCACTCTGTGTTTAGCCCCTTGTGGGTAGTAACGAAATAGATGGTCATGTAATAGCCATGGGGTTGATAAAGCAATAGTGACCATAATGGAACAATGAAAATGTGTTAAGAAAAAGTGAAAATCCATAGTGGTAGGGAAAAAAGGCATGAGACTGAAGAGGATTTTATTCCATAAAAGTGAAATGGATTCAATTTACAGATTCCATAATTCAGATATTCCAAATGGTGTGTGTATGTGCACACACACATACACTAGGGGCGTGGCCTAATGGTTAGGGTGTTGCACTCACAATTGCTACATCGTGGACTCAATTCATGGCTCAATTTGAGAATAGGGATCAATTCCCAGACTGAGCCACACATTGTGTTCTTCAGCAAAACACTTCATTTCAGGTCACTCAAGCCCTTTCATGGGTTAACCCAATGAAAGACTGGCTCTCCAATCAGGAAGAAGAAAGTTGGCCTGCTTGCCTGGCCAGCAAAGTAGCATCATCCAAAAGCTAAGTCAATGCCAAGTGCATTGTGACCAGCAATGTATATAACATCTGATAGTCTGCTTGATCACATGATCTATATATGTATGTGTATATATATATATATATATATATATATATATATATATATATATATATATATTACAGTAATATCAGCCAAGGTTGTGAACTGCCAGTAATCTAAAGTTCACATACATTATATATATATATATATAATATATATAATATATATATATATAAAGGCTTGGTGGTGCAAACAGGAAAAATAAAACTCAAAGCATGAAAGGGAGGGGTGGGGCGAGAGAGTGTGTGTGTGTGTGTGTGTGTTTTGCAGCAGGAACAGAGTGACTCAGAGGCTGAGGGTTTCATGTGTTAGCACTTGCTAAACCAACGCATGGAACGTTCACCCCTTGAGTCACTGTTACTTCTGCTAAATAAAAAAAAAAGCACACACACACGCACACACACTATCCTCATCATTATTTAACGTCCATCTTCCATGCTGGCATGGGATGAATTATTCGATAGGATCCGACAAATCAGAGGACAGTGCCATGCCCCAATATCTGCTTTTGTATGGTTTCTATGGCTGGATGCCCTTTCTAATATAGAAACACTTAACAGAGTGTACCAGATGCTTCTTCTGTGGCATCAGTACAATGAATGTGTGTGTGGTGTGTGTGTGTGTGTTTTTGCAGCAGGAACAGAGTGACTCAGAGGCTGAGGGTTTCATGTGTTAGCACTTGCTAAACCAACGCATGGAACGTTCACCCCTTGAGTCACTGTTACTTCTGCTAAATAAAAAAAAAGCACACACACACACACACACACAATCCTCATCATTATTTAGCGTCCATCTTCCATGCTGGCATGGGATGAATTATTCGATAGGATCCGACAAATCAGAGGACAGTGCCATGCCCCAATATCTGCTTTTGTATGGTTTCTATGGCTGGATGCCCTTTCTAATATAGAAACACTTAACAGAGTGTACCAGATGCTTCTTCTGTGGCATCAGTACAATGAATGTGTGTGTGTGTGTGTGTGGAAGAAGGTATGAATTTTTGCTTCTTCCTGTCAATACCGTAACACGATTTTTGCCCTTGGGTAACAACTGTTGTTTCCTATTTGCTTACCACTAGAAAGTATGAAAAATGACTAATAACTCCTTCAAACTTTGCTTTGTTACATATATTCAAACCCCAAAGGATCTTTCTCAACATGGCTATCGTGCTCCCCCACTACTCCTGCTCATCATCAGAGATGCACATATTGTCAGTCACTAAGGGACATGCTCAACTGGTTATGGTCAAACAACTGAAAAGCAAATCTTTGGTACTGAGCAGAATATTTGCCATAATGATATTTCTGCTTCAGCAACTCAGTGCTGGCTGTCTGAAATGTAATGGAAAACAGGTCAGTTTCAAAACTTTGATGTCAAGGTGACAAAAGCAAGGTTTGAAGGCAATAGTAGCGATTTCCTTTGATTTCTAGACAGAAGCAAATAGGAAATAACACTTACTGACTAATGAGAAAAAAAATTCTTAATTTTGCTACTCTGTGTAATTGATGTCATCTACGCAACTGTGATGGTTTGTTTACAACCACCTGTAAACAATATTTCTTGCTGGTTTCTTGCTTAATAAAAAATACTTTATTTCAAAAAATAAAAATAAAAACAAGTAAGAGTTAACGACAGGAAAGAAATTATCATCCTTTAACGTCCGCTTTCCATGCTAGCATGGGTTGGACGACTTGACTGAGGACTGGCAAACCAGATGGCTGCGCCAGACTCCAATCTGATCTGGCAGAGTTTCTACAGCTGGATGCCCTTCCTAACGCCAACCACTCCGAGAGTGTAGTGGGTGCTTTTTACGTGCCACCGGCACGAGGGCAAGTCTGGCGGTACTGGCAACGGCCACACTCAAAATGGTGTTTTTTTACGTGCCACCTGCACAGGAGCCAGTCCAGCAGCACTGGCAACGACCTCGCTCAAATGTTTTGTTCACGTGCCACCGGCACAAGTACCAGTAAGGCGACACTGGTAACGATCACACTCAAATGGTGCTTTTTAGTACCCAATGGCAGAGAAGCCAGACAGCTGCTCTGGCAGTGATCCCGCTCAGATGGAGGTGTTAGCGCTCCACTGGCACGGGTGACAGTCATCGAATTTGATTGTTAATGAAAAAGAATCTACCTCAATAAAACTTGTCCAACCCATGCCAGCACAGAAAAGCAGATGTATAAACCAATGACGATATACAATTCAGACGATGACAGAAACCAACATTTTATTTCATTTTCACAATCAGAATATAAATTACAACCTTTCACTAAAAACTCTGAAAAATTTATTAATTTTGTTGATATTATTTAAATAGGGTTTTAAAAAAGGTGTTGATTCCATTTTTCAATTTACGCTTGACACAATCATAACCCAGAGATCATTAAGATAGCATAATGAATACAAACAATATCTCATCAAAACATGGTACAGGACAACATATGTCAAAAGTGCAGATATGTTTTTTTATGTGCATACATTACACACACATTATACACATGATAACAATTATACATACCCAGATATGTCAATTAATCAGTAGTGTAGATATGTGTGAGTATATATACATACATACATACATACATACATAGACACACACAAAAATCTGGGACAATCCTGCATAGTCAGACAAAACAATTAGCTGAAAATGTAGTTATGCGTCTAAATACAAGTGTGTGTGTGTGTGTGTGTTTGTGTGTTGATACATGTATATACATATGCATGTATATATATATATATATATATATTATACACACACACACACAAATATACACATGTTTATATACATGTACATGCACACCCATGTATTCATACACTTCTATGCATACACAGGCCTATGAACAGACACAAAAGTAGATGCTTACACACGCATATATATATATGTGCAAAGAAACAAACATCCAAGCATACATACATATACACACACACACACACACACACACACAAAATACTTGAAGAATCATCTTTGAAAATGATACCACAGCATGCCTGAATGCCTACAGTTGAACAAGTGAATTCAATGAGTCCTTCCTCTTTTAAAAGAATAAGGTTAAATTTGAGAGAGAATTAGCTGGTATTTCTAGCATGTCAAGCAACTACATACTGTCTCCATTTTTGTGCGTGCGTGAAGGGTTGAGAAATACCAGTCTATAAAATTCCGTAGATTTCACACACACATACACACACACTTGAGATTCTTTGTTCTTTGCAAAGTAAACAAATATGGTCTATTTTAGCTGTGTTTTTCTAAAACTATTTTCCTTTTTTTTTTTAATGCAGCAGGCATAGATAGCACAGATATTGAAGCAATTATTTTGCTGGGTTTTGGGATGGTTTTTAACAACTGGATCCCTTACAACCACCACAACCACCACCAATTATCCCATGAAGTACGACAACAGAGACTATTTTGTTTTGCATTTATGATGACATTTCAAGTGTGTGGTGCAGCCAGGCCTTCATCACTGTAAATGCCTCTTCTGCTGTTGTAGCTGCCACTAGTAGTACCACCACCACCTCCACAACTACTACTACTACTACTACTACTAAGAGAGCAATTCTATGAGGTCACCTAGCCAACTAGAAATAGCAACCAAATCGTGCCTTTTTTTTTTTAAGAAAAAAATGCAGTCTTAGATACATTGACTAAAAGACATAATAGCTGTAACTAAAACACCTTTGGTCAAAGGTCTATAAGATACAGGGGACTAATCAGCAACAACCACTACTACTACTACTATTTTACATTGTTCTTCATGTCCTAATACCTGGCCTTAGGAGGCAACAAGGAAGCATCTACATGGTTACTTGACTTACACAGAATAGCAGCTAAACCTCAAATTGCAACCTACTGTCTTAAAATAAACATGCTAAATCCTCCACATTACAAAGGAGTGGATTCCTCTTTAGGGTCAGAAATTAAATACTTTAGTTGTGTTTTTATTTGATTTATTTCTTTTAATTTTACTTTTATCAATTATGTAATCTAGAGCAACAAGAGTTAGGGCAAACTGGCTCAATGTGGATTGAGAGACAGATGACAAGCACAATTCAAGTCCAGTACCTGTAACTTCACAGCTGTTGATTTGTATGAGAAGGTAAGAGATAGGGGAGTGAGGATGGTAGAAAAAGGAACAGGGAGAATGATGAGAGAAAGAGAGGGAAAAGGAAAGAGAATTGGAGAGAGACCAAGAGAGAGAGAGAGATCAGTATGTGAATCTGGGGATGGTGGGGAAATGTATAAACTCACCTAGGAAGGCATAAAAAAAAAATATAGAAACTTACCTAAAAATTATTTAACAAATTAATAAAGCATCAACTTTAATTGACCAGGAAACTTACCTAAAAAAGAAAATAGAGGAAAAACATTAAAATTTTTTAGATAAAACATTAATGAAAGCAACAAAGAAAGATCGTTAAAACAAAAACAAACAAAAGCATGTTTTGTGTTGCTGTCATGAAGTCAGTACAATCAACAACGTCGATATGCATAAACATTACAACTAATAACGATCATTATTGAATTTTGACCAAGAATTGGTTGAATTTATCTCTTTAACAGGTTTTGACTGTTGTGTATCCAAGCCTTGGTTACTACAACTAGTACTGCTTTTCCTACTACTAGTACCAGCGCTAAGCAAAATAGGCAGGTACTTAGGGCATCAAGGGAAGGGGAGGGGGAACCACAGAAATGGGAAATGGCTTACAGTACAAAAGAAATCACTTTGAACTTGCTAAAATAATATTCAAAGTAGTTTAATTGATTGGAAATATAATTTCGATATATTCATGGTGTCATATTGAGGATCTGATTAAAGACTTTGCAACTAAAAAAAAAAAGAAAACTTTTCAAATACAAATACAGTGGAAATATACAAAAATATGTATTATTTCCCATATTTCTGTTAGATTTCTCTCTTTACTCTTTTACTTGTTTCAGTCATTTGACTGCGGCCAAGCTGGAGTACTACTTTTAATCGAGCAACTCGACCCCGGGACTTATTCTTTTGTAAGCCCAGTACTTATTCTATCGGTCTCTTTTGCTGAACCGCTAAGTAACGGGGACATAAACACACCAGCATCGGTTGTCAGGCAATGCTAGGGGGACAAACACAGACACACAAACACACACACTCATATATATATATTATATATATTATATATATATATATATACATATATACGACGGGCTTCTTTCAGTTTCCGTCTACCAAATCCACTCACAAGGCTTTGGTCGGCCCGAGGCTATAGTAGAAGACACTTGCCCAAGGTGCCACGCAGTGGGATTGAACCCGGAACCATGTGGTTGGTAAACGAGCTACTTGCCACACAGCCACTCCTTGCGCCTTTTTTGTTTCATTTTGAGAAATAAAAATTTATTTTATGGTTTATTATTGTTTATATTTTGAATTACATATATATGAGGGCAGAAAAACTTTTTAAGTGCTTAGGGCCTCTATGCGTCAGCAGAAGTTCACCATTACCTTCTGCCGGAGCCATGTGGAGCTTAGGTGTTTCACTCATAAACACACACATCGCCCGGTCTGATATTCGAACCCGCGATCCGTCAACCGCGAGTCCGCTGCTCTAACCATTAGGCCATGTGCCTCCACATCTCCTCGTCTTGACATCACATAATAGATGTAAATGAGTGTCACCATCATACAGGCAGTGTCATTTATTTTCAGTCTTCCACAAACACATGTCTGGCTTTGTTTGCTTTGAAATATTATGTTACAAGTGAGGAGTGGCAACAAGAAGGGTTGCCTGGTTGTAGAAAGTCTGCATCAGTGAATTCTGCCTGACCCATAAAAACAACACCGCTGATGATGGCCCTGCTTTTTTGGTTAAATGGTTGGTTTTAAGAAGGGGCCATTTATAGATATAGAACAACGATGTTAATATGACAAAATCTATCCAGCTACAGAGGACTGTATTTCCAGCTTAGGGAAAAATAAAAAAAATTACAGAACACAAGAAAAAATCTTAAATTCATGTGTGTCCTGTGATTGTATGTATGTGTAGGAACACACGCACACAAAACACCACCTCACAATCATAGGTAATCACACATAAAATAACAAACGCATTCACATGTAATCTCTGGTGCATACTTTCACAATTACACACACACACACACACACACACACACACACACAGAGGACTATGACACCACAGGAATGTTATAATAAGAACCAAAACACAAAATTAATACGTAAAATGTCCACTGCTCACGAGCATTCTCACCAACCAATCACTAATCTGAGCAATCCTACAGCTCACCTGTCTTCCTCCTCCTCCGAAGACTAATAATAATAATAATTCATTCTTTTATTAGCCACAAGGAGTGGCTGTGTGGTAAGTAGCTTGTTTACCAACCACATGGTTCCGGGTTCAGTCCCACTGCGTGGCACCTTGGGCAAGTGTCTTCTACTATAGCCTCGAGCCGACCAAATCCTTGTGAGTGGATTTCGTAGACGGAAACTGAAGAAGCCCGTCGTATATATGTATATATATATTTATAAATGTATGTGTGTGTGTTTGTGTGTCTGTATTTGTTCCCCTAGCATTGCTTGACAACCGATGCTGGTGTGTTTATGTCCCCGTCACTTAGCGGTTCAGCAAAAGAGACCGATAGAATAAGTACTGGGCTTACAAAGAATAAGTTCCAGGGTCAAGTAGCTCGACTAGAGGCAGTGCTCCAGCATGGCCGCAGTCAAATGACTGAAACAAGTAAAAGAGTAAAGGGCTCGCATACAAAAACATTAAAGGACCACATAAAAGACAAAAACGGGATACAATGGGTTTTCTGCATGTAAACAATATAAATAACAAAATTGAACAAATTAAAACTCCCAATAGGGGAGTTGCTCTAACTCTTTAGCATTTAAACCGGCCATATCCAGCCAAAAGTATTCTGCCTGTTTTATGTTCAAACTGGCCAGATCTGGTCTCTCACACCAACCCTACAATATCGTTTTAAAAATTAACAGCTACCTCATCAAAATCTCATGGCTACAAGATTAATGAATGATTAGTTCAAAACAATGTGGATAAAAAAAGGATTAATTTTGTCAGAATAATGCAAACAGTAAAGGGTTAAGGGCCTCATGGAAAACCCCAGAAAAGTCACAGGTGCCTGATCAACAGGGCAAGAGCCCTTCTCCTTTAATTTCCATGTGCATGCTCAGAAGTGGTCCTTTCACACAGGCCATCCTTCCAACATTCACCCACCTTTTAACAAACTTGTTACAAGGCAACACTTCCCTCTCCACCCTCAACTCCCTTTTCAAGTGAAGCTTAAAAATGTTGATGAGGGCTTGGCCAAAGAGGAAAGTGTGTCTTTAGCCCTTTCAAACATTTTACTATAGGCACAAGGACAGCAATTTTGGGAGTAGGGGACAAGTCAATTACATCAACCCTAGTGTTTCACTGGTACTTAATTTATCGACCCCGAAAGGAGGAAAGGCAAAGTCAACCTCAATGGAATTTGAACCTAGAATGTAGAGAGAGACAAAATACCGCTAAGTATTTTGCCCAACATACTAACAATTCTGCCAGCTTGCTGCCTTAATAATAATAATAATCCTTTCTACTATAGGCACATGGCCTGAAATTTTGGGTGAGGGTCCTAGTCGATTACATCGCTCCCATTGTTTCACTGGCACTTAATTCAGTGGCCCCGGAAGGGTGAAATACAAAGTTGACCTCAGAATTTGAACCCAGAACGTTGTGACAGACAAAATACCTATTTCTTTACTAACCACAAGGGGCTAAACACAGAGAGGACAAACAAGATAGACAAACGGATTAAGTCGATTACATCGACCCCAGTGCGTAACTGGTACTTATTTAATCGACCCCGAAAGGGAGAAAGGCAAAGTCGACCTCGGCGGAATTTGAACTCAGAACGTAACGGCAGACGAAATACGGCTACGCTTTCGCCCGGCGTGCTAACGTTTCTGCCAGCTCGTCGCCTTTTGAGTAAAATGCTCAATGGTATTTTGACAGACAAAATACCATTGAGCATTTTACTCAGCATGGTAATGATTCTGCCAGCTCACTGCTGTAATAATAATAATAATAATAATAATAATAATAATACAGGTATTTTGCTACTGTTCTCTTAATCTTCACTTGCCCTAGGGTGCCAGGCGTGCCGTGGCAAGTGATTGCAACAAATATACACGTTACAAATAAATAGCAATAATACTAACAACAAGAGCACTCAGAGAGTGCAAACCTCCACCAAGGCAACACCAAAGTCCTCTCAACAAATAACTGGATATGATCTTTTAGAATGAGAATATCTGAAATAAACTCGACTGCTCTCAGAAACCAGAGTACTAAAAATGAACCCAACTGCTCTCAAAAATTAAGTAAAAAAAAAAAAAAAAAAGAAAATAAATCCAGAATCCTTGGCTGGTATCAGATCAATTCCAAAATCTAATTAGTTCATGTCAGTCACAAGGTTTCATCCAAATCCAACCAGCGGTTTTTGAGATATCTTATCCACAGACAAACAAACATGACTGAAAACAACACCTCCGCCTTCGCTAAGGCAAAATAATAATGAAAATAAAGGTTTTCAAATTTGGACACAATGCTTCTCCACAAAAGCAACATTCCCTCAAGCTCTTTCCCTGTGCAAACAGCTTTGATCAACAACACTCAAGTTCGTTTGGCACATACAAATCCTCCACTCTCACTCAGAGTATTAGGACAGTAAAAGAAAAGGCTTCAGGTGAGATCTATGCCACCACACAGCAGATTAGCAACAATTCTCTCCACAGCTGCTCCTGATCATTATTGATTTTGTTCAGACACCCTGGGAGAATTTTTTTTAACAAAGATATTCACAGCTGGTTCATCAATGAATGGATCAATGTTCTGTATACCACTGAACTGTGTCCACAAAGACAAAGCCACCTAAATTTCATAGCTGGAATATTGGAAGTAGGAGAAGGTAGGAGATACAGAGAAGAGGAGACAGAGTTAATATCTTTAAAAAGACAAATAAATAAATAGTTCATTTTAAAAGTACATTGTATAATGCACGTATACATGCATATAAATACACACATTTATATGCATAAGGTATTTGAGGACATACATTTTTTGGGTCATTGCTGCATTTTTTGCTAACTTTGTATAATCTTTGTTTCAGAAAATAATAATGGCAGACCCTCAGCTTACTCAAGAAATGGAGAGGCATGCTGTTACTGTGGTTATAAAGGCTGAGCATAGCAATTTAGAAATATCTCGATTTTTAAAAGTTGCTAGATCTTTCACCTGCAAAGTTTGTAAGGAGTTAGAGACTGAAGATGGAAACATATCACCAGTATCAAAGCATAAAAAGCATTCTAAATGCTCTGAAATCATCAGAATACCTGGATTTATCTAGCAAGTTCAAGAGACCATTGATTACAATCCCAGAAAGTCCATGAGGTTAATTGCAAAAGATCACCATGTGACAGAAGGAACAGTCAGAAATGTTATCCACCAAGACCTCAGATATAAGTCTTATCTGATGAGGAAAGGTCAATTTGTCAGAAAAACAAAAGAAAAATCACTACGGCAGATCTAAAAAGCTCTTAAACAAACTGACAAATCCAGAAGAAGATTTGATGTGCAGACCCTTTTGAAGTTCCAAGTGTTATGCACACAAAATTTCTTGCAACTGTCATGGTTTTAGGGGTTGTCAGCAATGAAGGACATGTGATGCCTCCTTACTTCTTTCCACAACGCCTTTGAGTTAACTCTGCCACCTACATTAAGGACCTGGAAACAATTGTTAAGCCCTGGATAGGCAGTGTATGCAATGGAAGGCCATATGTGTTTCAGTAAGACTCTGCGCTATCACACATGGCTCTAGTAACACAGGAATGGATGGCTGAGAATTTTCATGATCACATAACATCTAACATTTGGCTTCCTAATTCCCCAGATCTCAATTCATTGGACTATTACATGTGGAGCATTGTTGAGAGAGAGATCAATGAACATGCCCATAACACCAAAGAATCTTTGAAAGCTGCCATAATTAGAGTAATGTCCAAAATGAATCAGGACCACTTGATTCGAGCATGTACATGATTTAGATCTCATATAGAAGCAATTGTTGAAGCTGAAGGTGGCTTAATTCAATAATATTTTTTAAAAGGTTTATTTCTATCCTCATAGCATTTTTTGGTAAAGTTATTATCTGTTATTATGTGGGTTTTTTTAACATAAATCTGTTCTCAAATATTTTAAACACCATGTATGTATGTATGTATGTATGTATGTATAGAAGTGGTAAAAAAGCTTCCTGTACATGGTAAGTTCCAATAATAGTTCATGTTTAATCATTGAATCATTCCATATATATATATATATATGTATATATATATATAATGCACGTGATGTCAGTAATTACTCAGGGTAGGCAGTTGGTGACATTTATGTAGTAAAAACACATAAAAAATAAGCAAAACACAGGTGTGCAACTGAGTTGAAGGCAGATCTATTTCTGCCTTTACAGCACATAAAGAAAACAGTGTTGTAGGAGTGTACACAGCAAGTGTACTACAGCAGTATTATGCGTAGCTTAAATACTGAGATTGAAAAGCAGGGGCGAATTATGTCTACCTAATCTATAAAATAAAATAAAATAGTTTGCATTTTATGCATAGTAATCAGAGTAACCTTCACACTTTTATTGAATACACACACACACATACAGGGTGTCCCAAAAGTCACTGATGGGTTTCAATTTTTAATAACTTCCTTAACTCTTCAATTAAATGCATGAAATTTTGATACAATATAAAGGACATAATGGATATTGATATGCACAAGTCAAATTTTGCAACACCAAAACATCACATATAAAAACTGACATTGCTTAAATGGCAGCCATTTTTGGCTTCACAAACCCATGCTCTTTCCAAGACTTGCACCGTAACACCCTCAAGAGTTTCAGACCCCACTTCTTTGATTTCTCTATTGATGTTCTCCTTCAGTTGCACCAGGGTCTCCAGTTTGTTGATGTAAACCCTCTGTTTCAGGTATCCACACAAGAAAAAATCCAGGCTGGTCAAGTCTGGGGAACATGAAAGCCATTCAAAGTAAACCTCACACATGATTCCAGCAAGAGAAACAATGCAGTTGCTACAGCAGAGCTTTGGGGAGAGAGAATAATCTCTCGCTACAGACAATGTCAACTGGTCTTTACATTCCTCAGACTATCCCAGATGTTTTCTTGTGGAGATACCTGAAAGAGAGCCTGGTGCAATTGAAGGAGAACACCAATAGAGAAATCAGCAAAGTGGGGTATGAAACTCTTGAGGGTGTTATGGTGCAAGTTTTGGAAAGAGCATGGGCATGCGAAGCTGAAAATAGCTGCCATTTAAGCAATGTCATTTTTCATATGTAATGTAGGGGTGTTGCAAAATTTCACTTTTACATACTGATTTCCATTACGACCTTCATGCAAATTTCATGCATTTATTTGAAAAATTAAGGAAGTTATTAAAAATTGAAATCTGCCAATGACTTTTAAGACATCCTGTACATATATATATATATATATAATATATATATTATATATATATATATATATACACATACATACATAGAGAGAGATATGGACACACAAACATGAGAAGTCTGTGCCTGCCTTTTGTTCAAAGGCCACAAAATAAAAACCTATAAAACCATATGTGTGTGTGTGTGTATGTATATATATATATATATATATATATATATATATATATATATGTGCACACATCCTTTGACGTGGGAGAACCACAACTCTCAACCAGTTTTGGATTCACAGTGAGAGTTGTACAATTCATCCTTTCAATTGGTGAGTACAAAACCGGTTCACGAGGCCTCCGTTCATGTGATTTTCCTGAGTCACCACCTTGCACACCACTCTATCACAAGGTTAGCCATTCACAGCTGAGTGGACCGGATCCACATGAAACGAAGTGTTTTGCTCAAGAACACAATGCACAGCCAGTCTGGAAATCGAAACCATAATCACAGGATCAGGAGTGCAACACCCTAACCACTAGGCCATGTGCCTCCACTAATACTTTTTTTTCATTATTTTATTAAATTTATGCATTTGATGAAATATATACTCTTACTCTTTTACTCTTTTACTTGTTTCAGTCAGTTGACTGCGGCCATGCTGGAACACCGCCTTTAGTCGAGCAAATCGACCCAAGAACTTATTCTTTGTAAGCCCAGTACTTATTCTATCGGTCTCTTTTTGCCGAACCGCTAAGTGACGGGGACGTAAACACACCAGCATCGGTTGTCAAGCAATGCTAGGGGGACAAACACAGACACACAAACACACACATACATATATATACATATATACGACAGGCTTCTTTCAGTTTCCGTCTACCAAATCCACTCACAAGGCATTGGTCGGCCCGGGGCTATAGCAGAAGACACTTGCCCAAGATGCCACGCAGTGGGACTGAACCCGGAACCATGTGGTTGGTTAGCAAGCTACTTACCACACAGCCACTCCTGCGCCTAATTAAATTTATTTTGAGAAATTATCACATCGCCTTCAAACCAAAGCCGACAATCAGTGAGAAAAAAGAAATGGGGAAACACAAAGTTGAAAAGGTGTATCGGTGGTAAAGAGATATTCTAAAATAAATTGTCACAATGTGTTTAAATTTGTGTGTGGGTCATCAAACTGTTTATCTTCCTCTTTGAAGTGCTCTTTAATTCTCCCTTTCTCCCTTCAACACTTTACTTCCTCCAAGAGGGAAAATAATCATGTAGATAATGAGGGAGATAAAGAGAGTGAGATCATCTATGTGACACACACACACACACACACACACACATATATATATATTATATATATGTGTGTATATATATATATATATATATATATTATATATATATATATATATATATATATATATATATATATCATTGTTTAACGTCCATTTTCCACGCTGCCATAGGTTGGACAGTTTCACTGAGGTCTGGAGAGGTCTGCTCCAGTCTGATCTGGTAATGTTTCTACAGCTGGAAGCCCTTCCTAACGTCAGCCACTCTGAGAGTGTAGTGGGTACTTTCTGCATGCCCCCGACACAGGAGCCAGTCAGGTGGGCCTGGCATCTATATATATATATATCATCATCATCATCGTTTAACGTCCGTTCTCCATGCTAGCATGGGTTGGACGGTTCGACCAGGGATCTGGGAAGCCAGAAGGCTGCACCAGGCTCCGGTCTTATCTGGCAATGTTTCTACAGCTGGATGCCCTTCCTAACGCCAACCACTCCGTGAGTGTAGTGGGTGCTTTTTACGTGCCACCTGCACTGATGCCAGGCGAGGCTGGCATCGGCCACGGTCGGATTGGTGCATTTTACGTGCCACCTGCACGGAAGCCAGTCGAGGCGGCACTGGCTTTGGCCATAATTCGGATGGTGCTTTTTACGTGCCACCGACACGGAAGCCATATATATATATATATATATATATGTGTGTATATATATATATATATATATATATATAATATATATATATATAATATATATGTATGTATGTATATATGTATATATATATATGTATGTATGTATGTATGTGTGTATGTATGTATATATGTATATATAAAATCATCATTTAATATCTACTTTCCATGTTGGCATGGATTAGACGATTTGACTGGAACTGGTAAGCTGGAGAGCTGAACCAGCTTCCAGTCTGATTGGCATGGTTTCTTCAGTTGGATGCCTTTCCTAATGCCAACCACTCCAAGAGCGTAACGGATGCTTTGTACATGCTACCGGCACAGGTGCCATTTACATGACACTGGCAATGGTCACAATTATGGTTTCACTCGGCTTGACAAGTCCTTTCAAGCACAGCGTATCACCAAGGTCTTGGTCACTTGTCATTGCCTCCATGAGGCCCAACATTTGAAGATCATGCAAACAATTTCATGGGTGCCATCAGTAACAGCCACAACTATGATTTCGCATTGCAAGCATACATATATATATATAATCATCATCACCATTTGATGTCTGCTCTTTCGTGTGTGTGTGGTGTGTGTGTGTGTGTGTGTGTGTGTGTGTATGTGTGTGTGTATGTGTGTGTGTATGTGTGTATGGATGTGTATATATTATATGTAGAAAAATACAAACTGGGACAAGAACGTAAAACATTTAGAAGACGATACAAAAAACACGGACGGGACATTCGAAGCCTTCAATCTTCAGTCAAGAACCGGATCATCCTAGCAATTTTGGCTGATTAATCTTGAGATCGCTCTGATATATATATATATATATATGCATATATAGAATGAGGGCTTCAGTTCACTGGTCTAAACCAATAGGTACGCTGTGTAAGTACTATAATTGAGCACCTGTTTGTTTCCAAGATCACAACAGAGGCTGGAGCTAGGGATCTGTAGTAGGTTTCTGAGTCAGCAGGTATATATTAAACGAAAAGGGAAAAGAAAAACAAGGCAAGACGAATATCTCAGATCATTTAGAATATTTAATTAGAATAAGGTGAATCAAAAATGAAGAAGTAGTAATAGTTAATGTCTTACAGCTGTTTCTGGGATATCCCAGGTGATGGGTCAACATCTCCACACATTGGGTATTCCATCATCAGAGACAAGGTGTGCATGTAGGAAAGCTGTAAGACATTTATTACTTCCACTTCTCCATTTTTGATTCACCTTACTCTAAATATTCCAAATTACCTGAGACACTCATCCAGCCTTGGTTTTGTTTCTTCCTTTTCCTTATATATACAAAGCTGAAGTTGTCTGTGTATGGCAGGTTTGGTAGCCTTCAACTAACACTATCACCTCCTAGACACTGCGGCGCAAGTTGACCAAAATTGAGAGTATGACAGAAGAAGGCTTGCTCTTCATTCCGTAGAAGAAAAAATTCAAATTGGACCATGTTAACACCAAAAGTTATTTACATCAAAAAGGTGCTTTTTTTTTCTATGAAAAGCCCTATTTTTTACGATTTTTTTACTGCTGTGTTGCCATTTTTCGGTGTATTTCAACTAGAAAAATGTTCACTTAAAGAGAATAACAAGCTACATAATGCAAAATTTTTACTTTTCAAAAATTCCAAATCTACAGGGTTGAAACAGACCCGAGCAACGCCGGGCGATACTGTTAGTGTGTATACATACATACATGTATGTATGTAATCAGTTGAGTTACAAGGCCATGTCATTCGTACATCAAGCCTAGGGGTACCTAACTAAGCCTGCTGTGCCAAATCAATCAGCTGTTCACAATGAGTGAAACTTTGGGCCAAAGCAAGTGAAGTGTTAACCATCACGAGTGAACACTCAGCTCCTTAATAGTCACTTCGTTCGTTGTGAACATCTGATATCGACTGAGATATGTGCTTACGTGCCTGTGAAGCTCTGCGCAATGGCTGTGAGAGAGGGAGAGAGGTGGAGTACATTGTGTATGAATGTGTGACTGTGGACTGCTTATACTCACACGGGGTAAATGCTGGAAGAGCATTGTTATGTGTGTTACATTATATACAATGGCTCTATGTAAGTTTGTGCAATTGTGAAAATACCTCGACCATGAATAATTTCCCAAACACATAATAATAATAATGATGACGATGATAATAATAATAATAATAGTAATTATAAATAGATTTAAAAGAAACCAAAATACATCAAAATAACAAGATAAAACACTGTTTATTTACAATGCAATGCTTTGTTATTTAAACGCAATTGTTAGGCAAACACTCCAGCTATCAGAGGAAGCCTCTATGTGCTACAAATAGCAGCCAAACCTCTCTTAAAGGAAATGCTACTAGCTCTTGAAAAAGAAGGGCACATATCTATTTCTTTACTACCCACAAGGGGCTAAACACAGAGAGGACAAACAAGGACAGACAAACGGATTAAGTCGATTATATCGACCCCAGTGCGTAACTGGTACTTATTTAATCGACCCCGAAAGGATGAAAGGCAAAGTCGACCTCGGCGGAATTTGAACTCAGAACGTAGCGAAAGACGAAATACCACTAAGCATTTCGCCCGGCATGCTAACGTTTCTGCCAGCTCGCCGTGGTACTTTAATGGATGATGGGTAATTAATGAGATGGTCATGGTTGGAATAATACTGTTGTTTGTAGGACTGCTAGATTAGATCAGGGCCAAACAACAGCAATAGCAACAACGACAACAACAAGGTAGCCAAAGAGAGGAGTTACTAACATAGTCATTTGACCAGGTAGAAATTATAAAGGTGCGTAGGATAGCGTGGCTCCGTGGTATACAATGCCTGAAAATAAGTCGAGAAGGTCGTAGCTGAAATGTTTTTTGTTATAAGTCTTCTGCTCAATCTGGACCAGCTCGGGGTTAAATAACAACAGCAGATAAACAAAATACTACTTCAATTAATACTTGACTGTGCTTGTTTAGTATGTGTCCTTTGTTTTCCACCCCCTCCACCCCACCTCTCTCTCTCTCTCTCCAGAAACTCAGTCAGCTGATAAGTTGAAACAACCACAATCTTTAACAACAAGCTCAATGTGATATTGTGACATCTTGATATCAAAATAACTTCTTTTTTTTTTGTTTCTGTACACTATAAAGAATGAGAAAAAAGTAAGAGAAAAGCTGATAAACATGTATGCCAGAGAGAAAGGGGTATGCATGTATATATATATATATGTGTGTGTGTGTGTGTCTATATATGTATATGTATATGTCTGTATGTGTGTGTGCGCGTGCGTGATGTTACTCTTTTACTCGTTTCAGTCATTTGACTGTGGCCATGCTGGAGCACCGCCTTTAATCGAGCAACTCGACCCCGGCACTTATTCTTTGTAAGCCCAGTACTTATTCTATCGGTCTGTTTTGCCGAACCGCTAAGTGACGGGGACATAAACACACCAGCATCGGTTGTCAAGCAATGCTACGGGGACAAACACAAACACACACACATACATCCTTTCGGGGTCGATAAATAAAGTACCAGTTACGCACTGGGGTCGATGTAATCGACTTAATCCCTTTGTCTGTCCTTGTTTGTCTCCTCTATGTTTAGCCCCTTGTGGGCAGTAAAGAAATATATATATATATATATATATATATATTTGAGTAGTTGAATGAATTATCTTGTTATGGATAATTCGGTTAACCGATACCTGGGTAGCAAATTCACATCAGAGAAGACATTAATTCGTCGTTCAACTCCATTCTTTCATATATATATATATATATATATATATATATACGACGGGCTTCTTTCAGTTTCTGTCTACCAAATCCACTCACAAGGCTTTGGTCGGCCCGAGGCTATAGTAGAAGACTCTTGCCCAAGGTGCCACACAGTGGGACTGAACCCAGAACCATGTGGTTGGTAAACAAGCTACTTACCACACAGCCACTCCTGCGCCTGTTTCGTTCCAACTTAATTTCAGTTTCAATACAAAACTGTTAATAGATATGTGTTTGCTTTTATTTTTATGCAAAGTTATTTTTATGAGGGGGTGCTGGAAAGTTCCTGGCTTTAGGGGTATCGTGAAAGGCCTGGTTGAAGGCCCAACCGTCCAAGTTCATTTCTCAGAGCTTACAAAAACTGAAGGACCGCTGCAATAAGTGTGTGAATCTGAGAGGAGGAATATGTTGGACAAAATCATAATTAACTGATCCTCCTGTATTTTCTTTAACCCCACCCCTCGTATACATGTGTCTGTCTATGTTCTTTATTTGTGTGTGTGTGTGTGTGTGTGTGTGTGTGTGTGTGTGTGTGTAAAGTTTTGTTTTTTACTGAAACTTCAGTTTCAATAAAAAACATCAATAGCTATAAATATGTTTTTATTTTAATGTGAAATTATATATATATACGCTTAAATATTTGATGTGCAAGATTTTTTATGTGAAGTCGTGTGTTGAAACAGATATTGTTATATTTCGGAATGGTCATTTTGCCAGTTTAGCCAATAAAAATGACCATTCTGAAATATAACAATATATATGTACAAGCTAGCCACTACACATTATTTTCTCTCCTTGTTTCTTTCTGTGGAAGAGCATAGGCTTGAAACGTAAAAGACTTTCACTTCCTGAGTTTTATACTAATACATCTGTTTGTTGTCTACACCACCTGTCTTTGTGTTTTGTTTTTTGTGAATTCTCCTCCTATATATATATATATATATATATAAAAACAACCAAAATTAAGCTGAAGAACCAGTGAATACTTTTTAATAAAGAGCATGTTTATTAAACTTTTCCAAGAAGAGTAACAGTAACTTCGAAGTCTCAGCCTGCAGTCCCACAGCAGAGCAACTTGGCCAAATGTCATCTGCTATAGCTCCAGGGTCGTCTGTATGGTTAAGAAACTTACTTCCCAACAACATGGTTCCTGGTTCAGTCCCACTGCCTGGCACCTTTGGCAAAGGCATTTTACAATATCCCTGAGTCAACCAGTCT
Organism: Octopus sinensis; assembly: GCF_006345805.1. Taxonomy (NCBI): domain Eukaryota; kingdom Metazoa; phylum Mollusca; class Cephalopoda; order Octopoda; family Octopodidae; genus Octopus; species Octopus sinensis. The sequence goes on along the minus strand of NC_043021.1, from coordinate 16,049,887 downwards.
TCGAATGGATGGAAACTGAAAGAAGCCCGTTTTGTATGTGTTCTATGTATGTATGTGCTTCAAGAAAAAATGGCATATTTTATAAATATGCCTGTTCAAGTATCATAATAGCATGAAGCTATTAGTAGCTCTTTCGGTTATGTATTTAATTTGATGATTACATATATAGCTTGGAGTGTGAAGGCGCATGGCTCAGTGGTTAGAGCATTGAGCTTACAATTGTGAGGTTGTGAGTTCGATTCCCAGACTGGGCTGCATGTTGTGCTCTTGAGCATTTTATTACATGTTGCTCCAGTTCACTCAGCTGTAGAAATGAGTTGCGACGTCACTGGTGCCAAGCTGTATCGTCCTTTGCTTTTCCCTTGGATAACATCAGTGGTGTGGAGAGGGGAGGCTGGTATGCATGGGCGACCACTGGCCTTCGACAAACAACCTTGCCCAGATTTGTGCCCCGGACTGTAACTTTCTAGGGGGTCTCCACCTCCTCCTCATAGCTTGGAGTATGGAGGTGTGCAGTGGTGTGAATTTCAATGGGCAGCGATGGATTTGAGATCCATGGTCAAAGGGAACCCTGTGACCCAATATTTATATATGTATGTGCGTATGTGTGTGTGTCTCCCTGCATTCACAGTGCATGATAGTAGCAAACAAGAGTCATTGTCATACAAGCCATGTCGTTAATTCCCAATCACCTTGCTCAGAAGCAGGTGAGGGTTGGCGACAGGAATAGCATTCAGCTATAGAAAATCTGTCTCACATATACTCCATCCAACCCGTGCAAGCATGGAAAAGTGGACGCCAAATGACAATTCCGTGTGGCGCATGTGTGTGATTGACTCTTCAATGCAAGACAACACAAAAATACTAAAAGGATTTAAGGGATATTTTATTTCATTAGAAAAAAAATAATGACTTTTTATTAATATCTGAGTATAAATAAACTAAGAAATTATATCTCAGTCAGTCCTGATTATTTTTTTTCTCTTTTTATTCTTATTATTAATACACTACTACATTTGCAACCAAAAGCTTTTTCATTCCTGAATGTGTGCACACACACACACACACACACAAACACGTATGCATTATACACATACGCAAACATTTTATATATATATCGTTCAAAATTGTACAAAAAAATCAGAAGATGGGAGACAGGTGAAGGAAAAATAAACCAGGTGTATTAGTTTCACGCTTCAGAGAAAATGGAAGAGTGTTTGATGTTTCTAACTTTATGCTCTTCCACAGATTGGAACGAGGAAAGAAAACAAGAGAGGAGGAAAATGTGAAGAGGAAAAAATAACATATCTGGATTAATGGCTTCTCATGTTGAATTGATCAGAAGGGAGGCTGTGCAGTGTGTGTGTGTATTTTGCATGTACCATGTCCTCACGTTTTTTTTTGTCTTTCTGTTTTTTTAATTATATATATACACACACACACATACATACATACATATATATATAAAATTATAAATTAGGGTAACTAAGAGATACCACCATGTTGAAAATAGCAGCCATGATTTGACCCTAAAACCACTTTAATTGTCCATGTATCAACACGGATAAAATCGTTATTTTATTTTTAGATTAACGATCTTATCCTTATTTATATATATATAAGCACCCACTACACTCGCGGAGTGGTTGGCATTAGGAAGGGCATCCAGCTGTAGAAACACTGCCAGATCAGACTGGAGCCTGGTGCAGCCTCCTGGCTTCCCAGACCCAGGTCAAACCGTCCAACCCATGCCAGTGCGGAAAACGGACGTTAACCGATGGTGATGATGATTATCATCATCATCAGTACTCTCTCTCTCTTTTTTATATATATACACATGTGCATATATGTACACACACATATATACACGTGTGTGTGTATATATACACACACACACACACACGCAGGTCATGCACATACACATGAATTGCAAGACAAGGTTTCAGTTTCAATTAAAGATCCATACATCCTCGACAACAGTAGTTCCCAACATGGACAATACTGCCCCCTGGGTGGGGGGGAGAGATCTGGGGCAGGGGGTTGAAGAAAAGTGAGGTAGTAATGGGATGGCCCAAATGGAGCAATGTTTGTAACCCCCCCACCACCACACACACACACATACAATAATTATGGGTAAATTTGGTTAAGTCTTATCTGTGAAATACAGTTTTGAATTTGCAGCAGAAATTGGTGTACGTTTGTGGTGGGGAGTTGGGAGGGAGGTGTTACGAGTGTGGCCTGGGTGCCAAGGGGGTGGCAACCTGAAAAAGTTTAGGGAATCACAGCTTTACGACATGTATTGGTCATTCCTTTCTCATTTGTTGAACATGAACCAATGTACATATACACGTGTTTGTAAGAGTGTATGTATATGCACATGCTTGTATTTGCATGTATATGCATATATATATGTACATATGTGTGTATATATGCACATGTGTATATATGCTCATATGTGTGTATATGCACATATGTGTGTATATGTACATATATGTGTATATGTATGCACATGTGTGTATATGTATATGCAAGTATGTGTGTATATGCACATGTGTATATATGTGTGTATATATGCATGTATGTGTGTGTGTGCACATACATATATATGTGTGTGTATATGCACATATATGTGTATATGTATATGCAAGTATGTGTGTATATGCACATGTGTGTATATGCACGTATATATGTGTGTATATGCACGTATATATGTGTGTATATGCATGTATGTGTGTATGTGCACATACATGTGTGTGCATGTGTACATATATATGTGTATATGTATGTATATGCACATGTGTGTATATGCACGTATATGTGTGTATATGCACATATATGTATGTATATACACGTATGTGTGTGTATACATGTATGTGCACATGAATGAGAAAAATGGTGTCTGTTAGTAAAACTAGTATCAAAATGATTAAAATAAAACAAAAACAAAACTAAAAAAAACGAAAACAAAAACTAAAAAATAAAAACATAAAACTAAAGAGTTTACAAGAGGCAAACACCCACAACTCTTACAGTAGAGAAACTTTCAAGCAGAAAATCAGTTTGAGAGTTGGGGGTGGGTGCAAGGGGTGGAGGACGCAAATAAAGCAAGTTTATAACCTAGATTATTAATACTGACAACAACAACAGCAGCAGCAGCAACAACATCAACAACAACACAAGAAAGACATAATTGAAATGTGTTGTATGTTGTAGATAGGGTTAAGATAAATTTTTGGTTTAGGAAAAGCTGTAGAGGTTAAGAAGGCTGCTTTGCAAGCAAACATGTGGTTTCAGGTTCAGTCCCACTGCACAGCACACCTTGGGCAAATGTCTTCTAGCACTGTAGCCCTAGGCTGGCCAATGCCTTGTGAATGAATTGGGTTGATGGAAACTAAAAGAAGCTTGTTGTGTGTGTGTGTGTGTGTGTGTGTGTGTGTGTGGTGTGTGTGTGTGGTGTGTGTGTGTGTGTGTGTTCCACCACCAGCACTGCTTGACAACTGGTTTGGGGTTTGTTTACATCCATGTAACTTAGAGGTTTGGCAAAAGAGATCAATAAAACAAGTAAATAACTGAGTTTCTGATGGGGGGGGGGACAAGAAGTAAAAATAAAAATAAATAAAGCTTTAAAAGAAATGTGGGGAGAAGGCCTCAAAAAAGAAGGAAAAAAAACCCTACATAAAGTGTGAGGGGATGAAGAGTCTCCTTTGCAGGAAAACAACATAGGGTTCACTGTAAAGTGGCACTCAGTTATGACGAGGGTTCCAGTTGATCCAATCAACAGAACAGTGGCTGAGTACTCCACAGACATGTATACCCTTAACGTAGTTCTCAGGGAGATTCAGCCTAACACGCAATGTGAAACGGCTGGCCCTTTGAAATACAGGCACAAATTTTTGCCAGCTGAGTTGGCTGGAGGAACGTGAAATAAAGTGTCTTGCTCAAGGTCACAATGTGTCACCAGGTATCAGACTCGTGGCTTTACAATTGTGAACCGAATGTCCAAACCACTCGGCCACACGCCTTCAAGGGGGTTCATGATAGTGTGGCTGAGTAACACTGAAGCAATAAAAAAGATATACTGCAAAGTCACTTATGAGTCTCTCGTGAGTTTATCAGTGAAATTTTTGTGGAAGGGACTTTAATGGAATCATAAGCATGCAAAATGTTGACTAGCATGCTTGGAGTACTCGAAAGAAAATCAACAAAACCACACTGCAATTTTGCTGATAAACCTAGGTACCTTCAAATGAACCAAAACTTAGTGATAGAAGGGTAGAGTCATGGAGGGTTTGGGCTCAAACTCCTGTCGAATCTGGTAACCCTAAATCTTTTCTCTTTTTCTTTAATTTAAAATTTATATTGTATATCATTTTATATTTATTACATAAGGCGGCAAGCTGGCAGAAACGTTAGCATGCTGGGTTAATTGCTTAGCGATATTTTGCCTGTCTTCACATACTGAGTTCAAATTCTGCCTTTCATCCTTTTAAGGTCAATAAATTAAGTACCAGTTGCGTACAAGGGTCGATCTAATCGACTGGCCCTTTCCCCCAAAATTTCGGGCCTGGTGCCTAGAGTAGGAAAGAATATTTATTACATGATTAAGTCAACCCATGTAAGGCAGGGCAGGATTCAAACGTCGAATGCAAGGAACTGGAACAAATACTGCAAGGAATCTGGTGCAATGTTCTCACAGTTCTACCATATCCCTTCCCTAGATTGATACTTTTTTTTTTCATCCACCCCAAAACAATGAAACGCAAAGTAGATGTCAGAATATGGACTCAGCACCAGGTAATCAGAACAAATAGGTAGAAAACATTGGTATTCAAGGCTCTATTGACTCTGCTAATTCATCCTAGTCAAAGGAGTATTTAGACTGAATATACAATCATATTTTACAAGAGTGAGTACTGCCAATGGAACAGGCAGAATCTTCCAATAGGCAGTATATATTTGTCAGAATGAAGGTATCTTTCAACAAAGTCTCCTCTTGCATTTAGACAGGTGTCAATGCTTTTAAAAAGAGGATTCTTACATAAAATTACTAAGGAGGGTTTTTCCTTGACTATAAACACTTTATAATTAGATGTCTTGCTTTATAAAACCTGTGATAATCTCAGGTAAATTGACATAAAAAAAGGGTTAAAAATAGTGGAAAACTGAAATGTGAACATTTTATGGAAGTTTTTCTTCCTCCCACTTAAATTGCAAGCATATTTAAAAGTATGCCTACGTCAATTTATATATATATCTAGCTAAATCATCATCATCAAATGTAAGCAATTTACTGGCTCTTTTTAAAACTACCTGGTTGTTTGTTTACGTAACCGCTGTGTCAAATAATACAAACACTGTACCAGGGACTGCGCCTGAAATGACTACTTCACCCAAACTTCATGCATGATTAATTATTATTATTATTATTATTAGTATTATTATATAAAATAAAATATCTTTACAGATTAGATAAATAACAACAAGTCACAGAAGTGAAACAATTTTTTTTTTATAACAACAACAATCAATCCTTCAAAACGTAAATAAAATATCTATATTAAAAAAAACATTCGCACAAAGCAAATTTCAGTAAATGCCAGCTGGCCACAAGTTTGGTTGTTTGTTGTTTTCAACTCTTTAATGCCCAACATATATCAATAAGAGAATTAAATGCTAAGGTTTCGTAATATAAAATCATCGTACACCCCATAAGCATTAGTTTGAAACAGAAAAGAAAAACAACTGACCCCGCTGACCAAGCTTGAATCCCCTATCTTATCTATTGCTTACCAAGGCTTATGAAGAGGAGAACAGGAACTTTTCATCATCTCATAATGAATTTCTAACAAACTCTTCTCTCCATTGGACTGATATATTGTTAATACAGTCAAAGGAAATGCTTTTATCTGCATCTTTTGATCAGTTTTGAAAATAATCAAGAATTTGAAATGATTTAGTCAGCTAAATCATTCAAATGTTTTCATCACCAAACTAGTGTGTTTAAAACAAAAAAGGTTTCTTATATAAAATTTTCATGGAAGATTTGAATTAAAATCCTTTATAATAGAAAAGGTGTGTTTTTGTGTCACAGAATGAGAAGCAACTTCAAGTGGGTTAATATTAAAACGGTTTAAAATGTCGACAAATTTTCTGGTGGATAATTAGCTCTAACTTCCAGGTATTAAGGAGACAAGATTTGAATTGGTCTGTGAGTAGGGAATGATGATCCTATTGCAAGTTGCATTACCTGAGAGCTAGAACAAGTGAGGTCAGCAGAATTACGAGTCCTGCCCAAATGTGCGTTGAAAAACCAGCAGTGGATCTGAACTGGAAAGTTGTTAAGCTACCTCAACAAACTTTTCTTCATAGTAGCTTGACATGCTAGAAATAACGACCAGATCTTCCATCAAATCATATCCTGCTATCGTAAATGTAGGAGACACATTAGATAATGACTCTAAAATGACGGGAATGTCTGATCATAGTTTTACTTGATCATGTTTTGTTTGAGGATAAGCAACAACTTTTCTCTATGCTAAAATTGGTAACAGGTATAAGATGTCATCAATGTTCTACTAGCAGAGTGCTGTGGATTAAGAGAATGGTGACAGTTTGGCAAAATCGGTGGAGCAACAAGTTAAATCCCTTGCAGCATTTAACTGTCTCATTCTACATCTCTGAGTTCAAATAACACCAGATTTGACCCTACTGACCCTGTCTTCCAGTCTTCCATGAGAAGGTTCAGATAATATCAGTATCAGTGTAGTGTCCAGGGGATGTCAATATAACTGATGGTTCCCTCATCCCTTTGCTCCCAAGTTTGTAGCCTTGAGCTAGTGACAGAAGCAATATATTCCTCTCTCATAATATGAAGGCATTAAAGAATTGAATCATTGATAACCAGAAGGAAAAGCCATACCTGCAAAATCCATCTATAGTTTGACTGCAATCTCTGAAAATATTTAGGATGGAATTTAGATAAGTCAAGTAAATTCACTCCCAGTCATGAAAGAGGGATGATGAAGATGCTGATGAGATGAAAGTGGTTTTGTCAAACAATCAAAATGATGTCAATACACTTGAAGTAATTAAATCAATAAATATGACGAAACAAATTTCTTTGTTTTCACTGCGATTAAAAATTAAAAAAAAGAGAAAATGATGGCTAAAAATTAACTTCAAAGAACATAAATTAATAATTCATAACCTGATCTAATTTGGGCATTCATATAGGGACTTCACAGCAAGCAGAAGTTGCCCATTGAACCCAAACTCCTGCAAATCCCTCCACAGCATGTCCCATGGCCCACAATCATATGTCTTTCCAAAATCTAGCATGCACCTCTTGGCAATATTCCCACAATTTCTTGAAAACCTGCTGTTGGACACCTAATTCATATATCTTTAGCTAACTCTGACGAGATTTGACTTTTAAATTGTTTTAATTTTGTTAATTAATTTCTAAAGGTCTGGAATTGAAACAGCTGTTAGAGATGTCAAATTTTCTAATTAATAAATAATTATTTATTAATTATCTCTCTATTTTCTCATCTTCTTTAAATCAATAAATATATTAAATTTTTTACTTGTTTAATTATTGAACTGCTGCCATGAAGGATTTGACGGAACAGATCAACGGAACAGATCAACCCAGATTTGACGGAACAGATCAACCCAAGTATTTACTTATAAGTTTCATATTTATTCTATCAATTGCTTTTTACTGAACCACAAGGTTACAGGGACATAAACAAACACCAGTTGTCAAGTGTCAGTAGAGAGGACAAATACAAACACACATACTCCAGCAGGCTTCCACATAGTTTCCAGCTACCAAATTCACTCACAAGTCTGGAGCTATAATAGAACCCTATCCCTAACCCAAGGCTCTGCGCAGTGGAACTGAACCCACAGCCACATTATTGCAAAGCAAGTTCCTTAACTACACAGCCACATTTGCATCTAAATTTCTCTAAAATAATTTTTACTTCATTTAACATCTGATTGAAATCAGTGAGTTAGGAGACTGCTATTAAAATATAAGGATGGGTTCCGTGATATTTAGAAATTATTTAAGGCTTCTGCAACAAAATAATTTTGTTTATGTGCTAACAGTTCTGCCAGATCACTGCTTTAATAATAATAAATAATAAATAATAAAAATAAATAATAAAAATAAATAATAAATAATAAAAATAAATAATAAAAATAAATAATAAATAATAAAAATAAATAATAAAAATAAATAATAAATAATAAAAATAATAAAAATAAAAATAAATAATAAAAATAAATAATAAAAATAAAAATAAATAAAAATAAATAATAATAATAATTTCAAAGTTTGGCAGAAGCCCAGCAATTTAAAAGGAGAGGACAAGTCAATTACATCAACATTAGTGCTTGACTGGGACTTATTTTATTGACCCCGACAGGATGAAAGGCAAAGTCCACCTCGACAGTATTTGCACCAAGAACATAAAGAGCAAACAATGAAAAACACAGCCCAGCATTTTGTTGCACATGCTAAAGACTTAGCCAGCTCACCACCTTACCATGTTCATTACTTGAATGTAAACGCTACATGTTCAGGTAGAAACAGAGGATATGTATTATGCATGTGAGAAACTGAACTAACTTCATTGACAGTTATTACATTGACTGGTTAGTAGGATTAATTAGCTATTTCATAACATTAACATAACAACAACAGCTGTTATGCATTATAATCCTGTTTGTTAACTCAATGTTTCTAACAGCTGTGATCTCTCAAGAGTAGTTGTCACATTCTTTCACAGATCAAACAGCAAAGACTACTCACAACCATTATACAATGGTTCCTGCAGCTGTAAGACTATAAAAAGTCTATTGATAATTAATTACATTTAAACAGTAGTGTTTTCATGTAGAGGTTGCCAGCAAAACATGTGGCATACAACAGGAGACAGAATAATCATCATTTTAGCATCTACTTTTCTATGCTTGCAAGAGTCAGACAGAATTTGTTGAAGCTGGTCTTTTACAGCTGGATGCCCTTCCTGTCACCAACTCTCCTCTGTCTCCAGGCAAGGAAATATCTCCCCATGGCCAGGATAGGTTTCCATGGGAGACTGGAAATGAAGGACACCGTGACGGTGACACATGCTTACAACTATCATGTTATGTCAAGAAAGGAAACAGTAACACACACACACAGATGACAATTTTTGGTCATGTGCCCCACAAAGCAGGGCAAGGTAATTTCTGATGCCTTTTCACAGCACACAAACTTTTCATCATTTAGACGACAATTTATATACTGCACCCTATATATGTACAATGGGACCCTTTCAGTTTCCATCAGCTAAACCCATTCATAAGACATTCGTTGGTCCAAGCTTTCATAGAAGACACTTACCCAAGGTACCACATGGTGGAACTGAACCAGGAACCATCTGGTTGGGAAGCAAAATTTCTTACTACACAGCCACACCTGTGCCTATAAATGTGTTGTAAACAAACAACCATGACCAGAATATGCACCAAAACAGCTAATTAGAACACATGGAAAATCTTAGTTCTTCCATCAATTTGAAACCTGAAATAGTAACACAACAGAGGTGGCGCTGGTATGACCGTGTGGTTTAAGAAGTTTGCATCACAACCATGCATTTTTCAGTTCTGTCTCAATGCATGGCACTTTAGACCAAGTGTCTTCTGCTATACATCGTTAGGTTGACACACCCACACACCCCAATACATACATAACTGTGTACATGTATATACACACACACATCTACATATAGGTACAGGCTTGGCTGTGTGGTAAGAAACTTGCTTCCCAACCACATGGTTCCACAATGCATCAGGATGGCCTAGTGGTTAGAGTGAAGCCTGTGTCAGGTGGGGGAAAAGGCTTGGATCAAGCAGAAAGACCTGTATCAGATGGGGGGAAAGAAAGGCTTGTATCAAATGGGGGGAAAGGCTTGAATCAAATGGGGGGGAAGGCTTGAATCAAATGGGGGGGAAAGGCTTGAATCAAATGGGGGGAAAGGCTTGAATCAAATGGGGGGAAAGGCTTGAATCAAATGGGGGGAAAAGAAAGGCTTGTATCAAATGGGGGGAAAAGGCCTGTATCAAATGGGGGGAAAAGGCCTGTATCAAATGGGGGGGAAAGGCCTGTATCAAATGGGGGGGAGGCCTGTATCAAATGGGGGAAAAGGCCTGTATTAAATGGTGGGGAAAAGGCCTGTATCAAATGGGGGGAAAAGGCCTGTATCAAATGGGGGGGAAAGGCCTGTATCAAATGGGGGGGGAGGCCTGTATCAAATGGGGGAAAAGGCCTGTATTAAATGGTGGGGAAAAGGCCTGTATCAAATGGGGGGAAAGGCCTGTATCAAATGGGGGGAAAGGCCTGTATCAAATGGGGGGAAAAGGCCTGTATCAAATGGGGGGAAAAGGCCTGTATCAAATGGGGGGAAAAGGCCTGTATCAAATGGGGGGGGAAGGCCTGTATCAAATGAGGGGAAAAGGCCTGTATCAAATGGGGGAAAAGGCCTGTATCAAATGAGGGGTGGGGGGAGGCCTGTATCAAATGGGGGGAAAAGGCCTGTATCAAATGAGGGGAAAAGGCCAGTATCAAATGGGATGAAAAGGCCTGTATCAAATGGGGGGAAAAGGCCTGTATCAAATGGGGGGGTGGGTAGGAAGGCCTGTATCAAAGGGTGGTAAAGGCCTATATCAAATGGGGGAAAAGGCCTGTATCAAATGGGAAACAGGATGTATCAGATGGAGAGAAAAAAACTTACTAAGGCCTGTATCAAATGGAAAAAAAGAAGTTAATAAGCCAGCACAGAACAAGGATATTAAATGATGATGATGCTAATGATGAAAAGTTTGTGTGACGCGAGAAGGCGTCAGAAATTACCTCACCCTGCTTTGTGGGGCACATGACCATATCTATTTAACAAATCACATTGTTAAGAGGGTTAATGATTTAAGAAGCGATATGTTTTATGTGATTAACTCTTGATGAAAATAATACATTCAATTGTTTTTGAAATTCGGTGAATTTGAAAAGAAGGAAGGGAAAAAAAACTAAAACCTAATGACTCAACAATAATCTGTGTCACTATGTTACAGCAATCCCGCTGATATTCTAGATTTAATTACGGTAATTGGTGGTAAAAATGAAGAAAATGTGCGAGATAAAAGGTTTTGTTGTTTTTTTTCCTCTTGGCTGCATATCTGGTGTGTGATGAAACAAAAGTGAAATTGTATGCATGTATTTGTATGCTTATATCAATGTGTGTGAGTGTGTGTAAGCATGTGTGTATGCTAGTATGTTAGTATGTAGGTTACAATGTACATACACACATGTGCATATCAGTGTGTGTGTGTGTGTGTCTACATACTAATGTGTATGCTTATGTATGTGTACGTTTATGTGTGTACATATCAATGTGTGTGTGTGTAAGTATATGTGTCTATGAGTATGTAGACTTGTATGTATGTCAGTATGTGAGGACAGGTGTGTGTGTGTGTATATATATATATATATATATATATATATATAGGGGTTAAGGGTGTAACCCACTACGAGATATCATTTATCCAATATACTGTTGGTATATACTGGTTGTATGCTTTTGATGTTCTCATATGTAAAATGAATAAATAATCTAACATTATAATATCCCTAAGTTGATGAACAAACTGAATTTGTTTCTCCATTTTCTTATTTGTATTATATATATATATATATATATATATATATATATGTGGAGGCACAATGGCCTAGTGGTTAGGGCAGCGGACTCGCGGTCGCAGGATCGCAGTTTTGATTCCCAGACCAGGCGTTGTGTGTGTTTATTGAGCGAAAACACCTAAAAAGCTCCACGAGGCTCCGGCAGGGGGTGGTGATCCCTGCTGTACTCTTTCACCACTCTTTCTCCCACTCTTTCTTCTGTTGGCCTGCTCGCTTAGCCAGCAGGGTGGCGTCATTCGAAGGCTAAAACAATGCGAACGCATTGTGACCAGCGATGTATAACAACGTCTGATGGTCTGGTCGGTCACGTGATCACGTTTATATATATATATATATATATATATATATATATAATGAATGGGTGTAGGCATGTGTGCATATCAATGTTTGCATGTGAGCATGTGTACTTATGAGTTGGCATGCCTATACGTGAGAATATGCTGAGGAAACAGCAGAGCTATTGTTCCAGATACAGGCAGTTTGAAGTTCACAAACAAACAACTTGGTTGAGTTAATGTTATCAACAGGTCCTATCTGAAGATAGTGCACAGAAATAATTATGCAATCTAATTACTTAGGAGAAAAATTATTAATTTTAATCTATTCACGGAATCAACTTCCCTCCTTCCTTCCAATTTCGTAGTTAACCAAATGAATATCTTTTATTTATTGTTAACTTGTTTCAGTCATTGGACTGCAGCCATGCTTTGGGGGGGTGGGGGGTACTGCATTCAAAGATTTAGCTGCACTAACTGACCTTGGTACTTATTCTATTGATCTCTTTTGCTGAACTGCTAAGTCATGGGGGGGGGGCATAAACAAACCAACACCAGTTGGCAAATTATGCTGGAGGACAAAACTAACAAACATACACACACTCACAACGCCCTGTCTGGGAATCGAAACCACGATCCTACAACCACGAGTTTGATGCCCTAACCACTGAGCCATTACACCTCCACACCCCCAAAAACTAGCTAGTTTCTGAAACATCAGTAATGTTTGGATTTTAAAGGAAATGCCCCAGCATGGCCACAGCCTCTGGCTGAAATGAGTAAAGTTAACAAAGCAGCTTCACAAAATGCATTCCACCTGCATGACAACAAGAACAGCTAAAACAATAATAAAGTTTTTGCTATGTTATTATTATTATTATAATTATCATCATCATCATCATTTCATTTTGTTATCTTGCCTGGCAAGATCTATAAAAGCCATATCAGAGAAGTTGCATCTATCTTATCAAGAAACCTAGTTTTTAATTTCATAACAACATTCATTGCAGTGCATATTTCTGCAATCAGATACTTGAAGTACAGACAACTGACTAACAACTCGAATAAAAGGCAGAGAAGAGCCAAACCTTTACAGTAGGCCGAGTTAGGTTTATTATCTGCATAATAAAACACAATTATATATAAATAAAATACAGAAAAAGGTTAAAAGAAAGGGGGGGGGTCAGGGGTTAAACAACACCGACAGAGAATGCTTACTGACAGACAAGGTTAACTTTTGTCTGATTTTCCAAGATAATGCAAAAATCAGAGGAAAAGTACTACAAATGTAACACAAAGAATTCTATGAAAATCAAATACAAACCTATTATTATTATCTATGTTTATAACCTTCGGGCCCTGACAGATTGATATGAGGTTAGATACAAAAATAGGAATAACATTTACAGCCAAATTTCAGAAAATAAAGTTACCTTTTGCACTTTTCAGAAGGAAGTTTTTTTTTGGCTAATTAATCCCTTTTTATTTTATTTTTTAATATCTTTATCCAGGCGCAGGAGTGGCTGTGTGGTAAGTAGCTTGTTTACCAACCACATGGTTCCGGGTTCAGTCCCACTGCGTGGTACCTTGGGCAAGTGTCTTCTACTATAGCCTCGGGCCAACCAAAGCCTTGTGAGTGGATTTGGTAGACGGAAACTGAAAGAAGCCCGTCGTATATATGTATATATATATATATATATATGCGTGTGGTGTGTTTGTGTGTCTGTGTTTGTCCCCCTAGCATTGCTTGACAACCGATGCTGGTGTGTTTATGTCTCAGTTACTTAGCGGTTCGGCAAAAGAGACCGATAGAATAAGTACTGGGCTTACAAAAGAATAAGTCCCGGGTTCGAGTTGCTCGATTAAAGGTGGTGCTCCAGCATGGCCGCAGTCAAATGACTGAAACAAGTAAAAGAGTAAAGTATGGTTGATTGGTAGAATTGTTAGAGCACCAGATAAAATGCCTTGAAGTATTTGTTTTGCCTCTTTGCATTCCCTGTTCAAATCCCACCAAGATCGATTTTGCTTTTTTTTTTTTAGGGTGTCAGTGAATAAAAGCACTAGTCCCCGTCCCCTAAATTTGAAACCTTATATCCGAGAAATCATTCTTTGTATCCCAATGGCAGAATCAGTAGCCACCATTTTACACTCATATTTCAAACCCGGCTAGGCAGAAGGGGTCAACCAACTTTGCAACTCGTCCTTCCAGGGTTGGTAAAGTTTTTTTTTGTCAAATGCAGAAAGTAAAATTTAATCAACTCTAACCCCCACCACATTGAAATTTCTAGACTCGTGTCTCACTTTTAATACTTTTTGTAGGTAGAAGGATTCCACAAATTTAAACATTTCCACAAGTTATTTCACCGTTTTGATACCAACCTACCTGTGACCACCCCTAACTGATAGAAATTTCATATTTTTAAACAATCTAAATTAAAAGCTACCATCAAAATTTCATGTTAGTTGATGCTCCAAGGACCAACTTAATAACGCCCCAGCATGGCCACAGCCTCAAGGCCAAAATATAAAAGAAAAAGGCTATTTTACTACATTCTTTTTCATTTTCAAAACTGACTGAAGCAAAGGTAGTGTGCTTCAACAACAATACAACAAAAGGGTTAAATAAGTTGTTGAATACTTAAAACAGCATCCATTTCTCTGAACTGGCTTGCCGCCTCATACCATTCTCACCTCCTCTCATCATCTATTCTATATCTTATCACACAGGCTTCATCCTAACTAACCATTCACCCAATCCTTCCACCTTCCTGCCTACATTCTTCCTATAGATGTCAGCTTACAGATGTTCAGGTCGAATATAAACATAATTGATCTCACCGATGCTGAATGGTCTGCAAAGGTCGAGAGTGTTGACCTTTCCTTCTGATAAGCCATAGAACAGTCAAAAACATTTCCAATATTACAAATGACCACTTTCGACAAAACACATCAAGAAGATCTTGTAAATGGACGTAGTCTTATAATAATTGATTTAAAACAGCAGCCACAACATGTTACTAGTATTACATAGGATTTCACTTAAGCATAGCAATACTGATAACCAGTTGTTAGTACTCAATATACATACATTTTGATAAAATTTTTGGGAAGGACAGAGCAAAAACACTCGGCTCTGAGCAAACAGTAGTCTTTCAGCAGAAACAGCTGTAAGCTAATGAAGTTGATCAGGTGATTCCTGTTCTCTTGTTAGTCATTTGTATACAGACAGACAGATATAGAAATAGACAGACAGACAGATAGAGATAGACAGACAGACAGATATAGAGATAGATAGACAGATAGAGAGATAGTCAGACAGACAGATAGAGATAGACAGACAGACTGATATAGAGAGAGACAGACATCAGAGATAGTGTGAGAGGATGGTTAAGTTATACTTAATTTAGATAGGATACAAAATAAAGAGGTCTCAATGACACCATTACCTCATATATATATATGTGTGTGTGTACACACGACAGGTTTCTTTCAGTTTCCATCTACCAAATCAACTCACAAGGCTTTGGTCAGCCCAGTGTTACAGTATAAAAGACATTTACCCAAGGCCCCTGACACCAAAACTATGTGCTTAGGAAATAAACTTCTTATCAACTCTAAATGAATTCAAGACAAAAATCATTTAATTAACTGAAAACCAAATTTAAATATTTCACTGAATTTAAACCATCTCTCACTTGATGTTAGAGACCCAACACTTACTTAAATAGATTAGGTTACAAGGCTGTGAGGCAACAGCATTTAGGCAAGTTTCCTCAACTTTGGGCCAACCAAAGCCTTATGAGCAGACTTGGTGGACAGAGGCTGAAACTAACCCATCATGTATGTGTGTAGCCTCATCTTGACATGTGATGGTTGTAAATGAGCATCACCACCATACAAGTGGTGTTTGTTTCTGGTCATCTGCGAAAGACATGTATGGCCATGAGGAAATAATACTTTGATTAAAAACAAGCAAAGATTGGTGACAGCAAGAGCATCCAGCTGTAGAAAAATCTACCCCGACCAATTCCAAGTTCATCATTTAACGACGTTCATCATTTAACGATGTTGAACTGAAATCAAGACAAAAGAAAAGTACTTAAGAAACTAGAAACTAATTTAAATATCCTTGAATTTAATCCATATTTATCTCGATCTTAGAGGCCAACACCAAACAAGATTAGGTTACAAGGCTTTGAAAAACTACTATTTTACTCATATATGGTGTGTGTGGTGTGTGTGTGTGTGTGTGTGTGTGTGTGTAACTTCTCTAGGGAGTGTATATAACTATCATGTGAACCACACACACAAACACTGAAGAATTAGTTAACCCATCAGAATTTACATCAACAGCAACAGGATATTTTGGTATGCCAATATGTGCCAACAATATTAGTAGTATGTACAGATGGAAATTAACCCAATCATATGAAGAAAACTAACTGTTTTCATGTCTAGTAGCTTTACTAGTCTCATTACTCACTCTCTCACTACACGGTGACTGCAGTGAATTTACTCACCATCACTACATACCTCCGATAGTCAGCCTGCCTTTAGTTGTAAACAACTCATATATTGGGCAGAAAGATGTAAACTGAGGCATCAAGATATATAACATATAAATCAATGAACTAAACAACTAAACCCATCTCTCTCTCTCTCTGTATGTATATATATATATATATATATATATACATACACACACACACATATATATAAAAGAATGAACATCTGATGTAGCTCAGTTGAAACTGTTGATACCTCTCACTTGCAATGTTTTAGTCATATTCTGACAGATTTATAAAGAAACTTACAAGGACTAGGTCAAAAGGAGGTACCCTCTATACAGTTGCTCAGCTTACTAGAAATAACAACCAAATCTTCCTTAAATCACAACCTACTTTAACTTTTTTCTTTTCCTTGTTTCAGTAATGGACTGTGGCAATGCTGGGGCACCACCTTGAAGGGTTTTTTTTTAAAGGCTGGTGCTTATTTCTTCAGTCACTGTCACTGAACTGCTAAGTTACATGTACATAAACAAACCAACATTGGTTATCAAGCAGTGGGAAACAAACACACATAAGCAGGTTGCAAACAACATATATATATATATATATGAATAAACAAAAGAAAAGGGCACTCAACACATTTAGGAGTAACATGTATGATTTAAAACAGTTTGATTCCATTCCATGCTGCTTTAAGTTACGCAGGCCCCTACTGGAAGACCAACTCCTTCAGACTTCTGGAATGCCAAATAGACAGATCCTGGAAGTCCAAGATGGCTTTTGGACTTCCTGGATCTCTCTATTTGGCATTCCAGAAATCTGAATGAGTTGGTCTCCCATTAGGGGCCTGCAATGGACTTCCTAGATCTCTCTATTTGGCATTCCAGAAGTCTGAAGGAGTTGGTCTCCCGTTAGGAGCTTGCGAAACTTAAAGCAGCACAAAACGAAACCAAACTGTTTCAAATATAATATAATATACACTCACACACACACATACATACACACAGTAAAAATTATGAAAAAAGGGAATCAAATCAGATCAAGGCAAATCAACAGCCAAATATTTATGAGCATGTCACCTATGAAATATTCTAAGGTGTACTTATCTGAAGAAGTGAAATTTTATGAAGACCCACATTTGCATAATGTGACATATCAAGTTACACAAAACACTTGTGCTCTGAATAAACCCATTATGGAAACGTGTGTAGTCATACACTTTGTGCCCATTCATATTATTCTTAGTACTATATATATATATATATATATATATATAAATAATAATAAATATTAGGGAATAAATCCAAATTTACAGGGAAAAAATCAGATTTAGGATTAAATCCAATTTTATAGTAAAATATTATAAAATATTAATTCGAGACAAAACCACTATTTTGCAAAACAAACAAGGAAAGACTTAATCAATACATAAAAATTTTTAATATAAAGAAATAATAATTCACTTATGTATTGATTAAGTCTTTCCTTGTTGTTTTGCAAAATAGTGGTTTTGTCTCGAATTAATATTTTATATATATATATATATATATACACACACACACACACACAAAACCAATTAAAAGATTGCGAATGAATGAATATTGAGACCTCAAAGTATATAAAAAGAAAAATAAGATTCTGCTAAGAAATGAAAACAAAAACAGTCTCTCTCTCTTTCTCTCTCTCACACACACACACACACACAGAGTTTCTTTCACTTTTGATCCACCAAACCCACTCATAAGAAATCTGGTTAACTTGGGACCTTGTGCAAATACACAATTTTATTTTAAAAAAGGAAAAGAATTTTAATAGAAATTTTTGTTATTTATTTTATTAATCAGATTTTATCATTATAATAACAATTCATTCTAATTTTAGTACAAAGCCTGCAATACTGAGGGAAGGGGGCAACTCGATTACATCGATCCCCCAGCATGTGACTGGTACTTATTTTATCCACCCTTAAAGGAGGAAATGCCAAGTTGGTTCCAACAGGATTTGAACTCAGAATGTAAAGTGTTGGAAGAAATGCCACTAAGTATTTTGTCCAATGCACTAACAATTCTGCCAGCTCACCGCCTTGATTATAACAATGCTTTATTAACCATAAGGGTTTACAGAAAGATCAATGATGGTACAGGATAATACAGGGTGAGAGTACATGTAGACAAGAGGATAACAGAATTTTTTTAAAATTCAAAACAAAATTTCTTCAAAGGAGGACTATTTGTGGAAACCCCACAAAAATGATAATCATTCTGACCACTAAGGGAAGCACCCTCTCCCAAATGTCCCTCACAAATCTATAGGTATATTCTTATTTCTTTACTGCCCACAAGGAGCTGCACACAGAGGGGACAGACAAACGGCTTAAGTCGATTATATCGACCCCAATGCGTAACTGGTACTTATTTAATCAACCCCAAAAGGATGAAAGGCAAAGTCGACCTCAGCGGAATTTGAACTCAGAACGTAGTGGCAGACGAAATACCGCTAAGCATTTCGCCCGACATGCTAACGTTTCTGCCAGCTTGCCGCCTTACATTCTATAGGTAAATTCTTGCAGAGATCCAGTTACACGGACTATACTTGCCACTCTTCATCCATCCTTTCAACAAATTTACTGCATAGCAGCACTTCATTTTCCTTTCATATGAAACTTGAAACAGTTATGACGAGGGCTTGCCAAAGAGGAAGGTGTCCGTCTTCAGCCCTTTCAGTCTCATCTACTATTCAACCCCTTTCACCAGGGCCACAAGACATAAAATCTGCCAAGCCTTTCCTAGATAAAGGAAGGTGGCAAGACATTCTTCATAATGGACTCAGCTGATAGCCAGATCTGTGCTAGTGCTCTCATATAATTAACTGCCATCTTTTTCCCCCTTTCTCCTAATCTCCGAAGTCAGAGTCAACGACACATAGAAATGATTTAACTGAACTATGAAATATTTATGTCTGTTCTTGAATAAGACAAGCTTAAAGTATGACGCATCCAGCTTCAGCATCAGTCAGAGAAAGATGTCAAGGAAGAAAACAAATCTAACAACATTTTGTTATCTCAAAGTAATGAGGGAGCCTCACAGTGGACACTCAGCTTGCTGAAAACAGTAACCAAAAATCACTCAAATAATATCCTGCCATCTGTAAAAAGGTAAAAAAAAAAATAGTAGCAAATGGCATATTGAATATAATGTAATTGTAGAAGGTATAAAATAAAGATGGGATGGTCATAATTGACCTGATCATGGCTGACTGGGTATTAAAACAACAACAAGGAAAGAACATTAGATCATATAGTTAGTCCCAGAAATAGTTAAAGGAAAATAAAGAGGGGCCCATCATGACTATTTTTATTTATTTTTATTTTTTTAATTTTATCTAGTTTCAGCTCACGTGCTGTGGCCATGCTGGGGCACTGCCATTTATAATGCCTTTGATCTAAAGGCTCTTGATTAGAGTTGTCCAAGGGCTAAACAACATTAAACAACAATTGTTATTGTTGTTTAGATCCAATTTCTCTATCAGCACACAGGTAGAGATAACAGAACAAGATTGTAGCCCCCGGGACCGACCTACAAAACCAGAACATATCATGTGTGTAATCTGAGAAAAGGCGTGGGATTACATTACATGGTTCACTGCATGGTGATTTGCAGTGCGTGTGCATGTGCTCGCACACATGCGAGCAACATTGTGTACACGACATACCAGTCAAATTTCCATTGTTGACACTAGACTGCGTCACTGTCCAATCAATTGATCTAACAAACACAATATCTGTTGGAGGAAGAAGATTGTTTTCATTGCTTAAGGTCACCCATCTATCTCCAGTATTTGGGCTGGCTTTAGCAATTATCATCGTCATCATTTTCATTTTAAATGCATTTTCTCCAGTTTACATACGGGCTAATCTGTCTCACATGCTACCCTCCTCCTCCATCCAATACACACAGAGCAAACTGTCTTCTTGTGTATTCTTCTACATGCTTCCTTTCCTCATTCGCAAATGAAGGGTAAGACCCAAAATGGTAGGCACTCTATTCCTCATGCTAAATGAGGACCTTTACCTATCTTTCATTTCCTTGGTTTCAGAATGCACTCAGTCCTATGTTTAGCTGATCTCTCACTTGCAAGGGCACACAAAGTCCATCAGGTGGACATGTACAAATCACAAAAGACTCTTAGCACAATTGTAGTTTAATTGGAGCATACCTGGGCACAGTAAGCATGGTTGTGAGGTTAACCCAGTAAAACATGAACAGACTGCAAAAAGTTCCTTCAAATTGTTTGAAGCCAAGCCATTCTTGTCTCCTCCATCAACAACCCAAAGGCAATTGCTACACATAAAACAAACATTATCCTATACCACTACAACAACATGAACAGGCAACAACTAGAACCCTTAGGGTTGCAACAAATACCAGACCACAACCATTATTGAAGATCCTTCCTGGAGAATGCACCATCCTTGACACAACAGATATAACATCACAATGACTGATCTTCCTTTATAGAGCTAAAAAAAATAATAATACATCCCCCCACACATACACAAACAACTACAAACCCAATTCAAAGCTCAGGTGAGATCCACAAAGGAGTATCGCTCCCAGGTAATCTCAGACTGGTACAGCTGTTACATATTCACAGACAGCATAGGCGGCAATCAAGCAAGAAGGCAACTCAACAGACTTCATGAAGTCACTTACCAATACACTCCAAACTCTGGCCAACATATACACTGTCTCCTCTCTCTGCCTTTTCCACTGCTGCTACAATGGCCTCTGCTCTTCAAACAGAAGCAGTGGTTCTTAACCTTTTTAATATTTGTCCAGATCCAAAACTAGGGGGTCCCGCACCAAAGAAACATAAAACACAATTCAATTACAGAAGAATTTATTATATTTATAGGAAGACGGGACCCATTAGGGGCCACCAGATGAATGCTTGAGGGCCACTGGACAAGCCAACAGAGGTAAGGGTTGGTTATGTTTATTGCTCATGTATACAACATCATACACAGAACAAAGTTTTACTCATGACTTTTAAGGCTACTATACTACAAATTATAATACGATATATTAAAGAGATAGCAAGTATAGAGATACACACACAGCTCTCGGTTTCCATTAATGGCTTCGTTGGTCGAATGATTTTTGTTTGATTAATAAAAAATAAATGGAAATCCTAACTGATCAATTAATCGAGTCAGTCAACCAAACTTCAGAAGAAGAGAAACACACAAACAAACAAACAAACAAACAAACAAACAGAAAGAAAATGTGTAGAATAGCTGTGACATTAATTTTATTTGTAGGGTTTTTACACACTGAAATAGGAGACAACTATCATAGAAAAGAAAAAAAAATGGACAAGATAAAGAAGTAGAGAAAACAGAAAAATGATCACATCATAATATTGACCAGGGACAACAACAGGATATACAACAACAAATAGACTCAGCTTAAAATAATCTATTTGTAAACTCCAAATTGCCAAATATTACGTGTGACACTTTCGGTTCTATCTTTCTATGTTGGGTTCACATTCCAGATGACGTACTGATGTGCAAGCAAGTAACTTTAGCACTAATTACTCATAGCATTTTTCTGTAAACAAGTTGAAAGTCTTTTCAGTAGAACAAACACAAGTAGATATATTATTTGACGGTATATAAGAAGTTTGTTTAAAAAACAAAAATAAATATCATAAAACAAGTTACCCTGGGTCCTATATGTGCAGTTAAACCTTCCATAAATTTTGTGCTTTAACCTTTTCAGCAGTCAAATTATTCTGTCAAATATAATGCTATGCTTATATATCCCCAATATTTTGAAGGGTAAAAAATCCCTTTGGTCATGCACCCAGAAAGTTTCCCTCCAAAACACAAGTCTGGGCAAGGTTGTTTATGGAAGACCAGCAGTCGCCCATGCATACCAGCTTCCCTCTCTATTTATTCACATTGTTTTTAATTAATCTAGCATTATCTTGTAAGCTTCAATATATCAATGAAGTGATTATTTATTTTTAGAATGACATTATAGGGTAGATGGGAGACGCCAGATCTGGCCAGTTTGAACACAAAACATGCAGAATATTTCAAATGGACGTAGTCAGTTTAAATGCTACAGGGTTAAAACACATGGTATACTTAAGTTTACGCAATGGCACTCAATGTAGATTCCTTACAATATGCATATATGGGAAGTTATTCAGGATTTGGCACCATTTTATCTTTCTGTTTCGACATTTAAAAAAGATTATCAACTACAGATCAATATCAGCAATTGATAAAACAGATGAAAACATCACCTATCTTTGGAAATGTTTTCATCTATTTAGTCAAAAGACTAGCTGATGATGATGATGATGCAATATGATTATTTCTCTTTCTCAGATGAAAATCAAGAGCTTGTAATATTCTTTCCAATTCTTCATTCCTCACGGCACTTGAGCTTACCAAGATCTCTGAAGCAAACTGCTTAAGCATACAAACATGCTGACACTCGAACACCCACCCACTCAATATATATATCTTTATATATAAAGCTGAAGTTGTCTGTGTGTGGCAGGTTTGATAGCCTTCAACTAACACTATCTCCTCAGAGACCCTCCAGTGCAAGTTGACCAAAATTGAGAGTATGATACTCTTCATTCCGTAGAAGATAAAATTCAAATCGGACCATGTTAACACCAAAAACTTTTTACATCAAAAAGGTGCTTTTTTTTTCT
>NC_043021.1:15914123-16021623 GCF_006345805.1 Octopus sinensis | reverse complement strand
TATATATATATAATATATATATATATATATATACACACACACACACACTAACAATCTAACACTGGACACTGGCCCTACTGCAGCTAATCTCAGTGTCATTATGGCTGTATTGTTAAAGAAAGAAATTTGTAACTATGTAGTTTCAGGTTCAATACCATTGCACAGTACCTTGGAGAAGTGCCTCCTGGTTCTAGAAAATTTGCATGAGTAGATTTGGTAGACAGAAACTGAGAGAAGCCCGTGTATGTGTGTGTGTGTCTAATATATCTTATTTGAGTCATTAGACTGCAGGTATACTGGGGCACTGCCTTGAAGAATTTTGGTCATATGAATCAATCCCATTAGTTTCTTTTTTTTTTTAAGCCTGGTAATTATTTTATCAGTCTCTTTTGCTGGACAGCAAAGTCATGGGGATGTAAACAAACCACCAACTGTTGTCAATTGGTGAAGTAGGTGAGTGTGGGGGACAAACACAGACACAAAGACCCATACACACACCTATCATGTTAGATGGTAGGCATTAGGAAGAGCACCCAGCTGTAGAAACTATGCCAAAGCAGACACAGAATCTGGCACAGCCTTCTGGCTATGTCCTTGTCAAGCCATCTAACCCATGCCAGCATAGAAAGCAGGATGTTAAATGATGATATATACAGAATAGGAATTTTCCAGTTTCAGTCAATAAGGTGGAGTTGTCTTCTTTAATTCAGACAGCATTATCAATACCCCTTTTCAGACAAAGATTTCAATGACATTGTAGGGTAGGTGCGAGAGGCTGGATCTGGCCAGTTTGAACATAAAACAGGTAGAAATTTGGGCCAGATTTGGCTGATTTAAATTCTACAGGGTTTTAAAAAGAAACCCAGAATTTAGATTAAAGACATATTTATAAGTAACATGATTCCCATTCAATAAACTGCTATTTACCAGGTAATGCCAGGTAGCAAATCTAGTGCATGTGAGCATAATATAATATATATATATATATATAAACAAACTAGACACCAATATCTAAGCATTGTTCAATGCCTAATTAGGTTACCTATGAAGAAAACCAAACGATGCCAAAGTAGCGATCCCCACAAGCTATGAATCCACAAACACTTTTCACTTTACAAGAATGAAGGGACAACCCCCAGAATAACAAGACTAAAATATAAGAAATTCACAATTGAACATGTGTATGCTCATCATCAGCTGCCCAAACAGATATGCCTGTGGTTTTGACACCTGGGCAATACTATTCAAAATATAAATATATACAGGCGCAGGAGTGGCTGTGTAGTAAGTAGCTTGCTAACCAACCACATGGTTCCGGGTTCAGTCCCACTGCGTGGCACCTTGGGCAAGAGTCTTCTACTATAGCCTCGGGCCGACCAAAGCCTTGTGAGTGGATTTGGTAGACGAAAACTGAAAGAAGCCCGTCATATATATGTATATATATATATGTGTGTGTGCATGTATGTTTGTGTGTCTGTGTTTGTCCCCCTAGCATTGCTTGACAACCAATGTTGGTGTGTATATGTCCCCCATTACTTAGCGGTTGGGCAAAAGAGACCGATAGACCCAACGTTTGATAAAGAAACATTCCTGAAGAGCTGTGAACGGGAAAATTATTCAAAATATTGGGCTTACAAAGAATAAGTCCCGGGGTCGAGTTGCTCGACTAAAGGCAGTGCTCCAGCATGGCCACAGTCAAATGACTGAAACAAGTAAAAGAGAGTACATATTTTTGTACCAATGTGTGTGTGTGTGTGTGTGCATAGTTCATGTCTCCTTGTCATTTGCATGCTAGTTGTAACTGAATGCCACATACAAGTTGTGCCTTTCATTTGCAATCTAATCTGTGAAATCATGTGAAACCAATATGTTGTTTGTGATCAAAGGATTAGAGTAAAAATATTACCTCACTTAAAAACAGGTAAGGATTAGTTGTGAATCCAACCCTAAAAAATATGCCTTGACAAATTTCATCTAATGCATGAGAAATGAACATTAAAATTATACACTCTGCCGCCTATTCCTCCAAACACAATGAGGTATAGTTCCTAGAAGAATGTATGAACAGTTGTTCCCATGAGCTTCAACTCAAAAGACACTACTTCAATACACCTTAGGGACACTCAGCCATATCATGGCTATTTACAGAGATGAGGTATAGAAACTATACTCTTTTACTTGTTGACTACGGCCATGCTGGAGCACCGCCTTTAATCGAGCAACTCGACCCCGAGACTTAATCTTTGTAAGCCCAGTACTTATTCTATCGGTCTCTTTTGCCGAACCGCTAAGTGACGGGGACGCAAACACACCAGCATCGGTTGTCAAGCAATGCTAGGGGGACAAACACAGACACACAAACATACATATATATATATATACATATATACGACAGGCTTCTTTCAGTTTCCGTCTACCAAATCCACTCACAAGGCTTTGGTCGGCCCGAGGCTATAGTAGAAGACACTTGCCCAAGGTGCCACGCAGTGGGACTGAACCTGGTACCATGTGGTTGGTAAGCAAGCTACTTACCACACAGCCACTCCTTCGCCTATGACATTAGATTTTTAACATTCCATATGACAACAATGAGAGAGAGAAAGACAGAGTGGGGGGTTGTTTTTTTGTTTGTTTGTTTTTTTTTTTTACAAGAACTGCTGTGTACTCCTGACCTCTGAAATCCATTGGCTAAAACAATTGTCAAGTTAAAATATGAAAACAGCTGATTAATTTAGGCCAAGATTTTGCCCCCCAGTTATCTTCCATCTTTTACTTGTTTCTGTCATTCGACTGCAGCCATGCTAGGGCATTTTGCTGAAGGGGATCAAACAAATCACTCCCACTAAGTACTCTAAATCTGATACTTATTCCATTGGCCTCTTTTGCCAAACCTCTTAGTTGGACAATGGGGACATAAAACAAACCCCAGTTGTCAGTCAGAAGGAGGACATACGTAAAAGGGACATATACAAACACAAAGATACACATATGATGGGCTTCCACACAGTTTCCGTTAGCCAAATTCACTCACAAAGTATTGGTTGCCCTTGGGTGATAATAAAGACACTTGTCTGAGGTGCCATACAATGGAACTGAACCCAAAGCCAAGTGGTTACAAAGCATGCTTCTTATAATCCACAACCAATTTTGTCCCTTCTCTTTTTAGCATTTTCTTTAAAATTACTGTTTAATCCCAGGTCAAATCTGACTGAGTAGGTCCATGATCAAAAGCATTTCAGTTACAACCAACCTCATCTTGGTCCTCTCGTATACATATCTACCACTACAGTGATCAAGGCGTCCTTCCTTTCTTGAAGAAATAGCATGTGATTGCCTGAAATTTGGTTGCTATTACTTGCACATCAAGCAACTACAAAAAGGCTCCCTCACTGGCTCATACCAACCCCTTGTTACCGTCAACCCTTTCATGACCATTTTCTAAGAATATACATTGTATTGGTTAACAGAAACTTAAAGAAGTTATCTGCAGCTCTTGATGGTGCAAATCAAATTTACAAAATACATGGGTGTCTTTTCAGAACATTGTCTGGTTTAAAAGCCACATCAGATGCCATGATGGATCTTAGGTGTAGGTACAGGAGCGAGTCAAACTCTGCATAAAGAGTAGACAACCACCATATACTCTTACTCTTTTACTTGCTTCAGTCATGTGACTATGGCCATGCAGGAGCACCGCCTTTGGTCGAGCAAATCAACCCCAGGACTAATTCTTTGTAAGCCTAGTACTTATGCTATCGGCTTCTTTTGCCGAACTGCTAAGTTACGTGGACGTAAACACACCAGCATCGGTTGTCAAGCTATGTTTGGGGGAGGGGGACAAACACAGACATACATATATATATATATATATATACGACGGGCTTCTTTCAGTTTCCGTCTACCAAATCCACTCACAAGGCTTTGGTTGGCCTGAGGCTATAGTAGAAGACACTTGCCCAAGGTGCCATGCAGTGGGACTGAACCCGGAACCATGTGGTTGATAAGCAAGCTACTTACCACACAGCCACTCCTATGCCTACGTGTATATATATATATATATATATACACACACACACACACACTTGACTAGTATAGTTTTCATGACGCAGATAAATATTTTTGCTCATTTTTTTTAATGCAAGTTACAAAATAATACAAGTTGATAGTTTTACCTGATACTTCAATATTTCAGGATTGTGAGCCCTTCCCCAGAAAGTATTTGGAGAAAAGTTAGTATCCATGATTAACAACTGTATTACTTTATAACTTGTATTGTTTAAGCTTTAAAAAAAAATAAACACACACACCTTATGTATGTATGTATATATGTACACACACACACCTTATGTATGTATGTATATATGTATGCAGTATGTATGTATGCAGTGTGTATGATGTATGTGTGTATGATGTATGTGTGTATGCACATGCATATGATTATGTGCTCATGCATGTGTGCGTGATTATATGTTTATAAGCTACAAGTAGTAATATTGCCATTATCCACTGATACTGTTCCTGCAAAAACATGTGAAATAAGAGACCCCTTACTAGTGATGATGGTGATGATACACACTACAGGCCTCTTCAGTTTTTGTTTACCAATTCCATATCACATTGTCCAACCCACAGGTATAGTGCAGAATCCCAGCTGACAGTGTCTATACAGTGGGACAGAACCCCGTCTACATAGCCCCAAAGTGAACTTTTTAATCCTTTAGTGTTCGCATTTTTCTGCCAAAATTAATGCTTTTTTATCCACATTGTTTTGAACTAATCATGCATTAATCTTGTAGCTCTGAGATTTTGATGAGGTAGCTGTTAACTTTTAAAACGATATTGTAGGGTTGGTGTGAGAGACCAGATCTGGCCAGTTTGAACATAAAACAGGCAGAATACTTTTTGCTGGATATGGCCGGTTTAAATGCTAAAGGATTAAGCACACAGCCATACTACTCGAATAAATAAATAACAAAGATGAGGTGGTCACAATTAGAATGATTTAGATAGTAAGTGAGCTGAATCAGAGCTGATCTGGGAGTCCTATAACAACCATGTGCTCTTCCCAAATCTAACAAAATTGTTATTGATGACTGAATCCAACAGATAGGGAAGGGCAGTGACGGAAATAAGTATTTCATCAACCACAACAGCAAAGAAAAGCAAAATATGTAAATAATTCTCATAAAACTTAAGATTATCATAGATTTTGTTGTTTACCTTTAGGGCAGCTCTGATTAGCAGGCCTTATTATTAAAGTACAGTACTTTGGATGAATGGTTACAAAGTTCACTTTGCAACCCATATGTTCCAGGATTCAATCCCACCACACAGCATCTTGGGTATGTATCAATTTCTACAGCCTTGGCTCGACCTGTACCTTGTGAATGAAAAACTAGGTAGACCTAAAATGTCAGATTGCAACCCATATGTTCCAGGGTTCAATCCCACCACACAGCATCTTGGGTATGTATCAATTTCTACAGCCTTGGCTCGACCTGTACCTTGTGAATGAAAAACTAGGTAGACCTAAAATGTCAGATTGTACCAGTAATTCACATGATATAGATTTATCCACACAGTGTCATGCTCATTCTGCCTGAGAATTACATTAATGGTACAAGTATCTGTGGAATACTCTGCCACTTATATGCTGATTCTATGACCTGGAAGTTCAGTTGATCAAACTGGATCCCTTGTCATAAACAAATGCCCCTCTATCATACTTTAACTGCCCAACACAAATACACACGTGTGTATGTGTGTGTATATATATATATATATATATACACGTGCATATACACAAACAAAAACAGGCTTCCATACAGTTTCCATCTGCCAAATTCACTCACAAGGCATTGGTAAGCCTGGCGTTAAAGTAGAAGACGCTTGCCCAAGGTACTGTGCAGTGAGACTGAACCTGAAACCACATGAATGCAAAGCAAGCTTCTTAACCACATGGCCATGTTTGCACTATACAAAAAATGACTGGTTGTTCATGAACGGAACACCTTTGACTGTGAGTCTACTAAAACAGATCTATCATAGAAGCTACACACCAGCAAAATGCAGCCCATAATCAGAAAGCCATCTGAAATTGATTCAAGAGCCCACTAAAAAGCTAGCTTTGATGGGAGAGTGTTTTCAAAATGCTAGATTTATCTTCTTAATCCTTTAACTCCTCGTGGAGCATAGGACACCAAAAGATCCTCATCTCTCTCAGTCTTTGGCAATGGATAGCTGTTGTTCCCAGGTGTAATCACAAGCCAGCACTTCAGTTTCTGTGGACCTTCTCCATGCTATGAAGACTGCCATAGCTTGTTCCAAGCCCAGCTGAGAAAGGTATAGAGCTAGCAGCCCTGCACTATCAAGTTTCTACAATGCTTCTGAAACACCAAGTGAACACATGAAACCATTCCTGGGCAAGGGAGGTTGACCTCAGAGATTGAGTATGAAGCAATGGAGTGAAAGCTAAAAGAAAACTATGATGTGGCTAAAACCTTCTCCAACCAAAGCTGCTCATCATCATTTGACATCCGTTTTCCATGCTGGCATGGGTTGGATGGTTTGATAGGAGCTGGCAAAGCAAGGAGCCACACCAAGTTCCATAGACTGATTTGGCATGGTTTCCACAGCTGGATGCCATTCCAACCATAAAAACCTACCAGTCAAATGCAAATATATGGGAAACTACCACCTGTGTCATCTCTTGTGAAAGGTAGGAGAGTCCAGTTTGCTGGACATTGTTGTAGAGCTGAAAAAGAGGTAATTTCTACTCTTCTCTTCTGGAAGCCATCTACTCGCAATACCAGAGGGTGCACACTCTCCTACCCTGATATAATCTCCAAGGATACAGGCATCCAGCAACAGGACCTTCGTAATGCCATGATGGACCGTGA
Source organism: Octopus sinensis (assembly GCF_006345805.1). Classification (NCBI taxonomy): domain Eukaryota; kingdom Metazoa; phylum Mollusca; class Cephalopoda; order Octopoda; family Octopodidae; genus Octopus; species Octopus sinensis. The sequence goes on along the minus strand of NC_043021.1, from coordinate 16,014,724 downwards.
AGTCTGGCGTAGCATGGTAAATTCCATCGTCTCGACCACGGTTGAACAATGAGTGATGACCAGTCATCACTCATAAATATGGACATGGAGCATATGTATCATGCTTTCACTAATTGTTTCAGGTGCCTATGTAATCACAACCAGACAGACAGACACACACACACAATCGACTCTCCCAACATTTGATCTCCTAACATTTGACAATGACACCAACAAAAATGATCATGATTATTTTTAATTTACCTAACCCACATTCACGATGTAACAGCTGGAAGGAGAAAGGACTGCACTCACATAAAGCTGGTACTTATTTTCTGCGCAATTAACTGGATTAATGTGCAATGAAGTGCTTCGATATGTGTAGCCAAAAAGACCTAAATGTTTTTTTTTTCTATTCAGATTGAAATTGAAGGGTGCTTGTAGAAAAGAAAGAACTAAGTGCCTAAAACTACTGCATCAGTATATGTACTGAAAGACGATCTCTGATTGGTTATTACATTTCAAAACATTTTCAATAACTGCCATAACTGCTTTACTTGGCTTGATGGGTCTTCATCTCAAGTATGACATAATGCCAAAGGTCTTAGTCATTGCCTCTGTGAGGCCCAACACTTGAAAGGACCTTTTCATGTGCCACCAGCATCAGCCACTTTGCCCCAGTGGGTTCCAACACTCAAAAAGTGATTTTTATGCACCACCAGCATGGGTGCCAGTTCTATGACCCCAGCTTCATTCACAACTACAATTTCACTTGGCTTAACGGGTCTTCTCAAGCACAGCACATTGCCAAAGGTCGCAGTCACTAGTCATTGCCTCTGTGAGGATCAAAGTTCAAAGATCATACTTCATCACCATGTCCCATGTCTTCCTAGATCTACCTCTACCACAGGTTCCCTCCACAGTGAAATCAGTATTTCTTTACACAGCTGCCTCATCCATACACATCACATGATCATACCAGTGCAGTCACCTCTCTTGCACACCACATCTGATGCCTCTTAGGCCCAACTTTTCTCTCAAGATGCTTACACTGTTGAACATGCACACTGACATTGCACATCCAATATTTTATATATATATATATATATATATATATATATATATCCCTTCCGGTCTTTCAAAATGTGACCTTGTGTGTACTGTTGGCGATTTTTTTTCCTCTGTCTTCCCTTCTCTGGATCTTTCCTTCTCCTATGTTTCCGACGAAGAGCTCCGCTCGAAACGTTAAACCCTCCTTCTTTCCTTAGCGTCCAATAATACTATATTTGTTCCCGTCCTCGCGTTGTTGTGTTTTTTTTTGTGTTTTCTTGTTTGGATTAACTATATATATATATAATATATATATATATATATATATATATATATATATATATATTTTTATGTATGTATGTATGTATGTATGTATGTATGTATGTATGTATGTATGTGTGATGTGTGTATGTAACCTGATATAGTTTAGTAATAAGGAATGTAATAGCAAAATATGTATTTAAAAAAAAAACACAATATGGAGAGAAGAGCATGGAACTATAAACACGCACACAAATTAAGACTATTGTTAAGATAAACAAAGGAGCCAGCATATCATCACTTCATCCTCTCCCACTCCAATAAAGTGCTCTCTCTCTCTCTCTCTCCACTGCATATTCAACAGGTTTACATCACAACATGCTGCATTCATTGACTACCTCCTCCCTCCCTCCCCCCTTCTCTCTCTCTCTCCCCTAGTAACTATCTAATAGTAGCCGAGAATTAATAACAATTGCAGAAATGATCTGGTGAAGAAAGCAAAGCAGAAACACTATAAATAATTGGTATTCATAACTGGTGGTAGTACTAGCAGTAGTAGTAATAGTAGTAGTATGGTAGTAGACACATCATTTACTGGTATAACAGTCATGTTGCTGCTTGTACTTTTACTACCAGAATAATAATTATTTTAAGCCTCTGTGTGTGTGTGTGTGTGTGTGTGTGTAAAGATATATATATATATATATATATATATATATATATAATATATATATATATATATAGTGCTTAATGCCAAACTAAAGGGATATTTATAACAATGACATTGATGAGAATGATTGTGATCATTTCATTTACCTAACCTTCAAAGCTACTAACTTTCGCAGACAGGGTACCCAGAGCTGCACGCATCAACTTCGAATATGTTTATGCTGTTTATTCACTGACCTTGAAGAAATTATGAAAGCCGGTCAACTTTCAGTAGGTTGAACCCAAAACAAAGAGGAGTGGAAAGGAATTTTTGTGGGCCATTTAGCCTATTGCTCTACATAGTTGGAACATTTGTTAGCTCACAGAAGTGCCCTAAAAACAGGAATAGGACTCAATGGAAATAGGACTTAATGATCGACCTCTTCAGGGAGAATGAGATGTGGCCAAGTAGATAAGACCCTACTCTTAGGTTGTTAACACTTTATTCTACACTGCTTTCAGGCACAGTACACCTGGATGTCAAGAACTGATGCCAGATCTAGGTGTATGACCCATAACTAACCAGCATTCCAGACATTCTATACAAAAGAAAATCTATTCAACCCATCCACTTCACACACTGGTATCAGAATGAAACCCAGGCCTCCAAATGTGCCAAAGGGATTACATAGGTAGAGCGGGATCAATTTGTTCCTTTTGTCTAAGGACTAATTTCTATTTCATTTGTTTAACCCTTTAGTGTTCAGATTATTCTATCAAACATAATGCTTATTGATTCCCATTGATTTGAATTAATCATGCATTATCTCATATCTTCAAGATCTTGATGGTGTAATTACTTAATGTAGAATAACATTGTAGGGTAGGTGTGAGAGCCTGGATCTGGTCAGTTTGAACATAAAACAGATTAGCTATGAGTCTGCAACTATACGCTACCCATTAAAAGTCCTGTAGAGATTAGGAGGCATTTAAATTTTTACATTCTATTCAGGTGTTGGGAGCATTCTCTTCCAAATGATTCACACAATAAAACTGAAGCTAATAAGCAGTAACTCTTTAAAGCTCTGTTTCCAGATTTTATATTTAATCAGAGAACAAAGAGCAGCACCCATGACTGCTGTAGGCTTTCCTAGATTTATTAAACCAATGTGGTTTACATTCTGCTTAAATTTCTACAGGACAACACTTGTAAGGAATGTCTAAGCAGAGAAACAATGAGCTCTAGTTAATCACCATTATCATCATCATTTAACATCCGCTTTCTATGCTGGCATGGGTTTGATGGTTTAACCAGAGTTGGCAAGCCAGAGAGTAGTACCAGGATCCAGTCTCTGATTTGGCATGGTTTCTACAGCTGCATGCCCTTACTAATCCCAATCACTTTACAGTGTGTCCTAGGTGTTTTTTACATGGCCCCCACACCAGCACATTTACGTGGTACCCACATGAGTGCTTTTCACATGGCATCCACAGGAGTGCTTTCTTTACAAGAATCTTGCAGGCCAATCCCCTTCACCAAGCAGAGTAGCCTTACCACTTCTGCTGTGGTGAGGACTGAAAGGTAAAACAGTACAGCGGAGGAAGAGATGAGGTGGATGTATTTGGTGAACTTAGCCACAATGGTGATACACAGCATGCAAGATTAAAGAATCAGAAATCACTGATTTAAGCTGTTAGTTGTGTTGCCTGTTGGTGTGTGAAGCTTTGTCTATCAGCTAAATGGCCCTACATTTGTGGTTATGCAGTCTAGGGTGTATGGGCGGATACATGTACAGCAACAGGGTCCCAGAAAAGGAGGCAACCATCAGTGCTAAGATTGAAGGGCAAACATCAGTTCAACCAAGGTAAGTGGGCTTAGGAAGAGTTTCATCACATACATTGCAGAGCTTTAACATGAAAGGTTTTGTAGCTTGACTCAAGGACCGTACAAAATATTCAGAAGTTTATAAGAACAATATAATGACACTTGTTATTAAGGGCTGAAAGGGGCTACTTAACAACCACAACACAGCCCAAATCAAGTGATTGTAGGACCTTCCTATACAGTTGACTTGCTAGATATAGTTGGCAAATTTCACCTCAAATCATACCCAACTGTCTTTAAAAAAAAAAGACATTGGATAATGTAGTCCTAGTTAGATTATGAAAAGAAATCCAGGTGAGAAACTGCTGAAATGCTTTTAATCAGAGCTAATATGGAGATAAACAACAAGTATCAATAATATGCTTATCTACTATGAAAGAGTTAAATGAAAAGCTAACCCTGTCTATCAAATCGACTCCTAAGGCTTTGGTTGGCCCAAGGTTATGCTAAAAGACCCTTGGCCAAAGTGCCCTACAATGGGACTGAACGCAAGATCATGTAGTCGTGAAGCAAGCTTCTTGACCACACAGACATACCTGGACTAGGAGATGACAATGAAGAAACTAATTGTTGCTGTTGTTTAGCCCAAGGTAGTCTTGATCAAGCAGATTAATGATCAAAAGGTACTAAGCCATGACCATCACACCAGTGTTTTCTAGTTAATATATTTCAGATGCCGTACCAGTGGTTCCCAACCTATGGTCCACAGATCCCTGGTGGTCCGCAAAGGTAGTACTGGGGGTCCGTGAACATAGTAAGCTGACAGACCTTTCAATATCCTGGGATCCATGGGAAAATTCATTTAAATCAAAGGGGTCCTTGGTAGTGAAAAGGTTAGGAACCACTGTGCTATACAATATAATCCAATATGTTCCTTTTGTTACATGAGTTTCAACCAGAATTGGCCCAGGACAAAATTAACATAATAGCACCATCTGGAAAAGATATTGAATAATGTTTCATATTATAGTCATTCTATGGGCACCAAGTCCATTCAAGTAAAGAGTTAGTGTTTGCAGAGATATATCCAGGTGTAGATGGTTTATCCGGAATTTGTGGGAGATAATCATCCAGGAACCATCTGAATGTTATGAGATTTTCTTCCCTTATTTGTTTTGGCATGAAATTAAAGAGAGCAGAACCAGTTGTAGTGAAATTTCTCTTAGTATTGTGATGTGGTATGATTTTTGTAGAGGACGGACAGCACAGGGACCTAGCCTTAAGTGAATAATTAAAGTTGATGCTAACATCATTTGGGCAATGCTGTGAGAATATTTTCCACATCATACAAATGATATACCACTCACAGCAGCGTTGTCTTAATGAGTTACCTATTATTTCTAGCTGGCTAAAATGGCTCTTGTTGACAAGTTCCAGCAACGGGGCAAACTCAAGGCTTATGTATGTGTAAGCAGGCTGAAGTAATTTTAATTAGATACAACTGCATCATTACATGATTTCTGAAGAATCTACCAAAAATAGAGCTTATGGTTTGAAAACATTGCTGATAAGATCCGCACACAAATCTATGAGGATTGTATCTCTTACATAAACATCTTTCAGACTCACAAACACGTCTTTCTTTCAATGATGTTACAGATTAAACAGTTTTACTTAGCTACATCTGTCTACATATAGGCTACACAATGGTTTGTTATGGTATGTCTGTCTATATGCACACACAGACACACACACTCATGTCTTGAGTTTTATTTTCTTGTTTGTATTGCCAAACTTCTCTTACTCTCATACACACACACACACACCATTCTCTTTTACTTGTTTCAGTCATGTGACTGTGGCCATGCTGGAGCACTGCCTTTAGTCAAGCAAATCGACCCCAAGACTTATTCTTTGTAAGCCTAGTACTTATTCTATCGGTCTGTTTTGCCGAACCGCTAAGTTACAGGGACGTGAACACACCAGCATCGGTTGTCAAGCGATGTTGGGGGGACAAACACAGACACACAAACATATACACACACATACATATACATATATACGACGGGCTTCTTTCAGTTTCCGTCTACCAAATCCACTCACAAGGCTTTGGTCGGTCCAAGGCTATAGTAGAAGACACTTGCCCAAGGTGCCATGCAGTGGGACTGAACCCGGAACCATGTGGTTCGTAAGCAAGCTACTTACCACACAGCCACTCCTACACCATTCATCATCATTTTAACATCCGCTTTTCCAGACTCGCATGGGTCAAACAGACTTCACTGAGGCAGATTTTCTATGGCCAGATGCCCTTCTTCACCAACCTTGATCCATTTCCAAATAAGGCCAATTATATGACAGTGATAATCATATACAACTATTCCAAACAAGGAGACACAGACACACACAATATATTTCTTCGGTCATTTTATACACGTTTTTCTATGCTTGCATGGGACAGATCAATTCATTATCAAGGCATTGTTTTACAGCCTGATGTTCATCCTGACACTAACCCTTACCCATTTTTCAAGTTAGGGACCTCTCATTTCATACATCTTCAAAGGCATAAAGCAAACAGACAATTTGTTGACAAATAATAGCAACACCACTTGTAACTTGCAACTTTCATAGAGTGCAAATATAAGAGATATTTTTTACCTTTGAAATGCATAATACAATCTTAATTTCAAAATATGAATGAAGGTAAGAGATTGAAACATATATAGGCAATATGAAATTGACTATTATATATAAATAAATTGATTTTTTTTCTGTGTCCAAACTCCCCATTTTCCTTATTTTATATATATATATTATATATATATATATACATACACACACACATATACATATAAAATCATAAGACAGGCTTTCACTTTCCATGGCTTTGATCACTTAGGGGCTATCGTAGAAGTGCCCAAAGTATTTGCAGTGGGATTGAACCCAAAACCGTGTGGTTGGGAAGTGAACTTCTTAACCGCACAGCCATATACACACACATACACAGCCTGTGTAGAATGAATGAACACTCTTTTAATACAGGACTTGCAAGTTTTTATCAGACTGAAACACGTATAGACACATCACACCTAACACTGATCAGTGAAGCGAGAGTAAAAATCATTATGATGGGGCTTTGATTTTTTAATTACTTGATTTGATTAGTAACTTTTTTCCGTTCATTTATTCATGCCACTTGAGCTGGGAATCACAGATTGGCTCATCACATGATCAAACACTAAACTAAGTAACTAAGGAACCAAAGGCACTAAATAATTAGAGAACCAGGGGCACTAAATAACTAGGGCTTATCACATAAATACTAAACTAAGTAACTAGGGAACCAGTGGCACTAAATAGGGAATCAGTAGCACTAAATAACTAGGGCTTATCACAAATACTAAACTAAGTAACTAGGGGCACTAAATAACTAGGGCTTATCACATACAAACTAAGTAACTAGGGGCACTAATAACTAGGGCTTATCACATAAATACTAAACTAAGTGACTAGGGGGGCACAAATACTAGGGCTTATCACATAAATACTGAACTAAGTAACTAGGGGCACTAAATAACCAGGGCTTATCACAAATACTAAACTAAGTAACTAGGGAACCAGTGGCACTAAATAGGGAATCAGTAGCACTAAATAACTAGGGCTTATCACATAAATACTAAACTAAGTAACTAGGGAACCAGTGGCACTAAATAGGGAATCAGTAGCACTAAATAACTAGGGCTTATCACAAATACTAAACTAAGTAACTAGGGGCACTAAATAACTAGGGCTTATCACAAATACTAAACTAAGTAACTAGGGGCACTAAATAACTAGGGCTTATCACATAAATGCTGAACTAAGTAACTAGGGGCACTAAATAACCAGGGCTTATCACAAATACTAAACTAAGTAACTAGGGGCCCTAAATAACTAGGGCTTATCACATAAATACTAAACTAAGTAACTAGGGGCACTAAATAACCAGGGCTTACCACAAATACTAAACTAAGTAACTAAGGAACCAGTGGCACTAAATAGGGAATCAGTAGCACTAAATAACTAGGGCTTATCACAAATACTAAACTAAGTGACTAGGGGCACTAAATAACTAGGGCTTATCACATAAATACTGAACTAAGTAACTAGGGGCACTAAATAACTAGGGCTTATCACATAAATACTGAACTAAGTAACTAGGGGCACTAAATAACTAGGGCTTATCACATAAATACTAAACTAAGTAACTAGGGGCACTAAATAACTAGGGCTTATCACATAAATACTGAACTAAGTAACTAGGGGCACTAAATAACCAGGGCTTATCACAAATACTAAACTAAGTAACTAGGGGCCCTAAATAACTAGGGCTTATCACATAAATACTAAACTAAGTAACTAGGGGCACTAAATAACCAGGGCTTATCACAAATACTAAACTAAGTAACTAGGGGCCCTAAATAACTAGGGCTTATCACATAAATACTAAACTAAGTAACTAGGGAACCAGTGGCACTAAAATAAGCTTAAACCTTTCACTGCTATATTTCTGCTGAAATACTCTGACAATTTCAGTTATTTTGCAGACAGTGAAAATTTAAATAAAGATAACTGTCATTATTAAATGAGTCGTTTGGAATATCAATTAACATGAAATTTGATAGGTTTTAATTTACATCACTTTAGAACAAGAAGTTTGTACCATAGAGCCAGCAGCTGTCTCAGATGTATTAGTGTCAAAAGGGTAAATACAATTTGACTACCTTAAATCTAGACCAGGGGGTACACAACCATTTTGGATCTAGGGACCCCTTTGATTACTATTTTATTCTGGTGGACCACCTGAGACATTTGATGTTTAAAAACTAGCTTTAGAGAAACTTCCACAATTCCTATTTTGTTTTTCACCCATTCACTTGTGTATGTTGAACTATGTAAAATGTTAAAGAAACCTAACTGTTTTTGCTATATATACCAATACATATATATCGTCATCATCATTTAACGTCTGCTTTCCATGTTGGCATGGGTTAGATGGTTCAACTGGAACTGGTAAGCCGGATAGCTGCATCAGGTTCCAGTCTGATTTGACATGGTTTCTACGGCTAGATGCCCTTCCTGACGCCAACCACTCCAGGAGTGTAATGGGTGCTTTTTACGCGCCACCGACAAGGGTGGTTTTATGTGCCACCAGTATAGGTGCCAGTCATGTAAAGACACACACACACACAACACACACACACAAAGGACAGGTTTCTTTCAGTTTGTCTACCTATCGCGTGTGCTTGTACGCTTTTGTACATCCTTACTTTGACATTAGGTGATGGTCATAAACGAGAATCACCATCATACAAGCAAGGTTGTTCAATTCCAGTCTTCCATGAAAAAAATGTCTGGCATTGGAGAGATATTACTTTGCGACTTTGTTTGGAAAGCAAGGAAAAAGGGACACTAAATGATGATGAGGGTTATAAAGATAGCAGGAGCAAGGAAGATGGCAAAATTAAAACTTGTAGAAACAAGGCATGTATCTTAACTTTTATTTTATTTTTTCACTTGTTTCAGTCATTTGACTATGGCCATGCTGGGGCACTGCCATGAAGGGTATTTTAGTCAAACAAATCAACCCCAGGACTTTTTTTTTTTTTTTACACCTTGTACTTATTCTATCTGTCTTTTTTGTTAAAATGCTATGTTATGCGGACTGAGACACCAGTTGTCAAGCAGTGGTGGCATACAAATATACAAACAATATATGCAGGTGTGTGTGTGTATAAAATAAGGAAAATGGGGAGTTTGGACACAGAAAAAAAAATCAATTTATTTATATATAATAATCAATTTCATATTGCCTATTATATTTCAATCTCTTACCTTCATTCATATTTTGAAATTAAGATTGTATTATGCCTTTCAAAGGTAAAAAAATCTCTTACCTTTTACATGCATAATGCAATCTTAATTGCAAAATATGAATGAAGGTAAGAGATTGAAACATATATAGGCAATATGAAATTGACTATTATATAAATAAATTGATTTTTTTTCTGTGTCCAAACTCCCCATTTTCCTCTTATTATATTATTAAAATTCTGTTCTATATCGAATGGATAAAAACATCTCTAATGACAACTGGAACTTCGTAAGTGTTAACACTAAAACTAACACAAATGAATTCTAAGTATATTAAGCGATATGGAGTTAAACAGGTGTACGCGTGGATAAATTGCCTCCCTGTGAAAGAGCAACCTCTTTCCATTCAAAACACAAATAAACATATATATATATCATCATCATCATTTAGCGTCCGTTTTCCATGCTAGCATGGGTTGGACGGTTTAACTGGGGTCTGTGAAGCCAGAAGGCTTCATCAGGCCCAGTCAGATTTGGCAGTGTTTCTACAGCTGGATGCCCTTCTTAACGTCAACCACTCCGCAAGTGTGGTGGGTGTTTTTTACGGGCCACCTGCACAGGTGCCAGACAGAGCTGGCACAATGGCCACGAACGGACGGTGCTTTTACGTGTCACCGGCACGGGGGCCAGCCGAGGCTGGCAACGAACGCGAGCGGATGGTGCTTTTACGTGCCACCGACACGGGGCCAGATAGAGCTGGCAAACGGCCACGAACGGACGGTGCTTTTACGTGTCACCGGCACGGGGGCCAGCCAAGGCTGGCAACGGAGACGAACGGATGGTGCTTTTACGTGCCACCGACACGGGGCCAGACAGAGCTGGCAAACAGCCACGAACGGACGGTGCATTTACGTGTCACCGGCACGGGGGCCAGCCGAGGCTGGCAACTAACACAAGAGGATGGTGCTTTTACGTGCCACCAACACAGGGCCAGACAGAGCTGGCAAACGGCCACGAATGGACGATGCTTTTACGTGTCACCGGCATGGGGGCCAGCCGAGGCTGGCAACTAACACAAGAGGATGGTGCTTTTACGTGCCACCGACACGGGGCCAGACAGAGCTGGCAAACGGCCACGAGCGAATGGTGCTTTTACGTATCACCGACACCGGTGCCAGACGAGGCTGGCAGCGGACCACGGATATATGATTTGATTTTGATTGTTCTTACTGGTCTTGCCGGGTCTTCTCACGCACAGCATACTTCCACAGGTCTCGGTCTCTGGTCATTTCCTTGGAGAGACCTAGAGTTCGAAGGTCGTGCTTCACCACCTCGACCCAGGTTTTCCTGGGTCTACCTCTTCCACAGTCCCCTCAACTGCCAGGGTGTGGCACTTTTTCACACACCTATCTTCATCCATTCTCGCCACATGACCATACCAGCGCAATCGTCTCTCTTGCACAATATATATATATATATATTATATATATATATATCATCATCATCGTTTAACATCTGCTTTCCATGCTAGCATGGGTTGGACGATTTGACTGAGGACTGGCGAACAAGATGGCTGCACCAGGCTCCAATCTGATCTGGCAGAGTTTCTACAGATGGATGCCCTTCCTAATGCCAACCACTCCGAGAATGTAGTAGGTGCTTTTACGTGTCACCGGCACGGGGGCCAGCCGAGGCTGGCAACGAACGCGAGCGGATGGTGCTTTTACGTGCCACCGACACGGGGCCAGATAGAGCTGGCAAACGGCCACGAACGGACGGTGCTTTTTTACGTGTCACCGCACGGGGCCAGCCAAGGCTGGCAACGGAGACGAACGGATGGTGCTTTTACGTGCCACCGACACGGGGCCAGACAGAGCTGGCAAACAGCCACGAACGGACGGTGCATTTACGTGTCACCGGCACGGGGGCCAGCCGAGGCTGGCAACGAACACGAGAGGATGGTGCTTTTACGTGCCACCAACACAGGGCCAGACAGAGCTGGCAAACGGCCACGAATGGACGATGCTTTTACGTGTCACCGGCATGGGGGCCAGCCGAGGCTGGCAACTAACACAAGAGGATGGTGCTTTTACGTGCCACCGACACGGGGGCCAGACAGAGCTGGCAAACGGCCACGAGCGAATGGTGCTTTTACGTATCACCGACACCGGTGCCAGACGAGGCTGGCAGCGGACACGGATATATGATTTGATTTTGATTGTTCTTACTGGTCTTGCCGGGTCTTCTCACGCACAGCATACTTCCACAGGTCTCGGTCTCTGGTCATTTCCTTGGAGAGACCTAGAGTTCGAAGGTCGTGCTTCACCACCTCGACCCAGGTTTTCCTGGGTCTACCTCTTCCACAGGTCCCCTCAACTGCCAGGGTGTGGCACTTTTTCACACACCTATCTTCATCCATTCTCGCCACATGACCATACCAGCGCAATCGTCTCTCTTGCACAATATATATATATATATATTATATATATATATCATCATCATCGTTTAACATCTGCTTTCCATGCTAGCATGGGTTGGACGATTTGACTGAGGACTGGCGAACAAGATGGCTGCACCAGGCTCCAATCTGATCTGGCAGAGTTTCTACAGATGGATGCCCTTCCTAATGCCAACCACTCCGAGAATGTAGTAGGTGCTTTTACGTGTCACTAGCATGAGGGCCAGTCAGGCGGTACTGGCAACGGCCATGTTCAAATGGTGTTTTTTTGTGCCACCTGCACAGGCGCCATATATATATATATAATAACAAATTAATAAATATGCATATATACATACATATATGTACGTACCTACATCTACATGTATATATACATGCATATATGGGTACAGGATACCAATAATACGTCAAACACAATGAGAAACGAAAACATAAACACAAAACCAAGGAAATGGATATTTTTCTTAAACAACGAAAAAATAGAGTACAGGACATACAACACAAGGAAAATTCCCCTTCTTCAGTCGCCTCTGTTTCAGAGAGAGAGAAAGAGATATCCTGTTGCTATTATGCAAAAGTGTCGTAAGTCCCAAACATTGCTTTTTCAGAGAACAAAAAATAGTTTCACCATTCCATAGCAAAACTGTTGTACTACATTTTGACAATTTCTGATATCTTGGCATCTGAAGATACAATAGTTTGACCAAAAGAACCAGCTATTACAAGCAAAAGTAAATATTGAAAAAAATGCATTTGGACATACAACAGTTTAACATAATAGCAACGATTATATATATATATATATATATATATATATATACACACACATATATATATATGATGGGTTTCTTTCAATTTCTGTCTACCAAATCCCGAAGCTATAATAGAGGACATTTGCCCAAGATGCCACACAGTGGGACTGAAGCCAGAACCATGTGGTTGAGAAGTGACTTGCTTACCACACAGCCACATCTGTGCCTACAGAAAACGCATTTTTATAATTTTTTTCTTTATTTCTTTAAACTTAACACCTAGCGATTGTTCTAATCCCTGCCACCACCACCACGGTGTAAAGTAACTGCACTGCTTTTAAAAAACTTGACCCAACAACAAAAAATCACTTGTAAATAATGCATGTCAGGTTTATTCATGCAATATCTCTTTTCTGTTGATTTTATTCATAGTTTTTATTTATTTATTTCTTTTTCACTCAAAAACTTCAAATCAACACCAATCTTAATAATTCACACTTTAGAGACAGACAGATAAATATTATTATAGACTAGCAGTATAGCCCGGCGTTGCTCGGGTTTGTTTTTTAGTTGTGCTTAAAACGGCAGACTTTTGCATTATGTAGCTTGTTATTCTCTTTAAGTGGACATTTTTCTGGTTGAAATACACCATAAAATGGTGACACAGCAGTCAAAAAAAATCATTAAAAATAGGGATTTTCATAGAAAAAAAAGCACCTTTTTGATGTAAATAATCTTTGGTCTTAACATGGTCCGATTTGAATTTTTTCTAGCACAGAATGAAGAGCAAGCCTTCTTCTATCATACTCTCAATTTTGGTCAACTTGCGCCGCAGTGTCTTGGAGGAGACAGCGTTAGTTGAAGGCTACCAAACCTGCCACACACACACAGACTTCAGCTTTATATATATATAGATTACAACAAAAAATTGTTGCTATGGTTACTAAATTTTGCTTTACATCTTTTTATCTATTGTTTCAGTCATTGGACTGCAGCCATGCTGGGGCACCATGTTGAAGGGTACAGTTAAACAAATCAACCTTAGAGTTCATTTTTGAGGTCTGGCACTTACTTTATTGGTCTCTTTTACTGAAGTGTTAAGTTATGGGGAGGTAAACAAACCAACACTGGTTGTCAGACAAGTACAAAGACACACACATATAAAATATATACACGTATACACAGGAGTATTTTCACAGCTAAGGTGGTACCCTCTGACTCTAGATAAAAAACAAAATCATTCATATTTGTACAACATAACCACAGCATTTTCAACATAAAGTATTCCCTAAGCATTTATCTTATGTCTTCCCTAAGACATATTTCAGATGAGCTTAGAGAATATTTGCTTTACTGAAACAACAGTAGCCATGTTGTAAGACTACGAACAAATCCATTTATATACAACACCCTGAACTGAACATTAGGCTCTTTCATCATCATCATCGCTTAACATCCACTTTCCATACTGGCATGGGTAGGACAGTTTGATAGGAGCTGGCCAGGAGGAAGCTTGCACCAGACTTCTGTAACTGTTTTGACAGAACTTTTGCAGCTGGATGCCCTTCCTAACACCAACCACACTGCAGAGTGGACAAATAAATATATATATGTATACACACACACACATATATATAGGCACAAACATATATATAAATATACCTTTCTTAATAATAATCCTTTCAACTAAAGGCACAAGGCCTGAAATTTGGGGGCAGAGGCAAGTTGGTCACATCGACCCCAGTACTCAGTTGGTACTTATTTTATTGACCCTAAAAGGATGAAAGGCAAAGCCGACCTTGCAAATTGTGAATTAATAACAAGAGCAGAACCCATCACTCTAGGTATATTAACCTTTAATTGCAAATTTAAATTCCGTGCTTATTTCAATAATATTAACCCTTTAGCATTCAGATTAATCTAAGTATAATGCTTATTGATTTACATTATTTTGAATTCATCATGCACTATCATATAGTTTCGAGATTTCGATGATGTGACTGTTTATTTTTAAAAGGACATTGTAGGATAGGTGTGAGAGGCCAGATCTGACTGATTTGAAGATAAAACAGGTAGACTATTTTGGCCGGTTTGAATGCTAAAGGGTTAAATATCTACTAAAAAATAGAATTGGCATTTTCTGCAAGTTACATAACCGCAATTAACTTGATGCATCTCAACAGAGGATAGTTTCAACTATGATATTCCTCAACAAAAGATAGACTTGTATAAGAAAAATTGCTTTCTGCAGTTAAGGATAACAAAAATATGAGTGGATATAGCTGATTCCCACAGAAAAGGGTTAAACCAAGAAGGGAGGAGCTCCAACACAACTGCGTGAGCCAAATTTTCCTTGGATTACATCCTAGTGTCTTTAAGATAGACGGGAGTTTGGATAGTATCATTGTAGACATATTACTATGCTTGAATAAAAGACAAAACGTTCATAACTGGGACATCTTGATCAAAGATATGACAGATGAAGGTTGATATTAGGTTAATCAACAGGTGTGTATATGTGCAAACACATACATGCCAACACAGAAACATATCATCAACATGTAGCGTTTGTTTTCCATGCTGGCATGGGTTGGACAGCTTGACAGGAACTGGCAAGGCCAGGGACCACACCGGGTTCCATAATCTGGAAGCCCTTCCTAATGCCAACCACTTTACAGAGTGTACTGGGTGCTTTTTTTCATGTGGCATCATCACCTGTGCTTTTTATGCGACACCTTGGTTTTAGGATCTGTTCTGCTGTGGTGCATGGTTCTTCTTGAGTATAGCAATGCACCACATATCTCGGCCCACTATCACCTCATATATAAATATTTGAATGAGTGTGTGTGTTTGGAATTATTTGAATTTCATATCCTGTTAGAAGCAAGAACAGAAAATATACAATATTGATGGAATAAATGTGTACATATATACAAAAGTTTACAATTTGAAACACTCCCAGATTTTAGTCATCAATTTAATTTATAACCACAGTGATGACTAAACCTTTTGGGTATATATCCCTTGATAAACCTTAGTATGAAAACTAACTACTACTGTAGATCAGTTATATTACCATTGTTATCAGTTGATGTCCATGTCCCTTGCTGGCATAGTTTGGATGGTTCAACAGTGCCCGACGGCTGTGCTGGTTGCCATTGTCAGCTTTGGCAAGGTTTCTGCACCTGGAAGCCCTTCCTAATGCCAACCACTTTACAGGAAGCACTGGGTGCTTTTCTTGTGGCACTAGCACTAGTGGGGTCACCAAGTAACATGCAAGACGAGACCCCTTTGCAGAATGCAGATGCAGTTTTGAGCGAAGTGACATTGTGCAGGTGTAAAGAGGCTAACGATGTAAAGAAAGACAGGTACAGGTGTCTTGTTGTAGAGGTGAAACATGGGTACCCCAGTATGAAAGTGGGGAAAGGATGATGGCAATAAGATAGCAAGGTATACCCCTGAAGTATAAGAGATACATAGAGAGGGAATAGCAGGTAGAGGTAGAGAATTGAGGATGGCGAGGTGGGTAGATAGGGGAGCCAAGGTAAAGTGTGTGTGGGGACGACGACAAGATGCATCATAATAGAGGTCAGGCATAGAAAGGGGTGGATATATAATAACAAAAAGAAACACTGGCATGTGTGTGTGTGTGTGTGTGTGTTTGAATAACATTTGGAGAATCAAAAGACATAGTTTAATCTCTAGGTGAGAATCAAAACAAAAAAAACCCAAGATATTTTTGTTTTGTTTGGGGTTTTTATTTCCTGACTAGCCGTGTGATTTTTCTTTCTTATTTCTTAATGGAATCAACAATCAACATAATTGAAGTAAAATAGCAAGATTCAGGAATTGAAACCAGGTCAGGGAGTTGGCTAACTGGGAAAATAATATAATAAAGAGTGATAATAGTGATATGTGTGTGTGTGTGTGTGTGTGTGTGTATAAATCTGCATTTAATTGTGTATGTGTAAGTGTTGTGCATGCATATGGATGTGTGTTTATGTGTAAATAGTGCATGCATATGTAAGTGTGCATATGCATGTGTGCACAAGCATTTATGCATGCGAGTATATTCATGTTTGTGAGTGAGTGTGAGTGTTTAAAAGTAGCAGAGCGAGATATAACAATATGTCTGTGTCATATACACTGAAATATTTAAAACAGCGGTGGTGGTGGGAGTAGTGGTAGTAGTGATTTCCAAGAAAGGCAAAACTTTGAGTGAAAGGTGAAGTCAATTTGATTGATTCCTCAATACTTGACAATTACTCTGATGTGATCCCAGAAGAATGAAATAAATTGGTCAAACGTATAAAACATTAAACAATTTGCCGCAATCGTCTTTAATTCAAATTCACTATAAGTATTTCATTATGTATCTATACGTTTAGTTGTATGTATGTTATTGATATATATATCCCGGGTCTGGTGGTACGTAAAAAGCACTATCCGACTCGTGGCCAATGCCAGCGCCGCCTCAACTGGCTTCCGTGCCGGTGGCACATAAAATACACCAATCCGACCGTGGCCGTTGCCAGCCTCGCCTGGCACCTGTGCAGGTGGCACGTAAAAGCACCCACCACACTCACGGAGTGGTTGGCGTTAGGAAGGGCATCCAGCTGTAGAAACATTGCCAACCCAATACACCAATACACCAATCCGACCGTGGCCGTTGCCAGCCTCGCCTGGCACCTGTGCAGGTGGCACGTAAAAGCACCCACTACACTCACGGAGTGGTTGGCGTTAGGAAGGGCATCCAGCTGTAGAAACATTGCCAGATAAGACTGGAGCCTGGTGCAGCCTTCTGGCTTCCCAGATCCCCGGTCAAACCGTCCAACCCATGCTAGCATGGAGAACGGACGTTAAACGATGATGATGATGATATATATAAGCACCATTTGAGCGTAGCCATTGCCAGTACTGACTGACTGGCCCTCGTGCCAGTAGCACGTAAAAGCACCCACTACACTCTCGGAGTGGTTGGCGTTAGGAAGGGCATCCAGCTGTAGAAACTCTGTCAGATCAGATTGGAGACAGGTGCAGCCATCTGGTCCGCCAGACCTCAGTCAAATCGTCCAACCCATGCTAGCATGAAAAGCAGACGTTAAACGATGGTGATGATGATGATGATGATGATTGTGTAAGGTGGTGCACTGGTAGAATCATTAGCACAGCAGGTAAAATGCTTAGTAGCATTTCGTCTGTTTTTCTGGTCTGAGTTCAAATTCTGCTGAGGTCAACTTTGCCTTTCATCCTTTCGGGGTCGATAAATTAAATGCCAGTTAAACACTGGAGTCAGTGTAATCGACACATCCCCTCCTACAAAATAGCTGCCCTTGTGGCAAAATTTGAAATTATTATTAAGGAAGCAAGCTGGCAGAACTGTTAGCACACTGGCAAAATGCTTAGCGGCATATCGTCCGTCTTGACAATCCAAGTTCAAATTCTGCCGAGGTTGACTTTGCATTTCATCCTTCTGAGGTTGATAAATTAAGTACCAGTGAAACACTGGGGTCACTGTAATCGATTAGTCCCCTCTCCCCAAATTTCAGGCCTTGTGCCTTTAGCAGAAATCATCATTATTAAGGGTACTGAACGAGCAGAATCATTAGATAAAAATACCTTCAAGTATTTATTCCACCATTTTACGTTTAAGAAGCTCAAATCCCAGCAAGGTCAACTTTGCCTTTTGTCACCCAAGAACCAATAAAATAAAGTATCCGTTAAGTACCAGTTTCAATGGCATCAGCTAGCCCCCACCCCACATGGCTCCCCTCAAAATCGCTGGCCTTGTGCCTAAATTAGAAACAACTATTATTCATTGTTATTGCTGCATTGTACTCCCAATTACACGAGGAGTAATAATTAAACGAGACGGTGTATAATTATAACTAGTATATGATTTCAAATTACTATGAAGTAAAAGCTAAGTAGTATCAAGTCATGTGGTGGCAGCATAGTATGTACCATGTTACCCTAATGGGACTCAATGACTCCAGAAGAGTAGGGTCTTACTTCACTATTCTAGGTCAGCAGTCACCACAAAGCCCCTTAAGTGTTTACAGGCACTTGCTCTCCATTACAGAATTTAATGAGTAAATAGAAAAATGTGTATTTATACACACACACGCATTGCATTATACAGGGTGGGCCAGAATTCAGGACTTACTTATTAGCTATATTAAATAATATATTGATATATTTATTAATAATGTGTATATTAAGAAATAAAATAAATTTAAACAACACAATAACAATAAAGTAAGCAAGGTAAGAAATAAAATTAATGAGTCGTGAATTCTGACCCACCCTGTACAAATATATTGTACTGTATACAAAAAATTCATTATCATTAGTATTCTTATATCTACACACATATGTATACACATATATACATGCAATTACATGGTTCCGGGTTCAGTCCCACTAGGTGCAGGAGAGGCTGTGTAGTAAGTAGCTTGTTTACCAACCACATGGTTCCAGGTTCAGTCCCACTGCATGGCACCTTGGGCAAGTGTCTTCTACTATAGCCTCGGGCCAACCAAAGCCTTGTGAGTAGATTTGGTAGACAGAAACTGAAAGAAACCCGTAGTATATATGTATATATATGTATGTGTGTGTGTGTGTTTGTGTGTCTGTGTTTGTCCCCCTAGCATTGCTTGACAACCGATGCTGGTGTGTTTATGTCCCCATTACTTAGCGGTTCGGCAAAAGAGACCGATAGAATAAGTACTGGACTTACAAAAGAATAAGTCCCGGGGTCGAGTTGCTTGATTAACCCTTTCGTTACCAACCTGGCTGAAACCGGCTCTGGCTTTTTAGTATAAATGTCTTGTTTTCATAAGTTTTGAATTCAAATCTTCCACCAAACCTTAGTCACAATTTATGTTCTTAACACTAGCTTAATGATAACGATGTTATTTTACTAAATTCTTTGTTATATTTAAAATAATTGGAAGAAACACAGAGCATCTCAAAATAAATACAGTAACGAAAGGGTTAAAGGCAGTGTTCCAGCATGGCCGCAGTCAAATGACTGAAACAAGTAAAAGCGTATACGTACTCTCCTGGATAGATAAGATTAGTAGGAGAAACAGAAGTCAATACTCAAAGAAGAGCACATTTATTTCTTTTTTTTAGTTGGGAAGCTACATAAGTGACCCTAGAGCCTAGAGCAGCAGTTTTCAACCAGAGTCTATATGGCCCCTGAGTTTCCATATAGGATTTGGGTGGGGTTTTTTTTTTTAGACCCCTTAAGCAAATTTCGTTCCCGAGCAAGTGGCCAACAGGTATCTATCAGCTTCTATCTTCATAGACAAAGTGAAGAGTAGCTGAAACAAAAGCATCTTCCCTGTTTAATCCCTCTCCATTCCACCCAAAACAACAACATTCTCATAGCTCTCAGCAATATTTTCGAAAGTAAACTGTATCAAATATGTTTAGGACAAACGTGCATGATATATCGTCAAGTAGACAGGCTCTACAAATGTGTAACCACACCCTAGGGGAAAAAAGAGAGAAGAAAATAAGAAAATAAGAAAAGGAGGAGGAGACGGAGGAGGAGGAGGGGGAAATAAAAAAAACTATTAATTTACCCACTCTGGCTAAAGAACAAACAAAAAGTAAAAAAATACAAAGTAAAACAGTGCTTTCTAAGGTGGTGGTCGTGAATGGGTTGAGGTTAGGAGTGGGGGTCACAGCAGCAGTGGTGGTGGACTAAACAGTTGTAATGGCAACAGTGGTGAGAGTAAGAGTAGAGGCAGTGATGGTAACAGTTGTAGTGGTAGTCCATGTCAACATTAACTGTAGTGGTGGTGGTGGTAGTAGTAGTAGTGGTAGCAGTGGTGGTGGTAGCAGTGGTGGTGGTAGCAGTGGTGGTGGTAGCAGTGGTGGTGGTAGCAGTGGTGGTGGTAGTAGTGGTGGTGTAGTAGTAGTAGTAGCAGCAGCAGCAGTAAGGGAACACGTTCCAAATCCAGTGATGTCTTCCTTTCCATTCCCTTCCGCTACAGTTTGCTTTCACTGACAATAATGAATGGAAGCCCCCCCCCCCCCGGGGGTCACACACATGAGTGTTTATGTATTATTTTACATATATACATATTTTACTTGTTTCCCCTCATTTCACTGTGGCCATGCTGGAGCACTGTCTTGAAGCAAATCCACTCCAGAACTCATTTTAAGCCTGGTACTTTGTCTATTGGAGTCTATTTCCCGAACCACTAAGGTAGGGGGACATAAACAAACCAACATCAGTCGTCAAGCAGTGGTGGAGACAAAAACACACGTGTCATTATGCGTGTGTGTGTGCACGTGTGTGTGTGTGTGTGTTGGGTTGGTGCAGAATTATTGCAGTTCTTTTTTCAACAAATTTTATTCAACAAAAACAATAATATTTAACAAAAACATCTTTAAGTGACAATCTGACCGCCTACCAAGCAAACAGGAAGCAGTAATTGAAGTAGATGGTGAATATGCTCCGGAATAATCATTTAATGATGTTTTTATTACATGTTGTTATTGTTTTTGTTGAGTAAAATTTGTTGAAAAAAAGCTGCAATAATTATCCACCAACCTTATATATATATATATCATCATCATCGTTTAGCGTCCGCTTTCCATGCTGGCATGGGTTGGACGGTTCAACTGGGGTCTGGGAAGCCAAAAGGCTGCACCAGGCCCAGTCTGATCTGGCAGTGTTTCTACGGCTGGATGCCCTTCCTAACGCCAACCACTCCATGAGTGTAGTGGGTGCTTTTTACTCGCCACCGGCACAGGTGCCAGACGAGGCTGGCTAACGGCCACAATCGGATGGTGCTTTTTACGTGCCACCGGCACAGGCTTCTTTCAGTTTCCATCAACCAAATACACTAACAAGGCCTTGGCTGGTCCAAGGCTTGACTAAAGTGCTAAGCTGCCACATAGTGAGACTGAACCTGGAACCATGAGGTTGGGAAGCAACCTTCTTACCACACAGCCACACCTGTACACACACACACAATAGCGACAGTGCTTTCTCTCTCGTATATAAATTTTCTGTTTGTTGTGCTTTCATTAAATTTTGAAATGTTCATATATGTAAATTCCACTTGGCCCTAATAGAACCAATAGCCAATTGTTAGACCTCAATATACTTATACTTACAACACAGTTTTACTAAGCTCTGGCTGCAAGGTGATAGGAAATCACTAACTTCCTCCACTTCAGACTCTTGTAATATCAGTATTACACTTTATACACACACACACACGCACACACACACACACATGCACGCATGCACATACACACACACACGCATGCATACACACACGCACGCACACATACACACACACACACACGCACGCACGCACATGCACACGCATGCGCACACACATGCACACGCACATATACACACACACCCACACACACACGCACATACACACATGCACTCACGCACGCATACACACACATACACACATGCACACACGCATGCGCACATACACACACGCACACACACACACACACGCACATACACACACGCATGCGCACATACACACACGCACACATACACACACATACACATACATACAAACACGCACACATACAAGTTTATACATACATGCTTCCCTTCCACACAGTAACAGATATATCAAAAGATTAAATCTAAAATAAAGAAAATAGAAAAAGAAACAAGTGACGAAAACAAACAAGGGAAAACTATAAATAGCAGCTGTGAAAAACTCAAGTGGAAAAAGTGGATGAAAAAAAATAATTCTAAACAGAAGAATAATTGTTTCTAATTCAGGTCACAAGGCCCAGAAATTTTGGCGGTGCACGTGTGTGGGGCAATCACCTCTCAACACCCGGCTACCACTTTGTTGTACCTAAAAGGACAAAAGTTAAAGCTGACCATGGTAGGATTTGAACTCAGAATATAAAGAGCTGGAACAAATGTCAGGATGTGTGATTTCTGGGGGTTTTTTTGCGCTCTCCCCAACCCTCCCCCACTAATACCTTTAAGATTCTGCTGATCCACCTCTCTAAAACAACAACACTGCCACCACCTCCATCATTCAGGTGGCAAGCTGGCAGAATTGTTAGCATGCCAGGTGGAATACTTAGTGACATTTTCATTCGTCTTTACGTTCTGAGTTCAAATTTCACAAGGGGTTGACTTTACCTTTTATCTTTTCAGGGTTGATAAAATGAGTACCAGTTAAACACTAGGGTCTATGTAATCGAATTAACTCTTCCACAAACTCGCTAGCCTTGTGCCAAAATTTGAAATTATTATTATTATTATTATTATTATTGAGTGAAAGAGCAATGCATGCCATCAAAGTGACACTGGGGTACAAATATATGAAGCCCAATGTACTCATCATGACTACCTGTCTGGTAAGGGTACACTAGGTACATGCATCACAACCAGATTTATGTGACATGGTGATCTCATATCAAAGAAAACAGTGCATGACCTTGCAGGTGGGGCCCAGTTAGAATTTTCTTCAGGTTGAGTAGCCCATCCCGCTCAAAAGGTTCCTGAATAAGGGTTGTTTAAGGATGATGAAATACCCATGTTTCCAGGGTGAATTATTCAAACCCCAAAGAATTCCTCACAATACATGGCTATGGTGCTCCCAGACTTCTTCCGCTCGTGATCAGAGATGCACATATCGTCAGCTACAAAGGGACATGCTCAACTGGTTAAAGTCAAACAACTGACAAGCAAATCTATGCAGAATATTTGCTGTAGCCCATCTTTTATACCAAGACAAAACATGGGCAGGATAACACTTCCAATCAGTTAAGATCAGAAGCAATAAGAGCCAGCAAGCTAGCAAAGTCATTAGGGTGCCGGACAAAATGATTAGAGGCATTTTGTGTCTTTACATTCTGAGATCAAATACAGTCAGTACCAGTTGAGTACTGAGGACTGATGGAATTGACTGCTCACCTCCTACAATTTGTTGGGCCCTGTACCTAAAGTAGAAAGGGTCATTAACATCCTCCACTTAACCCTTTTGATACCAACCCGGCCAAAACCACCTCTGGCTCTGTAGTACAAATGTCTTGTTTTCATAAGTATTGAATTAAAATCTTCCACCAAACCTTAATCACAATTTATGTTCCTAACACTAGCTGAATGATAACGAAGTTATTTTACTAAATTCTTTGTTATATTTAAAATTAATTGAAAGAAACACAGAGCACCTCAAAATAAATACAGTAACAAAAGGGTTAAAGTCAGTGAATTTACAGAATTCAAAATGTTGGACAAAATGCTTAGTGGTATTTCTTTCTGCTGTTTACATTCTAAGCTCAAATTCTGTTGAAGTCGACTTTACCTATCATCCTTTAAGGACTGGTAAAATAAGTACCAGTCAAGTACTAGAGTCGCTGTAAGTGAGTGAGTCCCCCACCCACTGTTCCACTCCAAACAGCTGGCCTTGTACCAAAATTGAAAGCCATTATTAATATCCACTTAAGTGACCCAGTTGACAAGAGCTACTAAACAGTTTACAAGTGACATTTGTGATACCTAATTATAGATTACAAGTTTTTATGCATATTACCAGAGACACACACTCACACACACACAAAACATGTGCATTACTACAAAACAGCCGATCTAATCTAATCGGAAGATCATTTGGAATGGTGACAGTCCTATGTCCTGTCTCTTGAATTATCGTTACATAAACGTCACAAGCAATAACATCCTTTAGTTCCATAAAGGTGCTCTTAATGCTATTGTGTGTTGTTGCATAGGATTTGTGTGTGTGTGTGTTTAAAAAGCTTGTTTTTCTGTGTGAAACTATGGTGTAGTAGAGCCAACCATATTTTTTTCAGCAATAAGTAATCACAAGTGTGTACATACATGCAATATATATATATATATATAAAAGGCGGCGAGCTGGCAGAACCGTTAGCACGCCGGGCAAAATGCGTAGCCGTATTTCGTCTGCCGTTACGTTCTGAGTTCAAATTCCGCCGAGGTCGACTTTGCCTTTCATCCTTCCGGGGTCAATAAATTAAGTACCAGTTACGCACTGGGGTCAATGTAATCGACTTAATCCGTTTGTCTGTCCTTGTTTGTCCCCTCTATATTTAGCCTCTTGTGGGTAATAAAGAAATATATATATATATATATATATATAAATTAGAAAAAAAACACCTTTTATCTATTCAATAATGAAAAATTACCTATTATAGAAAGATTAAATATAAGATAAAACGTATAACGATGATTAAGTAATGTGCAAAATAATAAATAAAACGTACTAAGGAGGTGATCTTAACACTGCAAGCTAATATAAAAACATTCCATCAATTAATCATACAAATTCTCCACTTTCACCTTTCATCCTCTGCAAACAACAATGATGTAATGTACTAGATAAAGCTTCAAAAATAAACTAATTTGTATAGTTAACTCAGCTATACTTCAACAATTATGATGTTTGCTATGCTTCCCTGAAGAGTCAAAATAATGCAGAAACATGTTTAAAATTGTTTCTCATAGTTGCCACAAGAAAAATAATTTTAATCATTAACTAAGCTTTTATATATATATATATATATATTTTAATCACTTTATTTTGAAACTGTATGGATAATACCATACTAAATTCTGGTGCCTCAACTTAAGTACCTAATTCATCTGAATCTAAATTTTTGCTTATATACATATATATATATATACATACACACACATACATACATACATGGCACATAAAAAGCACCATCCGTTCGTGGCCGTTTGCCAGCTCTGTCTGGCACCAGTGCGGGTGGCACGTAAAAAGCACCCACTACACTCACGGAGTGGTTGGCGTTAGGAAGGGCATCCAGCCGTAGAAACACTGCCAGATTTGACTGGGCCTGATGAAGCCTTCTGGCTTCACAGACCCCAGTAGAACCGTCCAACCCATGCTAGCATGGAAAACGGACGCTAAATGATGATGATGATGATGATGATGATATACACACACACACACACACACACACAATGGGTTTCTTTCAGTTTCCATCTTCCAACTCCACTCACAAGACTTTGGTTGGCTTCGAGCTACAGTAGAAGATGCTTGCCCAAAGGTGCCACCTAGGGAGACAGAACCTGAAACCATATGATTGAAAAGCAAATTTCTTAACCACACAATCATAGACGGACCTCAGTACACTCACAGCTGACAAAAAGAAATCTCATGCTGTCACTTGTATGCCAATATGCTAACGAGGTAACAAGGCTGATTTGTAACTGCACAAATCTCTTCACTATCATTATTCTTATTGCCATTTTCTGGTACCGTTTTAATGAGCACTATCCACAAGGTTTTCAATAATGCATAAAAGCTCAAACTTCTTCCAGCCTGCAACTAAGAAACCGACTCCTACAAGTAATTTGCTCGAATAATCCTCAAGATACTTGCTAAGTTTGGAGAAACTTCCAGAGCCTACACACATTGCCAAAACCATTTATTCAAAACTCACAGGGATGTATCTTCATGGTAGCCTTGACCTACTCAATATTTACAGCTATATCTCTGTTATTAGCAGGGGAGGGGCAGAACAACATATTCGAGCATATTAGAGAGGGTTGTCCAAGATACACTATGGTTGAAAAATAGTTGGGATCATCATAATTAGTCTGGGCTAAACAACACACAAACAGTGGTCTCTAAAGTTACTTGATCTGTTAGAAGTAGCAGCTAAATCTTAACTATTGAAAAAAACAGAAAGGTTATATTAGAAGATGTTAGGGTAATCCAAGATGCAAGATGTCACAAAATTAGATGGAATGATCATAAGTAGAGTACTTCTGATCAGAGGTCTGTTCAAAAAGAGACAACCGAGGGTTAATAACAACACCATACAGTTGTCAATGTGGCCAGTTGATCTGCTAGAAATAACAGCCAATGTTCGAATTACATCCTACCATCTTAAAAAGAAAATATGGGTAACATGGTCTGAGACACATAACACCTGAGAATCTGACAAGACAGAATGCCACTGAACCGTTGAATCAAGGTTGATCTGGGGGTTAAACAACAACATCATATACATCATAGACACCCAAGTCAATGTGAGAGATCTTAATGTGATTGCTTGACCTGTTTGCAACAGCAGCTAAATTTTCTCAACTCAAACCCTTATGTCTTATAAAAACAAAGGATGCATTAGGCCTTCAACATTTAATAGGCCATACACAGCTCAAATCTATTTTATGTTCAAACTGACCAGGTCTTGCCTCTCACACATATCCTGCAATGCCTTTAAAAATGAACACATCACTGAAATCTCAAAAGTGTGAGCTTATGCATTATTAATTGAAGACAATGTGAATTATAAGCAATATTTTTGACAGGGTAATCTAAATGTTAAAGGGCCAAATAATGTAGCCAGAGATGGCGCTAAAAAGGACAAGGTGGTCCCAGCTGGAGCACTTCCAATCAGAGGTCTACTTGTTCAGAACAGACCAGAGTTGACAACAGTCACACCACATACACATAATTCAATATTGTTTATGTTTAGACAAGGCCGGTAGAGCAGAACATAAGCTTCTTGCGAATTAATTCTTCAGTGCAAAATCAGTTATGGTTACTTCACCTACGTCACTAACGACCTTGGAAAAGACAAATACCATAACCTGCACCTCTTTGCCACCCCAACACACACACACACACACACTCCTTGAAATCAATAGGAGTGTCTACTCATTGATTGATACTGCGGACCATAAATGGTCAAACAATTGACTCTTTATTATGCTAAGGAGTGGTGGGGGGGGGGAAAGCTATTAATCCATAATATAAATTTATTATACATACATGCCATATGTACCATGCATACACAAATGTATTCATACATAAACATACAGTAGTTACTTCCTACAAGAGTTATTTTAAATACTTATGGATACAAAAAGTTTACAGTTCATTCTTCAATTAATACTTGAAGTGTTCAAATTTTTGTTACACTCCTGTGCCTTGATCTCTGATAGAACTATACTGGGGAGAGAGAGAGAGTTGCGATTGTAGTGGACGATACTCACCTTAACCTTGAACCCAACCAAGATAAGGGCCTCACCATCAAACCCCATCAAACAGCAGAGGTAACTGTGTTAGCAGAGCCCATATTTCTGCCCATCGATATATTGAAGATTTTATCCCCACAGTTCATCAATTGCGTGATGTGCAAAACTTGTTAACATTCCCTTAAGGATGTTGCTGCCAAAGACACAGAATTTATTGAGGCAGATTTTCTACAACCAGATGGACCTCATGTCAACAACCCTCACCTGTTTACTTCTGACAGAATAATGTGAATGCTAAAAGGTTAATCGGTGGATCTATTCAAAGAGGACTAACATACAGCTAAACAACAAGTCTGTTCACAACAGAACTTCCATACAGTCAAAATGACAGCTATTCCAATCACATTCTTTAGACAAATCAAACAAGTAATCCTCTATATAAGTGATTCTCAACCAGAGCTCGCATGATCCTTGGGGGTCCACATGACCCTTGAGGGCCCATGTAGGATTTTGTTGCTGAAGTGTAAAAAATTGGTTATGCTTGTTCAATACACAAAATATTTTAATTTTATTTATACAGTTCCAAATAATATTTAATTATAAAAATATAATGGGATTTTTTAAACCTTCAAGTAGCTATAAGGATTCATGAGATTAAAACAAAAATCAAATGGGGTCCATAGGCAAAAAATGATAGAGAGCTGCTGCTCTAAATCTTGTTGACCAATCCAATAGAAATAGCAGCCAATCTCCTTCAAATCACACCCTGTTGCCTGAAATAAAGAAGTGGGGTACATAAGACTCACCATAGTCCCTGATATGTAAAAAGACGTGATGGTCAAGGTTGGAATGCTTTTGGTCATAAACTGCAAACCTATTCAATGACAGCTGACCTGGTTCTAAGCAACAACATTCTTTAGATGTATTTTTATTGTTGTCTGTAATAAAATGTCAACATTTTCTGATTACCTTCTATGTGTGGAATGTTCTGTGCATTGTGGGATAAATGTTGAAATTATGAAGGAAAGATCAAATATAGGTTTGGTGTAGGGGAGAGGATGAAATTGTTGTTGCCAGGTCAGCCTTAATTAAACTGACTTAAGAGAGGGTTTGGGTTTTTTTTTTTTTTGTCTTTTATCTTTTAGTTAAGGGGAGAGGAAAGCAGTGCCCATGACCCCCTAACAGAGCCACCAAGACTAGTGAGAAAGGGGAAGGAAAGAATGAACAAAGGAAGGTATCCACAAACCAAAAATCTAACCTGAATGCTTGGAGAAGAAAAAAAGTATATTTCACTAAAAGTACCCATGGTGCCAGGAGGAATTTGAACTCAAAATACAAAGTTGAAACAAATACCACAAGGTATCCTACAGTTACTCTAATCTCCTTCGATTGGTAATTTTTTGATTGACCCTAGAAGAATGAAAATCAAAATTGACCCAGGCACAACTTGAAGTTAGAGCAAATTACCCAAGATATTCTATCTGATACTTTATTGGTTATAGATTATAATCAAAGATATTCCAAGCATGACTATTCCAATGTTGTTGTATACCTAAGACTACACTATCCTTAGTGGTTTCTTTTATTTTTTTGTTAATAGTGCCTAAAGTGAATTGAGGAAGATAAGGTTGTTATTTCTAGTAAGTCGAGTGATTACATAGAGGTTCCATAAGTGACTCAAGAATTATGCTTGGTTTATATTCTTTAAAGGAATTATTTAAAAAGGAAAAAAAAATTGCCTGCAAAAAGTACAAAAGAAGTTACTTCCTTTCGACCTAAATATTACAATGTTGTGTTCTACTTTTCAATAGACAGAGCTGATGTAGGAAAGAGTTTGCATGAACAGCAGAAACAGATAAAAACAAACTATCTTTTAAATATACATACATATTTTCTAATGGATATTAATAGCATGAATGAAGCTAAAGAGAGAACTTCTTACTGGGCATTTGATCTACAAAAAACAGCTCGATCTTGCTCAGATCTAAGCTCTCTGTAATCCTAGATGCACTTTGCTTGAATAAAAAGACACATACTAGCGACAGCATTCACCTGGGATGGGTTGAGCCAGCTCTGACCAACGAGTTCACCACACCCCTCAGCCGTTCAAGAATTTGGACCTGGAGATCTCCATTTCCAGCGACTTCAAGGGCCACCTCCCAGTGGTGTCGGGCGTCAACGAAGAGCCCTCAACTACAACAAGACAACCAAGGTTTTTTTTTGTTTTTTCCAAGGTCTGGGGTCTCCTGCCCCTAAGCCCTAGACCATCACCTAATCACCCTTACCTACCTTGTTGCTCAACAACAACAACCACACCCCTCACAAATGCTGACCACCTCTAACGATCAGTCTCAGTCAAGGCATGCAGACACTATAGCCATTATCATCATTTGTCACTGAGGGGCAGAGTATGTTCGGTGTTAAAAAGATAGGAAAGGTCAAGGTTGGAATTTGTCTGATGTGCCACCTGCCTGGTGACCTCGTTTGTGCTGGTGTCACAAAAAAGGCACCCACTACACTATAAAGTAGTTGGGGTCAGGAAGGGTATCCAGCAGTAGAAAACATGCCAAAGCAGATACTGGATCACACTGCAGTTCTTCGGCTCCTTGGATCCCGTCAAGCTGTCCAATCCATACAAGCATCAGACATGGATGTTAAATGATGATCATGAGGATATCTGCTCAATCAGGACTGTCCTGGGAGTAAACAATATTTAAAGCAATATTACCAATGATTTCCATAGGTGCTGGTACGGCCATAGCCACGGATGTATCTGTGTGATTAAGAAACTCACTTCATAACTAAATAGTTTTCGGTTCAGTTCCACCATGTGGAATCTTCAACAAGAAATTCAGGCTGATGAAAGCCTTCTGAGTGGATCTGGTAGGCAGAAACTGTAAAAAGCCTATTGTATATGCACAAGTGTGTGTGTATGTCAGGCATGTGCCATCATTATTTACTCAGGGTAGACAGTTGGTGATTTTTATGTAGTAAAAACACATAAAAAATAAGCAAAACACAGGCATACGACTGAGTTGAAGGCAGATTTATTTCTGCCTTTACAGCACGTAAAGAAAACAGTGTTGTAGGAGTGTACGCAGCACGTGTATTACAACAGTACTATGCACAGCTTAAATACAGAGATTAAAAAGCAGGCACAAATTATGCCTACCTAATCTACAAAAATGTAAAATATTTTGCATTTTATGTATAGTAATCAGACTAAACCTTATAATTTTATTGAATTAGGTGCATATTTTGCCATAAAAGTAAAATGCTGCTATCAGTCTATTTTATTCAAGGTAGGCAGTGCCTACTTTGCCTACCTAGGTGGCACATCCCTGGTGTGTGTGTGTATCCGTCCTAATATCACACCCTGATCATAAACATTGTCAAACAAATGGCATTATTTGTTTGCAATCTTGTGAAAGCACCTCCAGTCACTGTGCTACTGAAGTCTGAAAGCCTCAATGAAATATTAGCTTGCTTAGAAACAGGTAAGGGTTGGCAACAGGAAGAGCATCCAGCCATACAAAATCTGTCTCACTGAATTTTATCTGACCCATGCAGGCATGGGAAAGTGGATGTTAAAATGATGATAATGAAGAGTCCCAGAGGAACAAAAGGTAAATTTCAGTCTGCTGCAATTTGAACTCAAACCCCTGTGGGATGAATCTGAATACGAAGTATTCTACTGTCCCAGCCAGTACCAATGCCTGAGATACTAATAACCCTTTCTACTGAGGGCACAAAGCCTGAAATTTTAGTGGATGAGATTAGTTAATTACATCGACCCCACTGGTACTTAATTTATCAGCCCTGAAAGGATGAAAGGCAAAGTCAACCTCAGCGTAATTTGAACTCAGGATGTAGACACCAGCAAAATGCCATTAAGCATTTTGCTTGGCATGCTAATGATTCTGCCAGCTTGCTATCTTATTGAAATATTAATAAAATAAGTTTTTATTTTGTGCTCAATCAAATGAAGCATTATTATTATCATTAAGAAAAAATTTGCCAATGTTCTGAGCCAGTGTGTGAGAGAGAATCGTGATGTGGTAGGAGAGAAGTGTGTTCGCATGGATGATGGTTCACTTGCGCTAAATGAGGATGCAAAGAGAGAGGTTTGGAGATGCCACTATGAAAGGTTGCTGAATAAAGAAAATGAATGGGATAAAGAGAGTCTGCCAAATGTTGACCCAACAGAGGGACCAGCTATCCGAGTTGATAGTTCCGTGGTAGCTAAGGCAATTAGAAGCATGAAGACAGGGAAAGCCCCAGGCCCATCAGGAATTACTGCAGAGATGCTCAAAATATCTGGCAGTGTTGGCTATAACCTAGTCACCCGTATAGTCAACCAGGTGATACACGAAGGAGTCATACCCAATGACTGGTGTAGCAGCATACTAGTCAACTGCTACAAAGGTAAAGGTGATGCCCTGGATACAAATAATTACAGAGGTATCAAGCTGTTGGATCAGGTAATGAAGGTTACAGAGAGGGTCATAGCCCAACTAATTAGAGAGAGAGTTAGTTTAGATGAGATGCAGTTTGGGTTTGTCCCAGGGAAAAGCACCACTGATGCTATATTCCTGGTAAGGCAGCTGCAGGAGAAATACCTAGCCAAAGATAAGACCCTGTACCTGGCTTTCGTTGACATGGAGAAAGCCTTTGATAGGGTCCCCCGATCCCTCATCTGGTGGTCAATGAGGAAACTAGGGATAGATGAATGGCTGGTGAGGGCTGTGCAAGCCATGTACAGAGATGCCGTAAGTAAGGTTAGAGTTGGCAGCATGTACACAGAAGAATTCAAGGTAGAGGTTGGGGTCCACCAGGGTTCAGTACTCAGCCCCCTCCTATTTATCATAGTCCTCCAGGCAATTGTGGAGGAATTCAAGACAGGTTGCCCCTGGGAGCTCCTCTATGCTGACGACCTCGCTCTAATCGCTGAGTCACTATCAGAACTGGAGGAGAAGTTCCAGGTGTGGAATGAGGGTTTAGAATCGAGGGGCCTTAGAGTCAACCTAGCTAAAACCAAAGTACTAATAAGTAGAAAGTTAGAAAATCCACAAATATCCTCAGGAAGATGGCCCTGCTCGATCTGTAGAAAAGGTGTAGGTAGAAACTCTATAAGATGTACCCAGTGTAAGCTATGGACACATAAGAGGTGCAGCAATGTCAAAGGTAGGCTAACTGGGAAGATAGTTTTTTTGTATGTGGCAGATGCTCTGGAGCATTGACCTCCGAAAATCTGCAGAAAACAACTTCCGTCACTTTCCGGGGGAAAAAACTAGAAGTAGTTGATAGCTTCCGCTATCTAGGTGACCAAGTCAGTAGTGGGGGCGGGTGCGCTGAAAGTGTAACTGCTAGAATAAGAATAGCCTGGGCAAAGTTTAGGGAGCTCTTACCTCTGCTGGTGACTAAAGGCCTCTCGCTCAGAGTAAAAGGCAGACTGTATGATGCATGTGTACGAACAGCTATGCTACATGGCAGTGAAACATGGGCCGTGACTGCTGAGGACATGCGTAAGCTTGTGAGGAACGAAGCCAGTATGCTCCGATGGATGTGTAATGTCAGTGTACTTACTCGACAGAGCGTTAGTACCTTGAGAGAAATGTGTACCTAAGAAGCATCAGTTGTTGTGTGCAAGAGAGACGATTGCGCTGGTATGGTCATGTGGCGAGAATGGATGAAGATAGGTGTGTGAGAAAGTACCAATCCCTAGCAGTTGAGGGAACCCGTGGAAGAGGTAGACCCAGGAAAACCTGGGACGAAGTGGTGAAGCACGACCTTCGGACGTTAGGTCTCACCATGGAAATGACTAGAGACCGAGACCTATGGAAGTATGCTGTGCGTGAGAAGACCCGGCAAGACTAGTGAAGCCATAATCCGTGGCCCCTACCTGGGACGTAGTCAGTCCACCTGTGCATACCTTCCTTCTTGTGACACTTGTGAAGACCTGTTGAGGCAAGTGAGAATCGAATCAAATCAAATCAAATCAAATCGAACCAAATCAAAATAGATGAACATCAATGGAATTTGTATCCTTGTGGTACCAGTGCCGGTGGCACATAAGAAAACCATCCGAACGTGATCGTAGCCAGTACCGCAACGACTGGCCTCCGTGCTGAGGGCACATAACAAACACCATCCGAGCGTGGCCGTCCGCCAGCCCGTCTGGCACCTGTGTCGGTGACACATAAGAAAACACCATCCGAGCATGGCCGTCAGCCAGCCTCGTCTGGCACCTTGTCGGTGGCACATAAAAAACACCATCCGAGCATGGCCGTCTGCCAGCCTCGTCTGGCACCTGTGTCGGTGGCACATAAAATCACCCACTACACTCTCGGAGTGGTTGGCGTTAGGAAGGGCATCCAGCTGTAGAAACACTGCCAGATCTGACTGGCCTGGTGCAGCCTTCGGGCTTGCCAGACCCCAGTTGAACCGTCCAACCCATGCTAGCATGGAAAGCGGACGTTAAACGATGATGATGATGATGATGATGATGATTAACGCAGTGAGCTGGCAGAATCGTTAGAATGTCAGGTAAAATATGTAGTGGCATTTCATTAGTCTTTACATTTTGAGTTCAAATTCCACCAAGGCGAACTTTGCCTTTCAGCTGTTCAGGTTCAATAAAATACGTACCAGTCAAGCACTGGGGGTCAATGTAATCAACTAGCCCCATCCACAAAATTTCAGGCCATGTGCCTATCGTAGAATGACCACTGGTGCCAATATGACCAAGGAAGCCATTCAAATGCATGGCTGGGAAGTGCTGCCACACCCACCATACTCTCCTGATTTAGCACCAATGGATTTCCACTCTTTCGATCACTTTCAAATGCTATGCGCGGAGTTTCGTTCAATACTGATGCAGAATTGAGAGCTTGGTTGGATCAATTTTACGAGTCAAAATCGGGTGATTTCTACCAACAAGGTATTGAAAATCTTGTTGAACGTTGGGAAGAAGTTGTAAACAACAAGGGTGAATACATTATTGATTAATTAGTTGTTACTTTTTATTAAACCTTTTAAAAAATTTTAATTTAAAAAAAACGGCCGGAACTTAGTTGCCAACCCAACAATTGCCCAGTCCCCTCCCCACAAAAATCTCAGCCCTTGTACCTATATTAGAAAGGATTATTGTTATTATATGGCAGGTGAATGACAGAATCAACAGAGCATTAAGTAAAATACCATGTGGTATTTGGTTACATTCCATGCCATCCTGTAACCAAATCCCACCCACATTCACTTTACCTTTCATCCTTCCAAGATCAATGAAAAAAATACATTCCAATCAATAAAAGTACTAAGGTGATGAGACAGATGGAAGAGATCAATGTAATCAGATATAATCTAGAACAACGATGGCAAAACCATATTAATCCGATGGATCGAAATTTTAATTTCTTTTAATAATCCTCTTATCAGAGTGTCCATTGATATGTACACATATCTGTTTGTTTAGACAAATGCTTACAGATAAGCTTTTTATAACATGACATTGTAGGGAGATGCTTTTTCTTTTTTTTTTCAGTCCATGTGTCACCTGCAAAAAAACTAGCCGTGTATCAATGCAAACACACCTGTCAAAGGGTTTCCCCCCATCACTATCCTTGAAGGTGGTGCCCCAGCATGGCCATGATTCAGTGATTGAAACTAGGAAGACAAAAAATACCGTATACTGTGTTTATGAGTATCATAAAGCAAAAAATGGCAAGCCCTGAGTTTAAGCTCTGTATTGTAGCCTGGTGGATGCCAGTCTAGTCATGCCATTACATTCTCGAGATAATAATAATAATAATAATCCTTTCTACTATAGGCACAAGAGCTGAAATTTGGGGGAAGGGATTGGGTCGATTACACTGACCCCAGTGCGTGACAGGTACTTATTTAATCGAGCCTGAAAGGATGAAAGGTAAAGTCGACCTCGGTGGAATTTGAACTCAGAATGTGAAGACAGATGAACACTGCAAAGCATTTTGCCTAGTGTGCTAATGATTCTGCCAGCTTGCTGACTTAACAATCCTTCCTACTACAGGCACAAAGCCTGAAATTTGGGGGGGACAGGGGGTAATTGATTATATCAACCCCCAGCACGAAACTGGTACAGAATTGGAACTCGCAACATGAAGACAGACAAAATACTACTAAGCATTTCACCAGGCACACAAACAATTCTGCCAGCTTCCCACCCTATAATAATAATAATAATAATAATTTCTGGTAGAGGCACAAGGCCAGAAATTTTGTAAGGGAGCGTGTTCAATTACATTAACTGCAGTACATGGTTGGCACTGTATTTTATCAACCCTGGAGGAATGAAAGGTAAAACTGACCCCAGTAGTACTTGAACTCAGAATATAAAGAGCTGGAAGAAATGATACCAAGTATTTTGCCCAGCGCACTTATGATTCTGTTACCATGCCATCTTGATAACAACAGTAATAGTAATAATAATACTAAAATACTGAATTATAAATAGTAATAATTAGTGTTATTCATCGTTATTAATAGCAAGAATATTCAACAACAGAAAAAAATGGTGAATGTAT
This sequence comes from Octopus sinensis, assembly GCF_006345805.1. Lineage (NCBI taxonomy): Eukaryota > Metazoa > Mollusca > Cephalopoda > Octopoda > Octopodidae > Octopus > Octopus sinensis. The sequence goes on along the minus strand of NC_043021.1, from coordinate 15,978,327 downwards.
TGTTAGATAGATAAAACAAAAAAAATTAAATCCACTTCATAGCAAAGCAACCAGGCCACAGGAAATGCACACAGTCGGTTCCCTACTTTTGACGTAAGTTTCTAAGCTGTAATATAATCTGACTTGCCACATAATTGCTGAGTCTGATTTTATAAACTGTTCCAATTTCATGCTAATTGGTACTATGTCAGGTGGTGGAGGTGGTGGTGTCAACATACTACACACTCACTATGAGAATTGAGTTCAGCATGAGCAACAAAAGCCTGTCTTTAATTCCAAAGAAACGATTTAAAATACAAGGGAAAAAAAATGTATCAGAAAATATTCCCAAAACAAGAGTAAAATTATTCTAAACCCTTTTGAGGCCAAACTGCCCAAGACTGCCCTTGCTTTGTTACAAATTCTAGGTTTTGATCTAAATTAAAACTTCCTATTAAAATTTCATGTGTGTGTGTGGTGGGGGACAAACACAGACACAAAGACGCATAGTTAGATACATACATACATACATATATATATATATATATATATATATATATAGTTAATCCAAACATGAAAACACAACAACGCGAGGACGTGGAACAAGTATAGTATTATTGGATGCTCAGGAAAGAAGGAGGACTTAACGTTTCGAGCGGAGCTCTTTGTCAGAAACATAGGAAAAGGAAAGATCCAAAGAAGGGAAGGTGGAGGAAAAAAAAAAATCGCCAACGGTATACACACGCTCACATTTTGATATATATATATATATATATATATATAATATATATATATATATATATAGAGAGAGAGAGAGAGAGAGAGAGAAAAAGAGACAGATACACACATATAGATAAGCTCACTGTTAGCAACTAATGCTACAAAAAATGTGAATAAAAATCCAAATAAAGGGTGTGGAACAGGTAAAATGTAAACTACATATGTTTCTTAATTAACTGTTGCTCATTATGTAAGTGTTACACAATGAACTCATCTGGAGTATTTTTAAATAGTTTATCTAAGAGCCAATATCTTTTTCTGCCTTTTATCTTTTTGTCAATGGGTATTTTCAGAACTTCAACTGTTTACTACTGAAGCTAAATAATAAAATGCAACACTTTACAAATTTGAATAAAAGAAACACTGAGTTTGTAATGTCATTGAACTTATTACTTGAATAGAAAACTGGTTCTGCACAATGCGATTTCACCCATTGAAATGACACTAACCTGTCACAATATGACAATAAATGACGATGACAATAGTGATGATAATGTTAATGACAGCAATGAAGACAATGATACCAGCGATTAAATGATGACAATGATACCAGTGATTAAATGATGACAATGAGAGGCAACTCCAAGTCATCAGCGTCACTTGGGCTCATTACAGATTTCGCATAAGACTCGTGCCTGCTCAAAGAACTTCGTGTTTTACCGCAATATTTCTAGCCCCAAATGGCTTATTTTTTTATATCCTAGCATTATGTCTTTCTCCATTTCTAAGTTAAGGGTTAAAATAAAGCAACCCTGCAAAACACAACTGATCTTCACGCACAGACACACAGAATAACAGTAATCAAATAACAACAATAGAGTGCACAACATCAGCGATCTGACTGTCGCCTGTACTCTTGACAAGAGATGCCAGCTATTTTTTTTTTACACCTACCAGGCTTGTTTGTATTAGCCCGAGGTGCTGGATAAATCCATCCTTTTAAGAATATTGTAGAACGGAAACTTTTCATAGACTGGAATTTAAATCCTAATCTCTATAGAAATTTGTTTCAAGAAAACATTGAATTTGAATTGCTTTTAATTTTTACAATTATAAATAACTCGGACTGTAACTTCTGAGCCTGAGTGAGGCACATGTGAATGATATTGAGAGGAAGTCTGCTACAAATAATATTTCTTGACATAGGGCACCTCTAAGATGACCGCCAAACAATGAACGAAAATAATGTACTGCAACCAGGCTCAGTAAAAGGAGCCAAGTTATTGGCTGAAATTACATACTTGAAGTTAGTGTTGGCAGAAATTAAACCAGCTTGCAAATACACGTTCACTTTATTAAATTTATACACAGGCTAAGCCCGAACAGCCCACGTGCCAGAGTCGCCACTGATGACAACCATTATGATTAACCATGGTCAGTTCTACATGACGAGACCTATACATGGCCAACAACTGAATTTAAAAACTGTTCATGTTCAAGATTACAGGGATCTAGTCTTTATTTAGTGGACATGCTAATTCTCTAAGACTTAGAACTTGCCCCCTTTTTTACACCAGCCTGTCTAAGATCCTTCTTGGTCCTATGATATAAAACCTCTTGTTTTAAAGTATTTTTATATTGATAAGTTAAACTTACCATCATCATAATTTTATGCAAGAACCTTTTTAAATTATATTCCTAACACTAGTTTAGTTTAGTAACATTGGTGGCATGGAGGAGGAAGAGGAGGACTCGCATGCAGGAACAACTACCAGGCTTCATCACCATCATCATTTGACATCAACTATTCCATGCATGCATGGGTCAGGCAGAATTTGTTGAGACAGATTTTCTTCATATGGATGTCCTTGTTATCAATACTTACCTGTTTCCATATAAGGTAATATTTCCCCCATGGCCAGACAGGTTTTCCACAGAAGCTTGGAAACAAACAACACTGCTTGTATGATAGTGATGCTCATTTTCAACCATCATGTGATGTCAGGACAAGGATACACGCAAACACACATCATCATTTAATGTACTTATTCCATGTTGACATTGGTATGTATGCACGTATGTATATTATGTCAGGTCACTTTCGAGTGCTACTGGTAACATGTAACCCAGTACAACCTGTTGCATGGTCGGGTCGTCGGCGACTAAACCGGCAACCCCACCAAGCTTGCTTGGTGAGGAGGGTGTTTATTGGACACCCTACGGGATGAAAAATAAAACCCGTCAAAGGCCATCCAATAAATGTCTTAAGGCTGTATCATGCGCAGGGACATAGAAATAATCAGACTGAATACCCGATCGCGCGGTTAAACCATTGGGAGTGAAGGACTCCTAGCCTTTGTTAGGACATCCGAAATAAAACCTGCGGCTCAGTGGTTACCGATGATGTCGACTTGGTCTTCTTTTCGGATTATGGCTGCTGTTGCTTAGTGAGTGAGATTGACTCAGTGCACAGCCTTTTCCTCACTTTAAAAAAAATCTTCTTGCACAGGCATTGCACGATAACAACATTGATTAAGCTTTGTGCAATGGCCATACTCGATAACGAGGGGGCAGCCATGTATATATATATATCATCGTTTAATGTCCACCTTCCATGATGGCTTGGGTTGGACAGTTTGACAGGAGCTGGCCAGACAGGAACCTGCACCAGACTTTTGTATCTGTTTTGGCAGTTCTTACAGCTGGATGCCCTTCCTAACACCAATACACACACACACGACAAGTGTCTTCCAGTTTCCATCTACCAAACCCATTCTCAAGGCTTGGTCAGCCTGGGGCTATGATGGAAGACATTTGCTTAACCCTTACGTTACTGTATTTCTGTTGAGATGCTCTGTGTTTCTTTCAATTACTTTAAATATAACAAAGAATTTTGTAAAATAACTTAGTTATCATTCAGCTAGTGTTAGGAACATAAATTGTGACTAAGGTTTGGTGGAAGATTTTAATTCAAAACTTTTGAAAACAAGACATTTGTACTCAGAGCCAGAACCAGTTTCAGCTGGGTCGGTAATGAAAGGGTTAATGCCTTGACCCTTTTGTTACCATATTTCTGTTGAGATGCTCTGTGTTTCTTTCAATTACTTTAAATATAACAAAGAATTTAGTAAAATAACTTAGTTATCATTAAGCTAGTGTTAGGAACATAAATTGTGACTAAGGTTTGGTGGAAAATTTTAATTCAAAACTTTTTGAAAGCCAGAGCCGGTTCCAGCCGGGTTGGTAATGAAAGGGTTAAGATGCCACACAGTGGGATTGGACCAGAGACCACATGGTTAGGAAGCAAGCTTCTCAATCACACAGCCAGTTCTACATACATATGTATGTCAGGGCATGATCAGCCTTGAGCAACAGAAACCCCTAACACTAATTTAAGTATTATTTTGACATAACTGTAGCTTCAAGACACTCACACATCATCTGTGCATTTGTGCCTCATTGGCCAAATATTTTCACTAAAACATACCAAGAAATATTCTGTTGTGTCTGGGGAGAGTCATACTCCTTTAGTGCCTTATTATTTAACACACTCACCGGTAAAATTTCCACTTATTTCTTATTTTTTCTTATTATTTTCTAAAATTTTCATTGCATCTTGCAACCTTTTCAATAGTCTTGAGTGTGTTAAATAATAAGGCACTAAAAGAGAATGACTCTCCCCAGACACAACAGAATATGCTTCAACACACAAACTCATATAAAGAATCTTGCAAACCAAATCCAAAAACGAAATATACCAAGAAACAGATATGCACCATCACATGACTACACACACACACACACAAAGACTAATGCAAGCAGAAGAGATGCTTAAATACACTCCTAGCTATCTTTTTCAAATTGACAGCTGCTTGCCGCAATTATAATAGCAGCTGAACTATTGAAAACAATGAATTCTTACAACAAAACAGGAAGGTAAGTATGGGAAACAAAATATATTTGGATATAGCTATTTTCAAAACAAGGCAGAGAGCTGGCAGAATCATTAACATATTGGACAAAATGCTTAGCTCAGTGAGTCTGCTGCTGCGATTTGAACTCAAATCCCTGTGGGATGAAACAGAATGTAAAGCAGTCTTACTGTCTCAGCTAGCTTCACTGCTTGTTCATCGTTTAACGTCCGCTTTCCATGCCAGCATGGGTTGGACGATTTGACTGAGGGCTGGCGAACCAGATGGCTGCACCAGGCTCCAATCTTGATCTGGCAGAGTTTCTACAGCTGGATGCCCTTCCTAACACCAACCACTCCGAGAGTGTAGTGGGTGCTTTTACATGCCACCGGTAGAGGGGCCAGTCAGGTGGTTACGAGCAACAACCTCGCTCAAATCCTTTTACACATGCCACCAGCACAGGTGACAGTAAAGTGATGCTGGTAACAATCACGCTCGAATGGTGCCTTTTACGTGCCACCGGCATGGAAGCCAGTTAGCCACTCTGGCAACGATTACGCTCGGATGGTTCTCTTAGCACCCTACTAGCACGGGGCTCAAGTGCCAGTAAGGCAATTAATAATTATTGTTTGATGATTTGATCAATCAAATGAAGCATTATTATTATTGCTACTGTTGTTATTGTTGTTACGGTAGCAAGCTGACAGAATCATTAATATACCAGATGAAATGCCACTGAGTATTTTGTCCATCTTTATGTTCTGAGTTCAAATTCTGTCAAGATCAACTTACCTTTCATCCTCTTCGGGTCAATGTAATCAACCAGCCCCCCACCAAATGTAAAAGATTCTTACTGTCTCAGCTAGCTCCACTGCTTGATATACTAACAATAGTAACCTATTTCTTTATTACCCACAAGGGGCTAAACATAGAGGGGACAAACATGGACAGACATAGGTATTAAGTCGATTATATCGACCCCAGTGCTTAACTGGTACTTAATTTATCGACCCCGAAAGGATGAAAGGCAAAGTCGACCTCGGCGGAATTTGAACTCACAACGTAACGGCAGCCGAAATACCGCTAAGCATTTCACCCGACGTGCTAACGATTCTGCCAGCTCGCCGCCAAACAATAGTAACCATTTGTTGATGTGCTCAGTCAAATGAAACATTATCACTGATGTTGCTGTTTGTTAAGGTGGTGCGCCCCCAGTATTGTCAGCACACCAGATGAAATGCCACCAAGCATTTCATCCGTCTTTATTCTGAGTTCAAATTTTACCAAGATCAACTTTGCCTTTCATTCTCTTTGGGTAGATGAAAATTAAGTACCTGTTGAGCACTGAGGATTGATGTAACCAACAAGCCTCCAGCCCTCAAAAATTCAGGCCTTGTGCCCACAGTAGAAAAAATTATTATTACAAGCAAGCTGGAAGAATCCTTAGCACGCCGGGCGAAAGGCATAGCCGTATTTCATCTGCCGTTACGTTCTGAGTTCAAATTCCGCCGAGGTCGACTTTGCCTTTCATCCTTTCGGGGTCGATAAATTAAGTACCAGTTACGCACTGGGGTCGATGTAATCGACTTAATCCCTTTGTCTGTCCCCTCTGTGCTTAGCCCCTTGTGGGTAGTAAAGAAATAGAAATAGGTATTTCTTCCAGTTCTTAACATTTTGAGTTCAAATCCTGCCTAGGTCAACTTTGCCTTTCGTCCCTTCACAATTGATAAAATAAAGTAGCAGTCAAGTACTGGGTTTAATGCATTCAATGTGTCCCTTCCCCTTGAACAACCCTGCAATGAACCCGAGTCCGGTTCAGGGGAAACGTGATCAGGATCACGTATTGGTTCCAGGACTTACTCTTCAATGCTCCTTTGCCTAACCTTTTCACAAACCAACAATAAAGCCTCCAAATATGGGCACCCAGCTTGCTTAAAAATAGCAACCAAAATCTCTATCAAATCACACCTTGCTAATTTAAATTAGAAAAGGGGTTTGTTACATAATCTGGTCCTGGATGCATCTATAAAAAAAAAATGGAGGTGGTCACAGCTGACCTGCTTTTGTTTATATGTCATCTCTATCAAGTCGACCTGAACAAACAACAGCTGTTGTCAGATGAATTCATTCAGTAAAAGTACAACATTTTGGAACAATATTTTCGTTTTTCATTTTAGTTTTGCCATATCGAACATGCGATTAAATCTATCGGCTGATCAGTTAGAATATACTCTGTATTAAGAAAATATGAACAGACCTAAGCATGCTAAATAAGGTGATTAATTATGGAGCAGGAGATAATCTTTTATGGCAGTATTTAGAACAAATATTGGTTCAAATTTTGAGTGAGGGGGCTAGACAATTATATTGATCCCAGTGCTTAACTGGTACTTATTTTATCGACCCTGCCCCACTACCACCACCACCACCACCAAAAGGATGAAAGGCAAAGTTGGCCCCTGCGACATTTGAACTCAAAATGCAAAATTGGAAGAAATTCCCCTAAGCTTTTTTTCTAGTATGATAATGATTCTGCTGCCAGCCCAGCACCCTTATTTAGTGCAACTATTACAGGAGCAAGCAATGGGTGTGATGTCATGAAGTTCACTTCACAACCATGTGGTTTCAAGTTCAATCCCACAGCATGGCTTCCTGGGCAAGCGCCTTCAACTATAGCAGCAAGCTTGGTGAATGGAATTAGTAGACAAACTTCGGGGAAGCTTGTTGCATATGGAGGGAGTATACATATACACATGGTAGGCTTCATTTCAGTTTCTGCCTACCAAATTTATTCACAAGTCTCTGGGCAACTCAGGAAATTAGGAGATACTCACCAAAGGTGCTGCACAGTGGGACTGAACCTGAAACTATGTGGTTGCCAAGCAAACTTCTTAATCATTCGTACATTTTTTTCTTTTAAGCCTGTTACTTATATCGGTCTCTTTTGCCAAACTGGTAATTTACAGGGATGCAAAGAAACTAACATCAGTTGTCAAGCAGTGGTGAAGTGACCAACACAAACATTCAGTTTGTCTACCAAATTCCCTCACAAGGCATTGGTCAACCTGTGGCTATTGTAGAAGACATTTACTCAAGGTATCATGCAGTAACAGTGAGCCTGGAACCATGTGGGGTTGAGAAGCAAACTCATTACTACACAACCATGGCTGCACTTATATGTGAATAAAAAAAAAGGGTCATGAGTTGATAGTGGAGTCTGCTTGGTATAACAGTAACTATAAATAATGAAACCGTTAGATTCACTTCAACATTTAAATTTAATTTGTGTCAAAATATTTTCATCACTTTGAAACCGTGACTTGTTCACTGACAAAGATTCATGCTGCACGAAGCTTTGTCAGTGAACAGGTCATGGTTTCAAAGTGACGAAAATATTTTGACAAATTAAATTTAAATGTTGAAGTGAATCTAACAGTTTTTGTGTTTCTTAAATGGCTTATAAACACCGTCCATGCTGCAATTGTTTTCGTTCCAGCACACGATCTCAGATCAAGTCACTTGCTATGCAAGTATATCTCCATAATATAATTAATAATTTAATGCTCTAAAGTGCCTCTGAAAGGTTCTGGTTTTGTGGCATAAAGTGAATATCTCTGGTGAAGCTCTCCTCCTAAAGCAAACACTGGTCCATCATGTCCAATATCTGTAAATAATCTGGCATTTATTCCGAACAGCCAGATAAAAACGAGGCGTTTAGAAATAGGTGCACTGCTCAAATGTACAATGGAATACCTGCAGAGGATTTGGATTGAAGAATTTAAATTGTAGCACATGTAGCCTCATTTGTCACCGATTCAGTCAGCACTGATCTGTGAGGTAACGCAAGCTCAATTGCGAACAGCGTTACAGTTATTGTGAATTGATCTCTGATAACATAGGTTGGTGATCGATCGAAGACTGCTTGTGCTGCAAAAACACACTGCAGCAGCCACTTACAATGCTCAGCTACCCAGAACATACTGATAATCACTTGTGTTTACATAACTAAGCTGTGAGGCTGCAATAGTTTTTCTTTGGATTTACAGTACTTGTGCCCATCAAGAGAGAAAACGTGAAGGTGCCTGATCCTAAAAGATAACACAGATAAATGGATTCCCTACAGGAAAAGGTAGAGATGATCAAGAAAATATATGATAGTAGAAGCTTCGCTGCTGTTGGCCATAGGTTAGATGTCAATGAATCTACCATTCGTTCTGTTTACAAAGTGCATAGAGATGATTAAGTTATCAGTTTATTATTTTTTTTTAATTAAACTCCTATGATAAACAAGGATAGATGTACAATATATCTAGTTTTATTCTATGTAAAGGTAAGCCAGTGAAAGTACGTGGTTTACTGGTCAGGGTATTTGGCTCACAATTGCAACGTCATGAGTTCAATTCCTGGCGATGTGCTGTATCCTTGAGCAAGACACTTTATTTCACACTGCTCCAGTCCACTCAGCTGGCAAAAATGAGTAGTACCTGTATTTCAAAGGGCCGGCCTCGTCACACAGTGTGTCAGGCTGAATTGTCCTGAGAACTACATTAAGGGTATACATGTCTGTGGAGTGCTCAGGCCACATTGACATTAACTTCATGAGCAGGTTGTTCCCTTGATCAGATCAACTGGAAACCTTGTCATCATAACTGACAGAGTGCCAAAGGTGAGCCAAAGAAAAACTCACAGCAGAAAAGCAAAGAGAAGGCTGGACAACACAGAAGAATGCTTGATAATGATCATTCCACAGAGCCTTTGGTGAGCCAATCTGTGAATGGGGAGGCACAATGAGCCACCTGAATCATTCTTCAAAGTACTAAGCTTAACCCTTAAGCATTCAGATTATTCTGCCCAGCATAATGCTTATTTATTCAAATTGGTTTCAATTAACCATTTCGTTACCAACCTGGTTGAAACCAGCTCTGGCTCTGTAGTACAAATGTTTAGTTTTCAAAAGTTCTGAATTAAAACCTTCCACCAAACCTTAGTCACAATTTATGTTCCTAACACTAGCTGAATGATAACCAAGTTATTTTACTAAATTCTTTGTTATATTTAAAATCAATTGAAAGAAATACAGAGCATCTCAAAATAAATACAGTAACGAAAAGGTTAATCATGCATTATCTCACCGTTTCTAGATTTTAATGATGTGATGATATATTCTTATAATGATTATACACTAGGTGTTTAAAGCTGAATTTGGTCATAATACATGTAGAATATTTAAGCCTGATATGACTGGCTTAAATGCTAATGGGTTAATTACTGGTGGAGATACTTCTGAGAGCAGTAGATATGGGGTCCAACTTCTTTTGGGGTCAGATAGATTCTGAGATGCTTTGGTTTTAAATTCATCAAATGAAAGGACATCCAAATGTTTCCAAAAGTAGCCAACTTTTCAACAACTAGAACTTTCTTATTTTATCAAAATTCTAAGTTGATGTTAGAATCTTACTCAGTTTGAATGTTATTGAACTTCAGACAGCTATGCTTTTTGCTCCTGTGCTTTAGGAATATCTTTCTGTCCAGCACCTTCTACTAAAAGCAATGGGTACCTCCAACAAGTGCATGAAATCAAACTTTATTAAATCCATGAGGAGTAGACTGTTTACTCACCATGGTTTCAAATTTTGGTACAAAGCCAGGAATCTAAGAAGGGGAATAGTCAATTACACTGGCCCAGTACATGACAGTTACTTTATTTTAAAGAAAAAATGAAAGGCAAAGATGACCTTGGCCATATTTGAACTCAGTATAGAGGTGGAAGAGATGCAATTAAGGATTTTGTCCGAAGTACTAACAAATCCGCTAGCTCACCACCTTAATATCAGGCTGAGTAAAATGTAAGCAATGTTTTGAAGCATGAAATTCATCACAATATATTTCAACAATGCGGAAATTTTATTCATTAAAGTAAATACCATTACAATCAACAGATTTTTGTCAATGAGTTACAAGTTTGTTTATTCTGGTAACATAAAAATCTGGAGTTTTGGAGCTGATGGACTCTTTGAATGTGCTTTCAGTTTCGATTTGATTTTTGAACTCCTTCTCTTCGCAGGAAACCATCAAGGTGTTTGAAGAAATGGTAGTCGGTAGGAGAAAGGTCTGGGGAATAAGCTGAGTGGAGAAGAACTTCGTAGCCAAGTTCCATCAACTTCTGGAGCATTATAAGTGAAATATGGTCGAGAATTGTCATGAAGAATGATTGGCCCACTTCTATTGACCAGGTTGGGATGGTGGAGTAGCAGTTTTTCATTCATTTCGGCAATATGTTTCTGCAGTAATGATTTTTCCAGGTTTTAAGAAGTTATAGTGGATGAGTCCAGCAGTACACTACCAGTCACCATAACCTTTTTGAAGAGCTCAGGTTTAGGGAAGGTTTGCTGTGTTCCATTTTGGTCCAACCACTGTGAAGAACGTTTTTTATTATTGTACACAATCCACTTTTCATCACAAATTACAATACAGTCTAGAAATGGATCAGTCTGGTGATGGAGAAGAAGCAGCAAGCAAATTTCTCATCTGTGCATTTTCTGATTTCCATTCAAATCGTGTTACCCATTTGTCAAGCTTTCTTGATTTTCTGATTACATGCAAATGGTTGCAGGCAGTTTTCTGGCTAATTTGAAGTTCTTTTGCCAGTTTGAGTGATTTTATGTGGATCTTTCTCAATGATGGTCTTTAATTGACCGTCATCAATGACAAATGGATGTCCATTATGCTCAATCTTCAAGGCTCAGATCTCCACTGCAAAATCGTTTAAACCATTTTCAAAACTCATCAAAAATCCAGTACAAATTCTTCATGGTTCAAAACGTTGCTTACTTTTTACTCAACTTCATAGTATTAATTTCAGATTTTAGCACAAGGCCAACTAGTTTGGGGGAAGGTAGTCGATTACATCGACCCCAGTGCTCAACTCATACTTTATTTCGACCCCTAAAGGACGAAAGGCAAGGTCGGCCTTGGCGTAATTTGAATTCAAAACGTAAAAATGGACGAGATGCCGCTAAGCATTTCGTCCGGTGTGCTAACGATTCTGCCATCTGGCCACGTTAATAACAATAAACACCAAACCAGCAAGGACAACTACGAGGTTGTTCAATCTGCTAGAGATAACAGCCAAAATTCTCAAGTCACACCATACTGCCTTAAAAACAAAAAGGAAAATACAGAGAAAAATGTCCTTAATATTCTCGAGAGACGGAGGAGGGGTCACGGTTGAAATGTTTTATAATCACAGGGTCTGTTCGATCAGGATTGAATAAAGTGGGGAATAAACACCAACTGCGAATAATCACCCAAGTATTTTTTTTGTTCAGCGGGTTGCAACTCTTTGACCGAGATATGACGATGACACGGTTATAAGTGCCAAGAGAATGAATTCGAACTATGAACCTTAGAAACTGACATCGGCTTTCATTATCGTTATTGCTTTATTTTTCAAAAGAACTCACAAGAAACAAGGGCAGAGGTAAGAGATAGAACTTTGTGCGTGAGTGAATGTGAGCACGTATGAGGGTGTGCGAGTATGAGTGTAAGAATGTGAGTGTGTGTGTGTAAAAGCAGGCGTGTTAAACTATCATGACTGTGTGTGTGTGTGGTCTTCTGCTATAGCCCCGGGCCGACCAATGCCTTGTGAGTGGATTTGGTAGACGGAAACTGAAAGAAGCCTGTCGTATATATGTGTATATATATATAGATATGTGTGTGTGTTTGTGTGTCTGTGTTTGTCCCCCTAGCATTGCTTGACAACCGATGCTGGTGTGTTTACGTCCCCGTCACTTAGCGGTTCGGCAAAAGAGATCGATAAAATAAGTACTGGGCTTACAAAGAATAAGTCCCGGGGTCGATTTACTCGACTAAAGGCGGTGCTCCAGCATGGCCGCAGTCAAATAGCTGAAACAAGTAAAAGAGTAAAGAGTATAAGCCCAAAATTGTACCACTATCAAAAAAAAAAAAAGGTTAGGATCCAGAAGCTCGGTCGGAGATTGACTCCCAGATTTCGAAACTGTTGTGGGAGGATGAAAAGGGAACACACGGTTTCGTCCTCCTCACCTTTTTTGTGTAAGCAGTAGTGGGTAGGAGATATAGTAACAAAGTTTACGGCAGGTAAAAAAAAACAAGGTGAACCGAGGCAAATAACCTGTTTAGAGCCCCCAACGTGAAGCCTGCGCGCGCATAAATGCATAAATACATAAACATTTGTATGTATGTCAGTGTTTAGAAGTACAAGTATAATAATATCCCTCGCACACACTTACGTAGATATATATACTCGCTCGTCAAGCACCCACCACACCCGCTCGTTATATATATACACATTGCAAACAGCCGCTAACATTACATACACGTACATCTGTATACATTATTTTTATACATATTCACACACAGACACCTATTGCATATACTGTACACACACACACACACATATATATATATATATATATATATATATATATATATACATACGTTTACACATAGATGTTAGCGAAAGTATAGAATATGTACACCCGGTGTTCGGGGTTGGGGTTACGCCGAAAACGACACATGAACATTGAATGTACACTCGCAATTAGGCATTCATTTATACACACAGAATTACCAAAACATTTAATACACACACACACACACACACACACACACATATGCATTTGACATACATTTATACGTATACATTTATACACGCTTTAGCATGCGTTTAGTCGAATACACTCACACATTCAATATTCATAATTATAAGCACACGTTTACACATGTACACACGCGCAAGCATACATTTATACATACATGCATGCCGCAATCTTTACAGCCGAAAGATTGCCCATGCATATGTATATATATATATATATATATATATATATATATATATTTCTAGCTCGTGGATTCTTAGACGACTAATTATATTTGTGGGTGTGTGTGTGTGTGGGTATGTGTGTGTATATATATATATATATATATATATGGTACTACTTCAGAAGAGTGGTCCCGGTGCGCGCACTCGCGTACTCGCGCATCCGCGCAAGCTAGTCGTGACTAGTCGATCCTTACTTTGTGTTTTTGCTTTTATTATTTACTTTGTTTAAAAAAATTATTTTGTTTTTGTGTTTTATTTACTTTGCTGGGTAGTCGTTGTAGGATCGACTAGTCACGACTAGCTAGAGCGGATGCGCGAGTACACAAGTGCGCGCACCGGGACCACTCTTCTTAAGTAGTACCTATATGTAAATATATATATATATATATATATATATGGCAATCTTACGGTTCTAGTATATTTTTCCGTCGCCTATATAATATATATGTAAATATATATATTATATACACTCGTGCGCGCTTACACATTCAATACATACAATTTGAAGTATACGTGTATACATGTACACTAATGTGTGGGGGGGGAGGGTAGATAATGTGAGCGCGCGTGCGCGTTTATAACACACACACACACACCATGTTTACATCGACTGCTGTTAAAAACATCAGCCCTTACAGAAAGCAATCGGGGCAACGTTATGTGTGTGAATGTCTAATAACAAAACTACTATTATTGGGCCAAAACAACAAATACGAGCAACTAAATTGTCTTAAATTTCACTATGGAAGCTTTTACGAGATTAAACACTTTGCATTTTTTTTTTTTTCTGTAACTCAGCATTTGCAACAAGTGATTTCAGCAGACACAGAGCAACCCCTGGCCTCACTTCCCCAACACCTCGAGCGCACTTTGCCTGTTTTGCATTAAAAGCGCATTTTTTAATGCTTTAACTGTTTTCTTTTCTTTTTGTTTTAATGCAGACGATTTGAAAAAAAAAATAGGGTAACGTGTGGAAAAGTAATTAGATAAACAGTGTGTAAATATATGGATGTATATACAAACATCTGTGTGTATGTGCGTATATATATATATACATATATATATATATATATATAATGTGTGTGTGTGTCCTGTACCCATATATGCATGTATATATACATATAGGTGTAGGTATGTGCATATATGTATGTATATATGCATATGTTTATATATTATTTATGTTATATATAAGGGTATACATTTGAGTGTGTGCGTATAGGAATACATACAGCAGGGTGTGTAGATATATTATATAATAAACTAGCGAGAATGGTAGAAGCTGAGGAAGAGGAGAGGTCAAACCGCTGCCAGAGTAAAAAATCAGCTGGTTTGATATTGAGATCGTCTGTGTTAACCCTCTGCGTACAGAGTTCAGGCTTTTAAGGGAATGAAATGGACTAGAATGGAGTGAAAAAAGTAAAAAGAAAGGGGTTTTTTTTAGAAAAATGAAACTTCGTAGAAACAGGGCAATTATCAAAAATATACATAATTAATTTTAGTTTAATAAAGTACTAGTTTCAATTTCGAGACTCACCTGTAAGCTAAGGTCATACACTCGAATAGTTTGGTAAGAGAACCGTCAATGGAGAAAAGTGTTGACTGTGTAGCACTATAGTCCCTAAAATCCAAATTTGTAGCACCAACATTTTCGTGGGAGGTCGAAGAACTGAGAAAATTGAGGCCCGTCGAAGAGGACTGAGCGTCTTTCTCCTCTTTGACAGTATTTTCATCATCATAATCGTCTGCAGTTTTGTCATCGTGGACCTGACTTAGCATAAAGTGACCACTGTGAATTGTTTCCTCGTAGGTAAAGTTCATGTTATCAATGTTAAAGTTATTACTTAGGTTTAAGTTTCCAGAGAAAATCATGTTGTTGTTGTGAGTGCCGTCGTTATTGTTGTTGACATTCGCGTCAAGAGCAATATGGCCACTTCTAGCACCAGACACCGACGAAGTTGAAGGCATGATTAATTCAAAATTGGTGCTGTTTTTCAAGAGGGTTTCTATTGCATTTTGATTATCATTGATGTTGCCAGTATCAAGACTTGCTGAACTTCCAATAGCACTAGTCGTAGCTGTCGTATCCATATTCGCGTTGAACAAACGGCGAGTATCTAACATTTTCTGTCTCGATTTTGTCGGCAATATATCATCAATGGCCATCACATAACAAAATCGTAACTTCAAGATAAAAAATAAATTTTCACCCCGCCTTTGTTTTAAACTAAGTCAAAATAATTCATCTGTAAAACAAAGAAAAAAAAAAAAGGCAAGAGAAGAAGTTAAAAGAGAAAGAAGTCATTCGGTGTTTAACAACCTTTTCGCAAAATATTTCAGTGTAGCAAAGATAGCGTGAAAAAGACGCATGAAAAGTGCTTCACGGATTGGTATTTAGCGAAGATTCGGCCAAAATTCTTGGCTAGAATGTCACTTGATTTCATTGAGGTTGGGCAGGTACACGCGAGCAATGTTATAAAAAATGCACAAAGTTGTAATTCAACGGTGAATGTTTTGTAGTCATAGAGAGGATCGAGTAGAGAGTGCTCCGCCATCATGTTAGATGGAGTCGAGGCGCCGGAAGCCAGTAGTGAGAGAGAGAGGGAGGGAGGCGATAGGGAGAGACAGATAGATAGATGTGAGGGAGAGAGGGGATCGGGAGAGACAGATAGATAAATGTGAGGGAGGGAGGGAACAGGGAGAGACAGATAGATAAATGTGAGGGAGAGAGACGAGACAGATAGATGTAATGGATGGAAAGAGAAAGAAAGAAAGAAATAGGAGAGATGTAAGTGAGAGGGAATGAGGGTGCCTCAAAAAAAAATAGTAAGTTGTGTGTGAGAGGAAGAGGAAGAGAAAAACGAAAGTGACGGAGTGAAATGAAAAGGAGAGTGAGAACGATAGAAAATTTAGTAAAAAAGGGGGGGTGAGAGACAGAGAAATAGATAGAAGTGAAAGGATATTAGGGGAGGGTGTCGATAATGGAGGAGATATGTAAAATAAAAGTAAGGAAGCGAGATAGAGAGGTGTGGACAACTACATTATAGAGAAAGAAAGGGAAAGAGAGACAGAGAGTGACTCAGAAAGGGTAAGTCATGTGTGAGAAGAGACGGAGAAGGAAAACAAAAGTTAGTGAGGGAATGAGATAGACAGCCGGGTAGACAACGGCATATAAATAAATAAATAAGAGAGAGAGCGAGAGAAAATAGAAGAAAGAATACAAACTATTTCTGCGTTAAAAGAGCATCTATACATACATGAATATACACATAACGTATATGTGTTTTTTGTATTTATGTATGCATATATGCGTGTCATATACATAAGTATATGCGGGGCGGGGAAGAAGAGGGATAATTAGCTGTCCGTTTTAATGGCTATATTAATTGAGATGTTGCTGACTGACAGAGAACTTTTTGTGGTGAAAGAAAAATCTAAATCTAAACACTTAAACCAGAAGGATAGACTAGAAAAGACCCAAACACTTTAACTTGACAAAAATATTAAACTACAGTTCTCTCTCTGCCTCTCTCTTTCTTTCTCACCCCCTCTCTCTCTGTCGCCCTCTTTACTGGTAACGTTTACCGCTTTCTTATGAAATTTGTTAATATATATTTCCAGGACGATTGCAACACACATGTGCGTAATATCTGTGTGTGATCATGCACGTATGTGTTGTCACAGCAGTTTATCCGTACGAGTTAATAATTTATACAGATAATAAGTATTTATACACATACACAATAAATATAACGAGATAAGAGGCAAATTTTAATTGCTATACATGTATTCGCTGTTAATTGTTTACTTGTTCTTAATTAAAACTTACGTATGGAATATTGCTATTATGTACTACTACATATTCGGAAAATGTTATACACAAATATTTCGGTGTTTCTAAGCATACTGTATTTGTGTGTACATGTGTATATTCATTGTGTGTATATATGTGTACATGCCCATTTATTACATCATACATATGTGTATATATATATTTAGACATATATGTGTGTGTGTATATATATATATAGAGAGAGAGAGAGAGACAAAGTAAACTTGCAAGGTACATATATAGACATATATATATGCATAGATACATACATGTATATACATATATATATATGTGTGTTTATATATGTATATATAAATGTATATATATATATGTGTGTGTATGTGTATATATGTGTGCATATATATATATACGTAAATGTAGAACGTTGGAATGAGTGTTCAACACCGAATTGGTGGATAAATAATTTCTTTATTTGTGAATCAAGGCTACCATTGGTTTCATGTTAAGAAGAGTAGGAAAATATCCAAGTATCTTAAAAATTTTTCAAGCCAATCACATGGAGAAAGCTGGTCGCCTCCTGGAGGTGTTAAGATACTCAGATATTTTCCTACTCTTCTTAACATGAAACAAATGGTAGCCTTAGAGTGTAAGTACCTTGAGAGAAAAGTTGGACCTAAAAAGCATCAGTAAGTACTATAGTGAAAGATATGTAGGAACAAATACAATAAATCCTCGAGTATAGTCCACCCTTCAGTATAATATGCAGGAGATTTTTAGGGGGATGTACCTCTGAAAAACCTAAACCCTGTGTATAATACGCATGCCTTCTCTAAATTGAGTCATGTGTAATTAAGCCAGCAGCACCTTGTTGAACAAACACTTCCACACATGCGTAATATAATAATGGTGATGTTCTTAACTGTTATATGGGAATGTGAATATATGTTTGCAAATTGTTTTTGTTACATGTTATTCTGTGTTCTGAATACTTTTATTTTAATAAATGTTGCTTACTGCAAGTTATGGATGATTCTTTTATGACTTCATTGCTTTCAGGCTTAGCTTAGGTATTTTCGCGCCCAACATCATAAAATGCATCTGAATAAACATTGCCAGACAGCAAATAGAGACTCGGACATTGCTTAGAAAATATTTTTCATTTTTAACCTCGTTTATAGTACGCACTAGGGATTTTGACCATTAAATTTTGGGGAAAAAATGTGGATTATACTTGAAGATTTACGATATATTATCATCATCATCATCATCATTGTCATCGTCATTATCATCATCATTTAACGTCTGTTTTCCATGCTGGTATGAGTTGGACAGTTTGACAGGTGTTGGAAAAGCTAGGAACCACAGAGGGTTCCATTGTCTGCTTTGGTATAGTCTTTTCAGCTGGATGCCCTGTAAAGACTTTACCAAAGCAGACAATGGAACCTTGTGTGGTTCCTGGCCTTTGCCAACACCTGTCAAACTGTCCGCTCTACAGAGTGTATTGGGTGCTTTTCACATAGCACCAGCATCAGTGCTTTTCCCCTGACACCAGCATCCATGCCTTTCACATGGCATCAGCACCATTGCCTTTCACATGGCACCAGCACTGACAGGGTCAAACACACACACATACATAATTATAAAACCAAGCATACCACAACCTACATGGTTTTGTAGGTTAGACCTTTTTCAACTTCACATCATTTTTTTCATTTGTTTTATTTTTTAAGAAATAAAAGGAAGAAAATTATAAACTTCAACATGAGTTGATTTTGCAGACTTTATGTCAGTCTCAACAAAGATATTCAAAAGCATCCAAATTTTTTTTAATTCCTACACACCAATACTGAAGAAGGAAAGTTAAATAAAATGCATGTGAAAATATTTACAAGTCATTTATTGAAACAGATAAAAGCTAATAAATTTTTTAAGATATAAATAGTTACAATGTTTACACTTATTTACATAGCTTTCATAAGCAGTTTTCCAGCATTCCACAGCAAAATAACATTGTAGTTCATACCAGAAAATTCAAAATACATGTTTGCAGTTACTGTATATAAATTTATGCTTTCTCATATACCATGTCCCCCAACAAAGGTCCTACTGCTAAATCTAGTCCCGGTGGTCCTAAGTGCCTTGCTCTTTCTGTGGAAGATGCTATGAAAAAGGAGAAATGATGGTTGTGATAGCATGTGTGTAAAGTTTAAGACGGACAATGATATCTAAAATTATTCCTGATAAGAAAAGTGTTTTAACACATCAATTAGAACCCTCATCGTCATAAACAACAGTGCCATGATATGTCTATATGTGTATGTGTGTGTGTGCGTGCATGCACACGTGCACACACATATACATATATATATATGAAAATAGGCGGTAAGCTGGTAGAAACATTAGCACACCAGGCGAAATGCGTAGCCGTATTTCGTCTGCCGTTACATTCTGAGTTCAAATTCCGCCGAGTTCGACTTTGCCTTTCATCCTTTCGGGGTCGATAAATTAAGTACCAGTTACGTACTGGGGTCGATATAATCGACTTAATCCATTTGTCTGTCCCCGTTTGTCCCCTCTGTGTTTAGCCCCTTGTGGGTAGTAAAGAAATACATATATATATGAAAATCCTTTCCCCCCCTTTTTTAACAAACTGGAATACACTAACATCCTCAACTGATGATCTTCCCTCTTTTTTACATCTCTCTGACATTTCCCTCTCTGATGATGGAATACTCAACTTATAGAATCCTTCCTCAATATGATGATCCACATGCTTGGCTGTCCTAGAAACATTTCTAAGAGACTGTGTGTGTTTACATTCTCTATCCCAATTAAATATCCTTTCCAAGTGATATCAAACATTTTGCTTTTCCATTTTTTACTTTAATCTAGACATGCATATTCTTATGAACAGCCTCCATGTTGGACTCTTAGAAAGTCATGCCAATAACTTCTTCATCCCCTTGCAAAGGTCAACAATTTTCTATGGAATGGTCATTTTCACCTTTTACTTGTTTCAATCATTAGACTGTGGCCATGCTGGGGCACCACCTTGAAGAATTTTTAGTCAAATGAATCAACTCGAGGACTTTTTTTAAAGCCTGTTGCTTATTCTATTGGGTTTTTTTTTTCTGCTGAAACACTAAGTGACAGGAAACTCACACACACACAACACACACACACACATACACACACACACACACACACACACACACACATACACACACACACACATGCATTCACAAACACACACGCATACGCAAAAACACATACATAAACACTTGCACACACACATGCACACAAACACACATGCACACATACACTCATGGATGCACACTCACTCACATACACAAATATATGATGGGCTTCTTTCAGTTTCCATCTACCAAATCCATTGACAAGGCTTTGGTCAGTCTGAGGCTATAGTAGAAGACATTTGCCCAAGGTGCCATACAGTGAGACTGAACCCAGAACCAAATGGTTGGGAAGCAAGCTTCTTACCACACAGCCATTTTTGTTAGGGATTTTTCAACAGTTTCCCATCTTTTTTTTCTTGCATGTTTGTTTCTTTTTTTAATCATCCCTATTCAAGCACAGTTGAGATATTTTGATAAATTTGAATCGCTGGCATGTTTTGGGACAAATATTCTGCAGCTGTTTTTTCCCAGTATTAAACCATTCAACAATTAAAAGAGAGGCAATGGTCTGTTGTTATCTAAGTAAACTGAACTGAAAACAATTGTTGTCAGCCAGGAGAATTCATCTATGAAGCAATTGCCCCAGCTCCCCTACAGGGTTGGCGAAAGCGATGTGGTGGACAATGAAAAACCTGGCTGATGACAGTCAAGGCTGATCTGGAACCCAACCTAGGCCCCCATATCTACAGCGTTCACCGCTGGAATAAGGGAGTGGTTGGAGATCACAGGGCTGTTAGCTTCAAATCGCCAGGTTTGGTTGACATTTGTGAGAGATGCAGCATTGAGGATGAATGAAGCCAGCTCAACCCACCCTGGGTGAATGCTGTCTCAAGTCAAGTGAAAAAGTCAAAAACAATTGTTTGTTTTCATTCATGGTTCAGTTACAGAGAGAAGGGCTGTACCTATGACCTATTTCAGGGTCCACAAGACTGGTGAATGAAGGGAAGAAGTTATTCTTGGATCAGATACTGGGTCAGTCATCTTCATTTTGACATCCGCTTTGCTAAGCAAGCTTGGGTTTGATGGAGTTCATTGATGCAGATTTTCCACAGTTGGAAGAGTTCAGTAAAGGCAACACTGCAACAGAAAGTGCTAGGAATATTAATGCAGTATATGGGGATCGGACAATAAGTGTAAGCAAGTGTCAACGGTGGTTCCAGAAATTCTGAGTCAGAAATTACAGCCTAGAAGACGAGCCTCATCCTGGAAGATCTGTAGAGCTTAACGAGGACATCCTGCAAACCCTGGTGGAACAAAATCCCATCATAACCATAGAGGAACTAGCAGAGAAGCTTGGATTTGGTCATTCAACCATTCATCGACACTGGAAAAGTCAGCAAACTGGGTCACTGGGTTCCTCACAAACTTTCTGAGTCTAATCATGCACAGAGAGTGAATGTGTGTTCTTCTTTACTGTCACATCTCATGAATGAACTATTTTTGGATTGAATAGTGACTGGTGATGAAAAATGAATTCTCTCTAGAAATGTCAAGTGCTAAGACAGTGGGTAGGAAAAGGAGACACACCGGCACCCCAGGCTAAAGAAGGTCTTCACTCACATAAGGTGTTGGTGGTAAGTAGCTTGTTTACCAACCACATGGTTCCGGGTTCAGTCCCACTGCGTGGCATCTTGGGCAAGTGTCTTCTACTATAGCCTCGGGCCGACCAAAGCCTTGTGAGTGGATTTGGTAGACGAAAACTGAAGGAAGCCCGTCGTATATATGTATATATATATATATATATGCGTGTGTGTGTTTGTGTGTATGTGTTTGTCCCCCTAGCATTGCTTGACAACCAATGCTGGTATGTTTATGTCTCTGTTACTTAGCGGTTCGGCAAAAGAGGCCGATAGAATAAGTACTGGGCTTACAAAAAGAATAAGTCCCGGGGTCGAGTTGCTCGATTAAAGGCAGTACTCCAGCATGGCTGCAGTCAAATGACTGAAACAAGTAAAAGAGTAAAAGAGAGAGAGTTTGAACTTTTAAGCCCAAAACCAAATGATAACAATGATCTACTGTGAATAGCTTAGAGTGGCTAAAGTCAGTGTTAGAAGAAAAACGACTGTCTTTGGTTTCAAGATGAAAGGTGTTCTTCCATCAGGATAATGCTCAGCCACATACAGCAAGGATCACATTCTGAAGGCTGGAGCAATTTGAATGGGAAACAATGCCCACCTGCCATATTTGCTGAACATTGCCCCATCAGATTATCATTTATTCCACAGTCTTCAAAATCATTTGGATAGAAAAACAATGAATATTGTAGATGAGGTCAGAACAGTACTGGAAGAGTATTTTTCATCACAGACAAGTGAATTTTGGAAGAGGGGCCTTGCGAGTCTGTCAGACAGATGGAAGAGCATTGTAGAAAATGAAGGAGAGTATATTTTAGATTAAAAAATAATTTGTTTATCTTAATTTTGAAAAATAAAAGAAGTATAAAAAAACTGCATTATTTATGGGATGACCCAATACATTTAATACGAAAAATGTACATATGTTTACATATAAAATGGTTCAACTTATACAGAATAGAAATGATATCAGGAGTTAATGAGGTGGAATAAAAGATTTACAAGTCCAACAGCTGTTTCTATCTGCTCAAGTTTAAACCTCTTGAGCACTATGAAGTGTACTCGATATGGAGAATATCTGTCTCTCATCTATATATATATATATATATATATATATACATTCAAACATATAAGGGATAGCCATAATAGGACATCCGACTCACTAGAAAGAGCAGCCAGAATTACAACTATTAGTGGTTTGGAGTTTGGCTGCTCTTTCTAGTGAGTCGGATGTCCTATTATGGCCATCCCTTATATGTTTGAATGTATATTATATAGTCTATTGACTATTTTCTCTTTCTCACTTGACCGCTGGTAGCGGAGAATTTTTCTAGAATTTTTTGCTACCCTAAAATTTATTAATATATATATATATATATATATATATATATAATATATATATATATATATAATATATATATCGCTAGTCCTCAGTCAAATCGTCCAACCCATGCCAGCATGGAAAGCAGACTTTAAATGATGATGATGATATATATATACACACACATATATATACATATATGAATATATATATGCAATGTGTGTGTATATATATATATAAATATATGTATATATATATATATATATATATATATATATAAAACAGGCTTCCATGCAGTTTCTGTCTTCAAAATTTTACTCACAAGGGCATTAGTCAACTCAAGGCTATAATATAAGATTCTGTCATAATGTACCATGTAGCAAGATTGAACCTGGAACCATGGTTTGCAAAGCAGGCTTCTTAACTATACAGCGATTCCTGAGCACTTTTATATTTTAAATTTTCTTTTATAAGCAAAAATTACAACAGATACTTTAGTGTGTGGATGGGAAGGAAGGTGGCATTCATGCTTTTCTGAAAAGTTATAAATGACAAAAATGAAGTGGCCCTGTTTAGGGACCAAATCCATCTTACCTAAGTTTACCTGAGACTTTCTACCTTGCTGTGATATTCAACATGAAAGTGTTAATACTCCACAGAAACTGATAAAAGGTCACTAACTGGGTCACCAACAATGACATTTTGTTATTGTTTTTGTATCAGAACTTTGTGAAAGCTTTATAAATGATGTTACATAATGAGGATATAATAAGCTGACAACCCTGATTGGATGCATACATAATTAATTAAAATCCTTAATCAATTTTGCATGTGATTGTGTAATCATTAATCATGTTTACGCTCTTGCTATTGTTTTAGATGTTATGTGTTGTTGCTTAGTCTCAGGTCAGCTCTGATCAAAGTCAATCCAGCCAGGACCATCCCATCTGGCTTTCAGGATTGTTCATCCTGTGTCATTGTAGTATGTAGTATTTATGTTATTGTTTAGCTTCAGGGTGGTCCTGTAAGAGCAGACTCATGATCAAAGATGTTCCAGCTATGACCATCCCTTCTTTTATTTTTGGTGCCATTCAACATATATTATAACAAAGCCTACATTATATAATGTGTCCACCTGTCCTTTCATTTTTTTAAAGATAGTAAGATGGGTTTTGAGGATGATTTGGCTGCTATTTCTAGAAGTGTTGTAACTACACAGTGCAGGGGTTTTCACCTCTTGAAGCCCAGCTTCCTTTTTCGCCAAATGTTAATTTATGCCCTCTCCTCATACTCTCCCATCACTGCCCAAAGCCATTCATATTAATTAAACAGAGATAAATTTAACGCTTGGCTTATTATCAGTTATGTATCTTCAATTATGTAGCTGCCTGCTGATAACATAATGTCCTTCTTTTAATCTAATCCTTATGAAAAATTTTTTAAATGCAGTCATGCTTATCATCTCCGTTCTAATATTCACTTTTCCATACTTGCATGAACTATAAAGAGCTTATGGAGGTTTATTGAGGCAGATTTTCTACAGCTGGATGCTGTTCCCGTCACCAACCCTCGTCTGTTTCCAAGCAAGGTTTCTGCGAAATATTGAAATTGAATAGATTGTTTGGCACTCATTTGCAACAGTCATGTGATGTGAAGACAAGGAGACACAAGCATACACACACACATGTTCGTGCGCACACACGTGCATAATTGGCTTCTTTCCATTTCATCTATCAACTTCACTTGCAAGCTTTTGTAGAAGACACTTGGCCAAAGTGCCATGCACTGGAACTAAGCAAGCATCTTAACCATACAGTCACATCTAGTAAAATCTAGGGTAGGTGAAAACTTTATAGGCGCAGGAGTGAGTGGCTGTGTGGTAAGTAGCTTGATTACCAACCACATGGTTCTGGGTTCAGTCCCACTGCGTGGCACCTTGGGCAAGTGTCTTCTAGTATAGCCTCGGGCCGACCAAGCCTTGTGAGTGGATTTGGTAGACGGAAACTGAAAGAAGCCCATCGTATATATATATATATATATAATATATATATATATATATATGCATGTGTGTGTATATGTTTGTGTGTGTGTGTGTGTGTCCCCAACATCGCTTGACAACCGATGCTGGTGTGTTTACATCCCCGTAACTTAGTGGTTCAGCAAAAGAGACCGATAGAATAAGTACTCATCATGATTGTTCGACCGTGGTCGAGACAATGGAATTTACTATGTTACGCCAGACTTCATGGTCCATCATAGCATTACGGAGGTCCTGTTGCTGGATGCCTGTATCCCTGGAGATTACATGAGGGTAGGAGAGTGTGCGCCCTCTGGTATCGCGAGCAGATGGCTTCCAGAAGAGAAGAGTAGAAATTACCTCGTTTTCAGCTCCACAACAATGTCCAGCAAACTGGACCCTCCTACCTTTCACAAGAGATGATGCAGGTGGTAGTTTCCCATATATTTGTACTTTGGTTGGATGACACTTCCATGAGAGATTTTTGAGCTCGCATAAGGAGCCTTATGATGATGATGATGACGATGATGATAGTTGTAGTAATGATGATGATGGTGGTAGTGGTGATGGTGGTAGTGGTGATGGTGGTAGTGGTGATGGTGGTAGTAGTGAGTGGTGGTGGTGGTGGTGGTGGTGGTGGTGGTGGTGGTGGTGGTGGTGGTGGTGGTGGTGGTGGTGGTGGTGGTGGTGGTGGTGGTGGTGGTGGTGGTGGTGGTGGTGGTGGTGGTGGTGGTGGTGGTGGTGGTGGTGGTGGTGGTGGTGGTGGTGGTGGTGGTGGTGGTGGTGGTGGTGGTGGTGGTGGTGGTGGTGGTGGTGGTGGTGGTGGTGGTGGTGGTGGTGGTGGTGGTGGTGGTGGTGGTGGTGGTGGTGGTGGTGGTGGTGGTGGTGGTGGTGGTGGTGGTGGTGGTGGTGGTGGTGGTGGTGGTGGTGGTGGTGGTGGTGGTGGTGGTGGTGGTGGTGGTGGTGGTGGTGGTGGTGGTGGTGGTGGTGGTGGTGGTGGTGGTGGTGGTGGTGGTGGTGGTGGTGGTGGTGGTGGTGGTGGTGGTGGTGGTGGTGGTGGTGGTGGTGGTGGTGGTGGTGGTGGTGGTGGTGGTGGTGGTGGTGATGGTGGTGGTGGTGATGGTGGTGGTGGTGATGGTGGTGGTGGTGATGGTGGTGGTGGTGATGGTGGTGGTAGTGGTGATGGTGGTGGTGGTGATGGTGGTAGTGGTGATGGTGGTAGTAGTGATGGTGGTAGTGGTGATGGTGGTAGTGGTGATGGTGGTAGTGGTGATGATGGTAGTGGTGATGGTGGTAGTGATGATGGTGGTAGTGGTGATGGTGGTAGTGGTGATGGTGGTAGTAGTGATGGTGGTAGTGGTGATGGTGGTAGTGGTGATGGTGGTAGTGGTGATGGTGGTAGTGGTGATGGTGGTAGTGGTGATGGTGGTAGTGGTGATGGTGGTAGTAGTGATGGTGGTAGTGGTGATGGTGGTAGTGGTGATGGTGGTAGTGGTATTGTGTATAGGACTACATCATCCAGTTTATCCTTCCTCTTTTTATAAGTACAGTATTGAGAGACCTCATCAGAGCTCTCTTCAAGATTCAATTTAGCTCAGTATTGTTATAATGTTGATATGTTTTAAAATTTAAATAAATTCTGGCCAACCAGATGAGATTAGATTAGACCTTATCAGAACTGATTATACCTGTTTCATCTTCTTAGTACAGCTGTCCTCAGCTTATTGCTTTTTCTTTTATATCACAAATCATGGATTATTATATCATGGGTTACAGGTTTCCAGTGGGCCAATCATTATTTCACTACATTTCTGATGGAGAGAATCATAAGGAAGTGTCCATAGCCCAGTGCAGAACAAATATTTCAAAGGACTTCGTTTGTAGAAAAGAAAGTACTGCCTCAAGCCCAAGGACTCATAAGGAAGTGTCTGTAATCCAGTGCAGAACAAATACTTCAAAGGACTTCGTTTGTAGAAAAGAAAGTACTGCCTCAAGTCCTAGGACTCATAAGGAAGTGTCTGTAACCCAGTGCAGAACAAATACTTCAAAGGATTTCGTTTGTAGAAAAGAAAGTACTGCCTCGAGTCCTAGGACTCATAAGGAAGTGTCTGTAACCCAGTGCAGAACAAATGCTTCAAAGGACTTCGTTTGTAGAAAAGAAGTACTGCCTCGAGCCCTAGGACTCATAAGGAAGTGCCTGTAACCCAGTGCAGAACAAATACTTCAAAGGACTTCGTTTGTAGAAAAGAAAGTACTGCCTCGAGCCCTAGGACTCATAAGGAAGTGCCTGTAACCCAGTGCAGAACAAATACTTCAAAGGACTTCGTTGTAGAAAAGAAAGTACTGCCTCAAGTCCTAGGACTCATAAGGAAGTGTCTGTAACCCAGTGCAGAACAAATACTTCAAAGGATTTCGTTTGTAGAAAAGAAAGTACTGCCTCGAGTCCTAGGACTCATAAGGAAGTGTCTGTAACCCAGTGCAGAACAAATGCTTCAAAGGACTTCGTTTGTAGAAAAGAAAGTACTGCCTCGAGCCCTAGGACTCATAAGGAAGTGCCTGTAACCCAGTGCAGAACAAATACTTCAAAGGACTTCGTTTGTAGAAAAGAAAGTACTGCCTCGAGCCCTAGGACTCATAAGGAAGTGCCTGTAACCCAGTGCAGAACAAATACTTCAAAGGACTTCGTTTGTAGAAAAGAAAGTACTGCCTCAAGCCCAAGGACTCATAAGGAAGTGTCTGTAACCCAGTGCAGAACAAATACTTCAAAGGACTTCCTTTGTAGAAAAGAAGTACTGCCTCAAGTCCTAGGACTCATAAGGAAGTGTCTGTAACCCAGTGCAGAACAAATACTTCAAAGGATTTCGTTTGTAGAAAAGAAAGTACTGCCTCGAGTCCTAGGACTCATAAGGAAGTGTCTGTAACCCAGTGCAGAACAAATGCTTCAAAGGACTTCGTTTGTAGAAAAGAAAGTACTGCCTCGAGCCCTAGGACTCATAAGGAAGTGCCTGTAACCCAGTGCAGAACAAATACTTCAAAGGACTTCGTTTGTAGAAAAGAAAGTACTGCCTCAAGCCCAAGGACTCATAAGGAAGTGTCTGTAACCCAGTGCAGAACAAATACTTCAAAGGACTTCCTTTGTAGAAAAGAAAGTACTGCCTTAAGCCCTCACAGGGCCAGTTACCCTTTTTCCATGGTGCATAAGTGACTGAGATCACAACATCCACCCCTGAACAAGATGCCAGTCTGTTGCAAAGTTGCTCATTTACAGTTGAGTGGGTTCTCCTGTTTGTGTGGTGCAGAGTCCTGTTGCCAGACATAGGGTCTTCCAGAAGCCATCTTCCTGACCCAGGCCAGCACTACCTCCTCCAGGTACTTGATATAGGCCTCTGTGTTGAGTATGAGGCTGTGTGGGAAGATGAATGGAGGCATCACGTTGCCATCACTAGTGATCACTCCAAACACCATGATGGTGACAGGATGTTTGATTTTTATCACTCTTGGTACATGTCTTCAGACTGACACTCAAACACTCTGAAATGTTTGTACTGGAGCTTCTAGTGCAAATGCCAAGCAGTACAGCATGTCGTTTCCAAATTTCTGGCAGAGTGAATTGCGTCACGGTGCTGTTTTTCTCACAGATGGTGCCCAACTGACCCTACTATACTATGTAGTGGACAAAATCAAAAACAATGCACATGCATGAAATTGAAAATATAAAATGGTGACAATTTATCCACTGCACCCGGTATATATACATAT
Organism: Octopus sinensis; assembly: GCF_006345805.1. Lineage (NCBI taxonomy): Eukaryota > Metazoa > Mollusca > Cephalopoda > Octopoda > Octopodidae > Octopus > Octopus sinensis. The sequence goes on along the minus strand of NC_043021.1, from coordinate 15,949,196 downwards.
ACAACATGCTTCTACACAATCTCCACTTACCAAATCCACTCACAGACAATGAATGTCCCAAGGCTATAGTAGAAGGCACTTGCCTGATGTGCTGTGTGATGGGATTGAAACTGAAACCACATGGTTGTAAAGCTTGCTGTTTAACCACACAGCCACACCTGTACCTATTCAGCAAATTTACCTCCCCAAACTTGTACATTATTTTATCAACCCTAAGAGGACAAAAAGCAGAGATGATTGAATTCAGAGCACAGAGCATAAAAGAAAAAAATACACTACAATGCATTTGGTTCTAAGTTCTAATAATTCTGCCAATTTACTATTGATTTCTAGTTCTGATTTCAATTATGGCTGCAGAAAGATTTAGCAATGATAGATGGAGAGATGGATACATATTTGATCTAGATCAAGATTTTTTCCATTTTTCTCCCACCTAATTTGCTGAAACTATAGAAACTGAAGATAAAACACTGATCTGGAATATCACAGAGATCTGTAAAAGGAATTAACGACAATGGTAATAATATATAAAACCTAATTATTAATCTCATTGTTCTGTTAATCTGCACATCTGATATATTAGCAGCATTTCCTCCAAGCTTTATATTCTGAGTTCAAATACTGCTGAGGTCAACTTAGCCTTTATTTCCCTTTGGGGTTGATGAAATAAGTACCAGTTGAGCACTGGGATCAATGTAATTGACTATATTCGCCCCCAAAATTTCAGGCCTTGTGCCTATAATAGAAAAATATATATACTTATAGACGTGGCTGTGTGGCAAGAAGCTTGCTGCCCAACCACATAGATCTGGGTTCAGTCCCACTGTATGGTATCTTGAGCAAGTGTCTTCTACTATAGCCTTGGGCAGACCAAAGCCTTGCAAGTGGACTTGATTGATGGAAACTGAAAGAAGCCTGTTTTATATATATATATATATATATATATATATATAAATACAAAATGGGATAAGAATGCAAAACATCCAGATAGACAATACAAAAAACATGGACGGGTCATTCGAAGCCTTTAATCTTCAGTCAAGAACTCGATCATCCTCACTATTTCAGCTGATTAATCTTGAGATTGCTCCAATCTGGCCAGCCCCCAAGAAAAACTAAGCTAAGAGCATTAGATTCCTTGGTAAAAAAACTTTGAATGTATACGAAACAAGGACAGAAAAACGGACGATGTTACACGAATATAAATACAAATATATATATATATATATATATGTATATGATTGTGTGTTTGTGTTTGTCCTCCCCACCATTGCTTGATAACTGATGTTGGTGTGTTTATGTCCCCATAACTTAGTGGTTCAGCAAAAGAGACTGATAGAATAAATACTAGACTTACAAAGAGTAAGTCATGAGGTTGATTTGTTTGACTAAAGGCAGTGCTCCAGCATGGCTGTAGTCAAATGACTGAAACAAATAAAAGAATAAAAGAATATATATTCTCAGAATTCTTTTATTTTTAATTTATTTCAGTCATTTGACTGCGGCCATGCTGGAGCACTGTCTTTAGTTGCACAGATCGCCCCTAGGTCTTATTCTTTGTAAGCCTAGTATTTATTCTATCAGTTTCTTTTGCTGAACCTCTATGTTACGGGGATGTAAACACACCAGCACATGTATATATATATATATATATATCTGTAAAATAATATGTGACAATTATTCAATAGTCAAGATAAAACTCAGATAAATTTCCTCTATTTACATAATATTGAGGTCTCTTTCTTTCTTTTGTTATCTTACCGTTTTTACCAATATATATATATATATATCTATGCATATATTATATATATATTTTTTATCTAGTTTCACCTCACAAGCTGTGGCCATGCTGGGGCACCGCCATATATATGTATGCATATATATTATATATATGCACACACACATGCTATTAAATCAATTGTTCAATTTATTTGGCTGACAGTTTACCTGTCAATCAGTTCAGTTACTCTATCTTTGTACCTGTCTGTCTGTCATTATAATCGATAATCTGAGAATTCTGGAGGTGGTTTCTCTTTTACCTCTATTCAGATGAAACCATCTTACATGCTATTATTAACTCTATAATTAAAATTATTCATCTAAAATTATTCATCCATATAGGCGCAGGAGTGGCTGTGTGGTAAGTAGCTTGTTTACCAACCACATGGTTCAGTCCCACTGCATGGCACCTTGGGCAAGTGTCTTCTACTATAGCCTCGGGCCGACCAAAGCCTTGTGAGTGGATTCGGTAGACGGAAACTGAAAGAAGCCCGTCGTATATATGTATATATATATATATATATATATGCGTGTGTGTGTTTGTCCCCCTAGCATTGCTTGACAACCGATGCTGGTGTATTTATGTCCCCGTTACTTAGCGGTTCGGCAAAAGAGACCGATAGAATAAGTACTGGGCTTGCAAAAGAATAAGTCCCGGGGTCGAGTTGCTCGATTAAAGGCGGTGCTCCAGCATGGCCGCAGTCAAATGACTGAAACAAGTAAAAGAGTAAAAGAGAGAGAGTTTGAACTTTTAAGCCCAAAACCAAATGATAACAATGATCTACTGTGAATAGCTAGAGTGGCTAAAGTCAGTGTTAGAAGAAAAATGACCATCTTTGCTTTCAAGAAGAAAGGTGTTCTTCCATCAAGATAATGCTCGGCCACATACAGCAAGGGTCACATTCCGAAGACTGGAGCAGTTTGAATGGGAAACAATGCCCACCTGCCATAAGTCCCAGGGTCAAGTTGCTCGATTAAAGGCGGTGCTCCAGCATGGCCGCAGTCAAATGACTGAAACAAGTAAAAGAGTATTTATCCATCTGTCTGTCTGTTTATTTCTCAGTTTGTCAATCTAACTATCCACCCATCAAGCTGTATTCTGTATGCCTGCTTTTTTGTCCATGAGCTTGCCTATATGTAATTACTTAGTGTCATTCTATCTATCTATCATCTATCAAGTTTATAGCCTACTCTTCCTTCCTCTTCTAACCACAATGCTCCAATTAAGATTGGTCTCTTAACAATGTCACTGCTATACCTACAATCCAAACTCAAGATAATAGATGTTAAGGCCTCATAATCACTCTGGTTATTGGGTGCTTAGGCCAAAACCTTCGACTTTTTCCACACTTTTCAGTCAATAGCCACTATTCAGAAGGTCAGGCAGAGCAAACAATGAAGCAGTTTGTTATTGTTATTGCTGGTTGTTTAGTAGTGGTGGTGGTGGTGACAATGGCATTAGCAGTATTGGTGGTGATGTAAGTTTGTTTTTAGGAATATCACTGCAGTTAGTTGAGGTAACGTGGTATGAACCTTCTAAACAGAAGACCCATCAGTTTGTGTCCTATCTCTTACACAAACAACAATTGTGTCAGAGGTAATGACTGATCATCTCAAGGTTTCAATATATCATGTTGCAAACAGGTTATTAGAGCAGAACTGAATGAGAAAGAGGGAGAGAGAGAGAGAGAGAAAGAGTAAGTGATAGAAAGTGTACAATGAAATTGCTGTGGGGAGTGGAATAGTCAACATATCTTCAAACAGTCCTTCTTAACCGTTTTATTACTGTATTTCTGCAGAAATACTCTTCCTTACTTTCAGTTATTTTTAGAATAATTAAGAATTTTGTAAAATAATTTTGTCGTTATTAAGTTGCTGCTTGAAACTTAAATTAACGTGAAATTTTGATGGAAGTTGTAAAATATTACAGAGATGTACTTGCATAGCAAGTGATTTGATCTGAGATCGTGTGCTGAAACGGAAACAATTGCAGCATGGAAGGTGTTTGTAAGCCATTTAAGAAACACACAAAAACCGTTCGATTCACTTCAACATTTAAGTTTAATTTGTCAAAGTATTTTCGTCGCTAATGTTCACTGATTTTAGTGACGAAAATATTTTGACAAATTAAACTTAAATGTTGAAGTGAATCGAACGGCTTTTGTGTGTTTCTTAAATGGCTTACAAACACCTTCCACGCTGCAATTGTAGTTGTAAAATAATTTTGTCATTATTAAGTTGCTGCTTGAAACTTAAATTAACGTGAAATTTTGAAGGAAGATTTTGATTTAAATCACTTTGAAACAGGATGTTTGTGTCCTTGAACCAGGAGCAGTCTCGGGCTGGTTGGTAACAAATGGGTTAAGGAGAAAATAAAAAGAAGACAGGAGCAATAAACACTGAAAATGTGCAGAGAACAACTTCTGCCACATTCCATATATATAATCTTTTTACTCAGGGACTAGTAGACCTGACACTGTTCATTAATCGGTGTGCATTCAAAGAAATGATTAGTAAATTTACGAAACCGGTATGCTTTTAAATCTCTTTAGCAATTCACAGTAATGACTTTTATTACTTTTATTCCTACCTCAGTTCATCTAATTGTATATACATCTATCGTTACTTTTTATAAAAAGCCTTTACTTTTTTTGATTTCCAATGTGCATTTTCGCTTATTTTTCTTCTTATTTTCCATGTGTAGTTTCTATTTTCTTTTTGTAACATATTTCTATTATATATATATATATATATATAATATAAATTGGACATGGGCGATTGTTGTATTCTTTCTTGTCTTCAGGTTCACAGCCAAACGGCTGGGTGGATTCCTGTGAAAAATGGCACACATGTGGAGATGGGTGCATAGATTGGAATGCAGTTTGTATTTTTTGCCTAGCCCTCATACTTACTGAGAAAATTGATTAAAACTTTTTCTAATGGAATTCCCCTCTTTCTTCGGCCATTAAAACAACCAGTTGCTTAAAAGCTGTTTTCTGATGAGGTGGGGCCAGAAAATTTTTATACAGCTGGAGGCTCCAATCGAAACAGGGGACCCAAAATAATAAGGTTGAGAAATGCTGTTATAGATTATGCCTAACCGAAAACGATCACAGCCACATCATCCAAATAGACCGGGTGAAACTGGGCTTAGCTGCTAGTATATATATATATATATATATATATATATTCTTGTTTTTATTTTTGTTTTCGTTTTTTGTATTTATATTCATCCCTGTTGCGTTTTCATTCGTTCCTTTTTCCAAGAAATCTAATGCTCATAGCTTAGTTTTTTCTTGGGGCTGGCCGCGTTGGAGCAAATATCAGAATTAATCAGCCGAAATTTGCTATGATGATCCGGTTTCTGACTGAAGATTAAAGGTTTCGAATGAGCAGTCTGTTTTCTGTGTTCGTCCCTTTGTGTATTTCACGTTCTTGTTTCTTTATATATAAATTTTATTCCTATATATATATATATATATATATTGTTGTTTTTATGCCAAGTTATATATAAAAATAATGTAAACTAAAGGGTTCCTCAATACTTTGTACTTGAGTATATGTTTATTAAAATTTTACAAGGAGAACGTTGACAGCAAACTTGATGTTTCAGCTTGCTTGCTGTCATCACACACACACACACACAAATATCAGTCAATATAAACTTAAAGAGAACTGTTTGTAATTGAGTGTGTGTACATGCATAATTTTTACAAAGATAAAAAGAATTAAGCAAAAACATTGAAAATCAATTATTTTTTATTGGAAAAATTGCACAGCAATGTGTAGTTGAATACAATTGCAAGGTGGTGAGGGTGGGTGGGTGGTTGGGTTATAAAATAATTTGAATGGTGTTGAACATGGATCTATCAGCAGCTCCCTGAGACAGAATGGTTGATTTGATTTTTATTTGTCTTTTTTATCAGCAATGTTTCATTGTACTCAGTCTCAAACTATCTCCATATTCACGATGATTTCGGAAGAATTTCTTGCAATGCATCACTGAAAGAAGACGCAGAGACATTAAAAGACAAGATAAAACAAACAATAAATAAGGTATAAGTAAAATCATTTTAAATGGTTTATGTTGGAGTGAATTACAACTTTCAGCCCTTTTAAAACCCTTTAACATGCAGATTACACTGTCAAATGTTTGAGGCCCCCTTTGGTCATGACTGACCGTGGGAGTGCACCTAGAGAGTTACCCTCCGAGGCACAAGTCTGGGAAAGGTTGTTTATGGAAGACCAGCAGTCACCCATGCATACCAGCCTCCTCTCTCCACACCACTGATGTTATCCAAGGGAAAGGCAAAGGCCAATACAGCTTGGCACCTGAGACGTTGCAGCTCATTTCTACAGCTGAGTGAACTGGGGCAATGTGAAATAAAGTGTCTTGCTCAAGAACACATCACACAGCCCAGCCTGGGAATCAAACTCACAAAGACCCCCTTTCATTGAGAATGACCATGAGATTACACCTAGGAAGTTACCTTCCGAGGCACAAGTTCAGGCAAGGTTGTTTATGGGAGACCAGCAGTCGCCCATGCATACCAACCTCCTCTCTCCACACCACCAGTGTTATCCAAGGGAAAGGCAAAGGAGCTGATACAGTTTGGCACCTGTGACGTCGCAACTCATTTCTACAGCTGAGTGAACTGAAAGCAACATGAAATAAAGTATCTTGCTCAAGGACACAACACGCAACCCAGCTGGGATTCAAACTCACAACCTCACGATCGTAAGCTCGACGCTCTAACCACTGAGCCATGTGCCTTCACCACTGTCAAATGTAATGCTTATTTATTCACATACATTATGTATCATACATAATCATACATTATGTTGTAGCTCCAAGATTTCAGTGATGTGATGGTTTATTTTGAGAATGACATTGTAGGTGTGATAGGCTGGATCTTTTTGGTTTGAACATAAAACAGAATATTTGGGCCAGACATGACTAGTTTTAACCCTTTAGTTAGTTAGTTAGTTAGTTAGTTAGTTAATTTTTGGCTCAAAAGCAAATAGCAAGGCCATGTAGGGGGACATGGAGTTAAGTACAGGGTGGTGTTCATGTAAAGAGTTCAGGCCACTTGAGGTCAAGGGAGACTTTGAACAAAGCGGTCGTCGGCATCTTCACCATCTCGTCTGGCAGCTTGTTCCACGGATCCGCAACCCGGACGGAGAAAGCTCCTCTCCTTCGATTGAGATGAAATCATCACAGGTAGAGCTTTTCGGAATGACCCCGCAGCCGACGCTCTGGAGCAGGAGTGAAGAACAGCTCTTTCGAGAGGTTACACTTTCCGCTTATGATGTTGTGAGCGAGAATGAGATCACCACGGCGGCGGCATTCAGGTTACTTTGTCAAATATAATGCTTATTGATTCACATAGTTTTGAATTAATCATGCATTATCTCATAGCTTTGAGATTATTGTGAGGTGATTACTTATTTTTAGAATGACATTGCAGGGTTGGTGTGAGAGGCCAAATCTGCTCAGTTTGGACATAAAACAGATAGAGTATTTGGACCAGATATGCTGCACTTGGCATAGGCCATCATTATGGTCTCACTTGGCTTGCTGGGTCTTCTCAAGCACAGCATATCTCCAAAGGTCTCGGTCAATTGTCATCGCTTCCGTGAGGCCCAACGTTCGAACGTTGTGCTTCACCACAATCATTGAGAAATTTATAGTCATCTCTCTCTATATAAACGGCAGTTTGTCTGTCTGTGTGTCTGTCAGGTTGTACCCTCACCCTGACCACAGCTTTCAACCGATTCTGATGAAACTTGACACACACATAGCCCAATGTCATAATACAAAACTAACACAGCGAAAATTTTGAAAAGTTCCCCCAGTTCTGAAAACAATCGATAAGTTCGACATGGGGTCGAGAATCTAAGCTTTTTATATGCAACACATTTTCTGTTGTAGTTTTCGCAACTTGCAATCGATTTTCACCAAACTCATGGTGAAACCTAACGTTACCCTAAGAAACTTAATTCTGATGTTAGTTTTCCATGCAATACCTTACCATCAGAAAAAATCGATAAAATCATGTCATTTTGGGAAATTGTGTTCAAATTCAAGATGACATATTTTCGACAATATCTTTCACAAATTGGCAGGAAATTAGAGGGAAAGGACTAGATTGGTATTAGTCGTTACCTACTAGGGGCTCTTACATACCCGGGCAACGCTGCTAGTTTAAGATATGTGGCTCAAAGAACTGTAGGTAGCCTTTGGCTTTCTTATCCATCCAAGTGTTTTTTTTTATAATCTAGTATATTACAAGCTATTATTTATGGCCGTATTTGCTTCGTGGTATAATATTAAATGACTTAAAAGAATAAAAGAGACAACAATCGATAGTTCAATACCGTAACTTCATGGTTATTGTTCTACAAATATTGATTTCTAACATGTATATGATATTGATTTACTACCAATATCAACACACACACACACACACACACGTTTTATTAATTTCAGAGAAAGATGGAAAAACCAAGTTGACTGTGGCAGGATTTAAAATACCAAGTGTAAAGTCTGATGCTTACACTTTACTCTTTTACTTGTTTCAGTCATTTGACTGCGGCCATGCTGGAGCACCGCTTTTAATCGAGCAATTCGACACCGGGACTTATTCTTTTGTAAGCCCAGTACTTATTCTATCGGTCTCTTTTGCCGAACCGCTAAGTGACGGCGACATAAACACACCAGCATTGGTTGTCAAGCAATGCTAGGGGGACAAACACAGACACACACACATACATATATATATATACATATATACGACGGGCTTCTTTTCAGTTTCCGTCTACCAAATCCACTCACAAGGCATTGGTCGGCCCGGGGCTATAGCAGAAGACACTTGCCCAAGGTGCTACGCAGTGGGACTGAACCTGGAACCATCATCATCATTTAGCGTCCGTTTTCCATGCTAGCATGGGTTGGACGGTTCAACTGGGGTCTGGGGAGCCCGAAGGCTGCACCAGGCCAGTCAGATCTGGCAGTGTTTCTACAGCTGGATGCCCTTCCTAACGCCAACCACTCCGAGAGTGTAGTGGGTGATTTTATGTGCCACCGACGCAGGTGCCAGACGAGGCTGGCGAACGGCCACGCTCGGATGGTGTTTTTAATGTGCCACCGACACAGGTGCCAGACGAGGCTGGCCGACGGCCACGCTCGGATGGTGTTTTTACGTGCCACCGACACAGGTGCCAGATGAGGCTGGCGAACGGCCACGATCGGATGGTGTTTGTTACGTGCCCACAGTACGGAGGCCAGTCGATGCGGTACTGGCTACGGCCACGTTCGGATGGTTTTCTTGTGTGCCACCGGCACTGGTACCACAAAGATACAAATTCCATTGATGTTCATCTATTTTGATTTGTTGTGGTTGGTAAACAAGCTACTTACCACACAGCCACTCCTGCACCTTGTAAGACATCATACAACTATTTGATCAACAAATGAGAGATTACAACAAAGCAAACAAAAGCGGGGAGGGAAAGCGACAGACATTTAAGTGGAGTCTCGACATGATCACTCATTCTGCTAGAAATAGCTGCCAAAGGACACATCAGACCAATGTTTTCTCAAATGATTTTATCTATGGAGCCCTTTAATTCCTAATTTACTTGGATGGAGAACTCCAAGCCATTTGATGTTTAAAAAAAAATCATATAATAATATTTTTATTATTAAATGTTATTAGGAGTTGTAATAAAAAAAAAATGGTTAAAATATTTTGTGAATTGTAGAAGATTAACAAATTCATTGCAGATAAATTTTAACAACAGAATCTTATATGGATTCCCCAAAGGTTCTTATAGATTCCGGTGGAGAACTACTGCATTAGACAATGAAGTTTCTGAGAGAATGGTCACAGCTGAAATGCTGTTATTTAAATCCAAGTGAGGCCTGATTGAGCAGAACTATGATCAAAAGCATTCCTGTCTTGGTAATGCTTTTATGGGATGGGGAGGAGGGCAATACTTTTTGGTCTACTCTCATCATCATCATCATCATCGTTTAGCGTCCGCTTTCCATGCTGGCATGGGCTGAACAGTTCAACTGGGGTCTGGGAAGCCAGAAGGCTGCGCCAGGCCCAGTCTGATCTGGCAGTGTTTCTACAGCTGGATGCCCTTCCTAATGCCAACCACTCCATGAGTGTAGTGGGTGCTTTTTACGTGCCACCGGCACAGGTGCCAGACGAGTCTGGCAAACGGCCACGATCAGATGGTGCTTTTTATGTGCCACCGGCACAAGGGCCAGGTGAGGCTGGCAACGGTCACGAACGGATGGTGCTTTTTACGTGCCACCGGCACGAGGCCAGTCGGGGCGGCGCTACAGGTAAACCTGAATAGGCCCTGGGAGGATGGTGGCAAATGCAAGGACTACTGTGGGTGGCACACACTCTAGTTATGCCTCTGCAAAAAGGATGGGTACCGGGTAAGATATATGGCTGTGAAACACTGCCTCAAAAAGTTCTCTCTAACCCATGCCAGCATGGAAAACATATGTAAAAACAATGATGATAAACATGCCATTATGTAAACTAGAAGAAAAACCACTCAGAAGGTGGTGTTTAACCAGATATAAAGAATGGCTGGAATACATACTTAGCTTCTTGAATCTGTTCTTTAATCCGTTCTGTAACTGCGTTAGAGTTTGTTTGGTTGAGTTTATCATTGAGTTCTTCAATTGCAGCCCTGTAGCCAGTGATGTTGTTGAATATAAGAACATGTCTGTCTCCAATAGAGACAAAATATTTAGAGTTGCTGTCAAACCGAATTCCTTCAACTGAACCTAGCAGGGAAGAAAGAAAAAAAAAAACATTTAGGAAGCAGTGGTTTGATGTCAGATTTAATAAAAGAATGAGGAATACTTTTTTATGTTGAACCTATATATAACAGAACTGTAAACTATATATATATATACTCTTATACTCTTTTATATGTTTCAGTCATGTGACTGTGGCCATGCTGGAGCACCGCCTTTAGTCAAGCAAATTGACCCCAGGACTTATTCTTTGTAAGCCCAGTACTTATTCTATCGGTCTCCTTTGCCGAACCGCTAAATGACGGGGATGTAAACACACCAGCATCGGTTGTCAAGCAATGCTAGGGGGACAAACACAGACACACAAACACACACATATATATATATACGACAGGCTTCTTTCAGTTTCCGTCTACCAAATCCACTCACAAGGCTTTGGTCGGCCCAGGGCTATAGCAGAAGACACTTGCCCAAGATGCCACACAGTGGAACTGAACCCGGAACCATGTGGTTGGTTAGCAAGTTACTTACCACACAGCCACTCCTGCACCTATATATATATATATATATATATATATATACACACACACACACATACACACACACACACATATACACATATGAAGGCGTGTTGAAAAGTGGCTTTAGATTAAAGAAAATACAGGAGGATCGGTTAATTATGATTTTATTCAACATATTCCTCTCTCAGATTCACACCCTTATTGCAGAAGTCCTTCAGTTTTTCTAAGCACTGTAAAAGAACTTGGAAGTTTGGGCCTCCAGTCAGGTCTTTTGTGATACCCTTAAGGCCAGGAACTTTTCAGCACCTCCTTGCACATGTATGTATGTGTGTGCGTGTGTGTGTGTGTATATATATATATATATATATATATATATATATATATAGATAGATAGATATGTATCATCATCATCGTTTAACGTACGTTTTCCGCGCTAGCACGGGTTGGATGGTTCGACCGGGGTCTAGGAAGCCAGGGGCTGCACCAGGCTCCAGTCTGATCTGGCAGAGTTTCTACAGCTGGATGCCCTTCCTAACGCCAATCACTCAGCGAGTGTAGTGGGTGCTTTTTACGTGCCACCTGCACAGGTGCCAGGGGGGATCGGCATCGTCCAAATCGGTTGGAGCTTTTAATGTGCCACCGGCAAGGGAGCCAGCCAAGGCGGCGCTGGCATATATATATGTGTGTCTGTGTATATATATATATGTGTGTGTGTGTATATATATATGTGTGTGTGTGTGTGTGTGTGTGTATATATATATATATATATATATAGAGAGAGAGAGAGAAGAGAGAGACACACTCACACATGACAGCTTTCTTTCAGTTTCCATCTACTAAATCCATGTACAAGGCTTTGGTTGGCCCAGGGCCATAATAGAAGATAATTGTTCAAGGTACCATGCAGTGGTACTTCGCTTGAGACCATAGTACTTCTCAACAATACACAGCCATGTCTGTGATTTGGGGATGTCTGGTGTTTCTAAGCAACTGGAGATGATTTTCAGTGATCAGACTTATAATTCCGGAATAGCCAGTTGAAATCTTGCTGTGATAATCTGCTATACATTCTTTATGAAGCTTTGCATTATGCAAATCATTTCAGTAGAGAAGTTATTCTATCAGTTTTAGGAAAATATAGGAGGAAGAAATGGAAAAGATATGGATCTTGCAAGCCATAGTGAAGGCAACATTTTTTTTAGGATAACAGTAACTCTGGAAGAAAACCCCCTAAATTATTGATACTGGATAGAAAGGGTTCTTTTGTCCTGTCACAAGCATCCCACCTAGTGCTGCAAGCTGCACAATGAAATGTATCCATTCCTTACTATAAATTGGTTGGTGATAGTAAGAACATCCAAACCACCTGACTGGCCCTAATGCCAGTGGCACATAAAGGAGCACTCTGTCAGTTATGACGATGAGGGTCCCAGCTGATACGATCAACGGAACAGCTTGCTCGTGGAAGTAACGTGTAAGTGGCTGAGCACTCCACAGACACGTGTACCCTTAACGTAGTTCTCGAGGAGATTCAGCGTGACACCGAGTGTGACAAGGCTGACCCTTTGAAATACAGGTACAACAGAAACAGGAAGAAAGAGTGAGAGAAAGTTGTGGTGAAAGAGTACAGCAGGGTTCACCACCACCCCCTGCAGGAGCCTCGTGAAGCTTTAGGTGTTTTTGCTCAATAAACACTCACAATGCCCGGTCTGGGAATCGAAACTGCGATCCTACGACCGCGAGTCCGCTGCCCTAACCACTGGGCCATTGCGCCTCCACATAAAAGCACCCACTACACTCTCGGAGTGGTTGGCTTTAGGAAGGGCATCCAGCTGTAGAAACTCTGCCAGATCAGATTGGAGTCTGGTGCAGTCATCTGGTTCGCCAGTCCTCAGTCAAATTGTCCAACCCATGCCAGCATGGAAAGCGGACGTTAAACAACGATGATGATGATGATGAATGGCATAGACAACCTTAGGTGGAAGATAGATTTTATCATCTAGTTTAGCATCATTATCTGGACCCTGAGTGCCTTAAGAGGGGGTTACTATGTTGCAAACATTTGGATTAGATATGTGTGAGATCTGAGAGGAGGCTCTTGAGAGTCTTTAGTGGAGACTGCTATTCTCAAGATCTGGTGTCCAGATACAACTGCAAACAGATGTCTGTGGGATGAGATGAACCAAACTCACATCAATAAAAAAATTCTGAAAAGAAAATGAGGTTGGATTAGTCACATTCTAAGGAGACCTCCAATCAGTATTGCAAGACAGGAGTTAGGATGGAAACCTGAAGGAAAGAGGGAAGTTGGATGACCTAAGAAGACCAGGAAAGGATGCATGGAAGATGAAGTGAGAGTAATTAATCTCTCTCTTAGCATGAAATGGTTGAGGCTTTATGCTCCTTACGGTGTAGTATGGATTAATTAAATATTGTTGCAAACATTTGGACTAGATTGGTCAGAGAAGGACTTCATTTCTTCCTTTCTGCCAGTCAGAGGTTCCATAAAAGGGTCATGAAAGCTGTCCTTCTGTCTAAGCCATAACCCCAACAAAAAAAAAAGAAAAAGTTTGTTGGGGTTTTCTTCAAGGAGAGGGTGTGTGTGTGTATTATGCTTATCAGATGATGAGGACAGCAACAAATGTTGATACACTGTGCTGGAACAGACCTGTCCAATCCATGCCAGCATGGAAAAACTGGATAGAATATGATGATGGTGGTGGTGGTGATGATGATGGAGTTAACAATGATTAGGATTATATCTTTTATCTTTTATTTGTTTCAGTCAGTAGACCATGGCCATTCTGGGGCACTGCTTCGAAGAATTTTTAGTCGAACAAATCAACCCCGGTGCTTATTTTATCAGTAGCTTTTGTTGAACTACTAAGCTATGGGGATGTAAATACACCAACACCTGTTGTGGGGGACAGACATAGGCACAAAGACACACAAACACACGACAGGCTTCTTTCAGTTTCCATCAACCAAATCCACGCACAAGGCTTTGGTCAGCCCAAGGTTATCGTAGAAAACACTCGCCCAAAGTGCCACGCATTAGGACTGAACCCAGAACCATACGGTTAGGAAGCAAACTTCTCACCACACTGGGAAGAACATTTCCAATATCTTTGGTATCTCTATATATATAAAAAGGCAAGTTGTCTGTCTGTGTGTCTGTCAGGTTGTACCCTTACCCTGACCACGGCTTTCAACCGATTTTGATGAAACTTGACACACACATAGCCCAATGTCGTAATTCAAAACTAACGCAGCGAAAATTTTGAAAAGTTCCCCCAGTTCTGAAAAAAATCGATAAATTCGACATGGGGTCGAGAATCTAAGCTTTTTATTTGCAACACATTTTCTGTTGTAGTTTTCGCAACTTGCAATCGATTTTCACCAAACTCATGGTGAAGCTTAATGTCACCCTAAGAAACTTAATTCTGATGTTAGTTTTCCATGCAATACCTTACCATCAGAAAAAATCGATAAAATCATGCCATTTTGGGAAATCGTGTTCAAATTCAAGATGACATATTTTCGACAATATCTTTCTCAAATTGGCAGGAATTTTTTAAAAATTCACAGCGAGCATCATGTCTGCTCCAGGGGCTCTTACATACCTGGGCAATGCCAGGCTATGCTGATAGTTTGGTTATAAATGTTGGCAGAAAAAAAAAAACATGATTGATTGAAATAAAAAATTTTGGAGTGATGAAAACCCCAGAATATGATTGATTAACTTTATCGAATTTAGAGAGGAATAATTAAAATAATAATAATAATAATAAAAAGAGACTAGTAGGGTGGTTACTATATTAAATTAAAGGGATTTTGAAGCCCACTTAGAATCATCATCATCATCGTGGTTAATTAACCCTTTAGTGTTCGCATTATTCTACCAAAATTAATGCTTTTTTCATCCACTTTGTTTTGAACTAATCATGCATTATCTTGTAGCTATGAGATTTTGATGAGGTAGCTGTTAATTTTTAAAATGATATTGTAGGGTTGGTGTGAGAGACCAGATCTGGCCAGCTTGAACATAAAACAGGCAGAATACTTTTGGCCGGATATGGCCGGTTTAAGTGCTAAAGGGTCAAGGGAGAGGAAAAAACATGCATGCTTAGTTTAATGGAAACAGAGAGAGAAAAAGTGAGAGTGTGTGTGTGTGTATACCAGTATTATATTATATTGATTTAGCCTGTGTTAAGATGCTGTGCTTAGAAATGGAGAACACTACCAACTTTGGTTGCAGTAAAATCTTTACTGCAGCAATCTAAACAGCATTCTTTGACCGTTATTGGAATCCCGGTTGATAAAATTGTTTTTTCCTCTTATAAAGTATGAGATTTTCTCCCATGCAATCTCTATATAACTCTTTTACTCTCTTTTACTTGTTTCAGTCATTTGACTGCGGCCATGCTGGAGCACCGCCTTTAATCGAGCAACTCGACCCCGGGACTTATTCTTTTGTAAGCCCAGTACTTATTTTATCGGTCTCTTATTGCCGAACCACTAAGTAACGGGGACATAAACATACCAGCATCGGTTGTCAAGCAATGCTAGGGGGACAAATACAGACACACAAACACACACACGCATATATATATACATATATACGACGGGCTTCTTTCAGTTTCCGTCTACCAAATCCACTCACAAGGCTTTGGTTGGCCCGAGACTATAGTAGAAGACACCTGCCCAAGGTGCCACGCAGTGGGACTGAACCCGGAACCATGTGGTTGGTAAAATAAAATCTAAATACAGCAAGATAAAAAAATACATTTTAATCTCAAACTAAAAAGGGAGCCTGTACATGGTTGCTCAACCTGCTAGAAATAACAGCTAAATTTCCCTCAAATCATAAACCACTGTCTATGAAAAAAAAAATGGATAATGTGGTCTTGGGGCCTGCACATAGAAAAAAGATGGGATGGTCACGTCTGGAATACTTTTGGTAATAGATCTGTTCAAATAGGTTAAATCTGGGGCTATACATCAACATTTTAATCTTCAACTGACAATTATAACAAAAATGTGGGGTGTGTGTTCTAAACATCCAAGTTGTGGACATTGATATAAGGTACAAGACTACAACAATTAAAGCCACAGTTATAACTATTGGGTTTATTCACATTACTCTGTAAGGGGCATAGAACCAGTTTCCTGGTTTTTCTGGCAAAGATATTTCTTTTTGGACATGACAATGGTCTGTTGCAGGATTAATAATTTTTACCTATTTCTTTACTACCCACAAGGGGCTAAATACAGAGAGGACAAACAAGTACAGACAAACGGATTAAGCCGATTATATCGACCCCAGTGCGTAACTGGTACTTAATTTATCGACCCCGAAAGGATGAAAGGCAAAGTCGACCTCGGCGGAATTTGAACTCAGAACGTAGCGACAGACGAAATATGGCTACGCATTTCGCCCGGCGTGCTAATGATTCTGCCAGCTCGCCGCCTTAATTTTTAATAGTTTTAATAATTTTTACCAGCTGAGTGGAGCAACGTGAAATGAAGTGTTTTGCTCAAGAACACAATGTGTTGCCTGGTCCAAAAATCAATACTACAGTCTTACAACACCCTAACCATTAAGCCAGGTACCTCCACCTCATTATAACTAATAGGTCAGTATTTATATTGGAGCTGAGGGCATTGATAAGAGCAACTTAAGTTTGCCATGAAACCAGCCTTATAAGTCCTGGGACTCAAAACGCCAGAGCTTAACCATGTTTCCATGGTAACTGAGATTACAACCCCACACCACCCCGAATGGGATGCCAGTCCCTCACAGGGTTAACTTCCTGGCTATTGGTAGAACTCATTTACAGTTGAGTGGACTGGGGCAATATGAAAATGAAGTGTCTTGCACTGACTGATCTGGGAATTGAAACCATGACCTTATGCTTGTGAGTGCAACCCCCTTAACCACTAGACCAAATCACTGTTACATTACATACTATATAGTCATCTTATGTGTGTGTGTGTGTGCGGGGGGGGGACACATCAGAGTATGTTGTCTAAGGTACACAACACCAAGAAAATAAGATGTGATAGTCATGGCTAGAATGCCTTTGATCATGTGTTGGTTCTATCAGGGCTGTCAGGGATTAAACAGCAACAACAACAATGATGACAACTGGAACATGTTGCAGCTTCCCAGTTTTCAGTCAAACCATCCAACCCATGCCAGCATGGAAAAACGGATGCTAAATGATGATGATGATGATGACGAATGAAAGTGAACGAGGAGTGGCTGTGTGGTAAGTAGCTTGCTAACCAACCACATGGTTCCGGGTTCAGTCCCACTGCGTGGCACCTTGGGCAAGTGTCTTCTACTATAGCCTCGGGCCGACCAATGCCTTGTGAGTGGATTTGGTAGACGGAAACTGAAAGAAGCCTGTCGTATATACGTATATATATATATATATATATATTATATATATATATGTGTGTGTGTGTGTGTGTGTGTGTATGTGTTTCTGTGTTTGTCCCGCTAGCATTGCTTGACAACCGATGCTGGTGTGTTTATGTCCCCGTCACCTAGCGGTTCGGCAAAAGGGACCGATAGAATAAGTACTGGGCTTACAAAGAATAAGTCCTGGAGTCGATTTGCTCGACTAAAAGGCGGTGCTCCAGCATGGCCGCAGTCAAATGACTGAAACAAGTAAAAGAGAAAGAGTAAAATCAAAGAAAGCTAATTATAATCAACAAACGGTAATTAAGAAAAGCCTGCAGCTGTGTGGTTAAGGAGCTTTGCTTTGCAACTACATGGTTTTAGGTTCAGTTCCACTGCGCAGCACCTGGGGTAAGTTTCTTCAACTATAGTCTCGAACTGACCAATGTCTAGTGAGTGAATTTAGGAGACAGAAACTGGGTGGAAGCCCATCGTACACATGTGTATGTGTGTGTATTGTGTAAGTGCGTCATTATGTTTGTGTTTGTCTCTCATCGCCACTTGACAACCAGTGTTGGTTTTTGTTTTTTTTATACTTGTTTCAGTCATTTGACTGCGGCCATGCTGGAGCACCGCCTTTTAGTCGAGCAAATCGACCCCAGGTCTTATTCTTTGTAAGCCTAGTACTTATTCTATCGGTCTCTTTTGCCGAACCGCTAAGTAACGGGGACGTAAACATACCAGCATCGGTTGTCAAGCGATGTTGGGGGGACAAACACAGACACAAACACACACACACATATATATACATATATATATATATACGACAGGCTTCTTTCAGTTTCCGTCTACCAAATCCACTCACAAGGCTTTGGTCGGCCCGAGGTTATAGTAGAAGATACTTTCCCAAGGTGCCACGCAGTGAGACTAAACCTGGAACCGTGTGGTTGGTAAGCAGGCTACTTACCACACAGCCACTCCTGCGCCTATATTTTTGTTTATGGTTTGTTTATGTTCCTGTAACTTAGCTGTTCAGCAGAAGAGACTGGCAGAATAAGTATCAAATTTAGAAATGAATACTGGGGAAGTTGAGGTGAGGGAGTGGAGTAGGGTTGTGGTGGACTGTTCAGCTAAGCCCATCAAGACGGTGCTCCAGCATGGCTGCAGTCCAATGACTGAAACCAGTAAGAGCGCAAAAGAGTACATGTAAAAATGGAGTGGGTGGAAGCAGTGGTGATGGTGGTTGTTTAAAGCCCAGAAAATGGGAAGCAAAATGCCACCCCCCCAAAAAAAAACAAAGACAAAATTTAAAAAAAAATTATTAATTACCTTCATGAACATTTTCCAT
Source organism: Octopus sinensis (assembly GCF_006345805.1). Taxonomy (NCBI): domain Eukaryota; kingdom Metazoa; phylum Mollusca; class Cephalopoda; order Octopoda; family Octopodidae; genus Octopus; species Octopus sinensis. The sequence continues at coordinate 15,930,357 of NC_043021.1, read as the reverse complement.
CATCATTTCAGTTTTTTTTGAAAAGGTGTTGAAGACAACAATTTTGTTTCCATGAGACATTACAACGGTTCGTGAATCAGGTGACATAACAATGTGTGATGGGTTCGAATGGAAGGTCCCAGTGTATAACAGGTATGGGTCTTGTTGTTTTTTGTATTGCACTGTAGAAGAGAATTTAATAATAGTTTACATGCATCCTTTAAACACAAACACACACATGCAAAAAGCATTTAAAAATTCTTATATATATGTTTGTGTGTATACTTATGCATATATATGTGTGTGTATGTGTGTGTGGGGGGGGTGTACATATTAGGGTGAAGTGGAAATAAAAAATTGTGAAAATTGAAAGTGCTTGAGGGCTAAAATTTTGCTATTTTTTAAAGTTTATTTTATCTAGTTTCAGCTCACGAGCTGTGGCCATGCTGGGGCACCGCGAAAAATTCTAAATTTTCGCTGAGATCAATCAAGAGCATTTACTCTCTCAAGCCCCCTAAACCCCGAAAATGGGGGATTTTAGTAAATTTTTCACAATAGTGGAGCTTCTGGGGTTCGAGGGAGCAAATGCCCTTGAGTGATCTAAGCAAAAATTTTGCATTTTTCTAGTAATAATATATAGCAAGATTTTAGGCCTCAGGCATTTTCAATTTTCACTCCACCTTAGAGTATATGCATAAATATATACATGTGTATGTATGTGTATATATATAGTGTTGGGTGTGATGTACTTAATTGAATATTGAGAAAAAAAAGTTGTCAGAATTTTGGAAAAAAATGCTTTTATTTCTTCATTGTATTTAACAAATTCTACAGAGGAACGAAAGCGCTAATAATAATGAAGAAATAAAAGGATTTTTTACCAAAATTTTGACAACTTTTTTTTCTCAATATATATATATAAACGGTAAGGAGAATTTCAGATAGATTCAACAATTTATTTATACATATATTCTGCCATAGATCAATGCATATCAGTCTTTAAAGTATACCACTGTATCAGTCACTAAAATTATATATATATATCTCATCGTCATTGTTTAACATCCGCTTTCCATGCTAGCATGGGTTGGACAATTTGACTGAGGTTTGGTGAACCAGATGGCTGCACCAGACTCCAATCTGATCTGGCAGAGTTCCTATAGCTGGATGCCCTTCCTAATGCCAACCACTCCGAGAGTGTAGTGGGTGCTTTTAAGTGCCACCGGCATGAGGGCCAGTCAGGCGGTACTGGCAGCAGCCACGCTCAAATGGTGCTTTTTATGTGCCACCTATATATATCATGTCATAAGAATTTAAGAGACATTAATTAAATCCTTTTAAATAATGAACATAAAGTAGATAAAGCTAAAAATAATAGTGTATAAATATTGGGTTAAAAACCCCTTTGGATGGACAAAAGCATATGAATAATGAATGTGTAAATAATATCAAGCTTCAGTGGTGAAAATTGTTTTGTCTTCACAATAGTTTCCAGCATGGTAACTCAACTAGCTAGAAATAGCAGCTAAACGTCTGACAGATCACACCTTACTGTCTTAAATAAAGGAGGGTACATCGAACAATGCAGCCCCTGATAAACAAAGAGGCAGCACTGTTATGGCTGGAACATCTCTGATCATAGGTCACCTTGATCATGGTTATCCTGGGGCTAAACAACTAGATTCATTATTTCTGTTTGCTCTGGCCTCTATTATTCTGAGTTCAAATCCTGCTGAGGTGAACTTTGTCCTTCATCCTTTTGGGGTTGATAGAAATAAGTACTTGACTCTTGTAAAGGTACTGGGGTCAATGTGATGGAACTTGATCCCTTCCTTCAAAGTTGCTGGCTTTGTGTCAAAATTAGAAAGAATTCCATTTGGTTCATCAAATTAATAATTATGGGGAAAAATGAAGAATTGTGTAATTTTTGAAAGAAAATAAATCCAATGGAATGTATTTATGTTTTTTATTTGTGTGTGTGTGTGTAGAAAGAAAATAGCTTACCGTCTGTGTCCCACAATTTCCATGTTCCATCTTTAGAAGCTGAGGCCATTCTAGAAAGAATAGCGAAAAAAGACCTTATGTACTGAGAAAAACACACACATTGGACGGGGGGGGGGGGCGTTTTGCTCGTGCATATATATTCATGTGAGGAAGCACTACGTCGGTTACGACGACGAGGGTTCCGGTTGATCTGATCAACGAAACAGCCTGCTCGTGAAATTAACGTGTAAGTGGCTGAGCACTCCACAGACACGTGTACCCTTAACGTAGTTCTCGGGGATATTCAGCGTGACACAGAGAGTGACAAGGCCGGCCCTTTTGAAATACAGGTACAACTGAAACAGGAAGTAAGAGTGAGAGAAAGTTGTGGTGAAAGAGTACAGCAGGGATCACCACCATCCCTGCTGGAGCCTCGTGGAGCTTTTAGGTGTTTTCGTTCAATAAACACTCACAACGCCCGGTCTAGGAATTGAAACCGCAATCCTGTGACCGCGAGTCCGCTGCCCTAACCACTGGGCCATTGCGCCTCCACATATTCATATCCATATATAGAGAGTCAGCAGATCCAGAGCTGCTCAATATAGAAAACAGGAGCACTCAAATGATTTGAACTTACAGTCTGTAACTAAGTTTGCTCTGTTAATATATAAATATCTATAAATGAATATATATATAAATATTTATACACAAATATTTATCATGTAAATACATTAGATAAATATCGTCTGACTATTTTTAGTCTTTGCTTTCTCTCTATTTACATGTATACATATATGTATACTTTGTATATCTAAGCCAAGAGTATTTGTTTATTTACATCATTATCTCTGTACATACAAGCACACACACACACACACACACAATACACATATATATATATTCATACATATATAGACATGAATATATGTACTTCTCTTCTGCTTATTACCTCAGCTACAATTTTCCCATGAAATATCAAAATATTTATGGATTTGTCAGAATGTCCTTCTCAGTGACCAAGTTCTTTCAACTATCCATTTCAAAGGTTAGTCCCAGGCTTCCTTCTCAGAATTTCTGCTGACAGGATTTGAACTTGGGGTCATTACTAATGTCAAACATTCTATCATTTCAAAGTCTCATCCTGAAATTAACCACTTATATAAATATTTGTTTCTGCGAGTTTATTCTTGTCAGAATTTCAATAACAGACTTTTCAACATGGTGCAGGCATGGCTGTGTGGTTAAGAAATTTGTTTTGAAACCACAGCTCCCCAAGTTCAATCCCACTGTATAAGTACTTTGGGCAAGTGTCTTCTGCCATAGTCTCAGACAATCCAATAGATTGTAAGTGAAAATCTAGTAGACAAGAACTGAGAAGAAGCTTGATCTGAGTGTGTGTGTGTATTCCCTTGTGTGGAGGCGCAATGGCCCAGTGGTTAGGGCAGCGGACTCGCGGTCGTAGGATTGCGGATTCGATTCCCAGACCGGGCGTTGTGAGTGTTTATTGAGCGAAAACACCTAAAGCTTTACGAGGCTCCGGCAGGGGATGGTGGTGATCCCTGCTGTACTCTTTCACCACAACTTTCTCTCACTCTTACTTCCTGTTTCCGTTGTACCTGTATTTCAAAGGGCCGGCCTTGTCACTCTCTTGTGTCACGCTGAATATCCCTGAGAACTACATTAAGGGTACACGTGTCTGTGGAGTGCTCAGCCACTTACACGTTAATTTCACGAGCAGGCTGTTTCGTTGATCAGATCAACCGGAACCCTCGTCGTCGTAACCGACGGAGTGCTTCCATCCATTCCCTTGTCTTCATATGTGAGGGCTGATTGCAAACAAAGCATAACCATTCATGCAAATGAAGTTTCTTTAAGATTCTCTGTAAAACTGTTTGGAAGAGGGTGGTCACAATTGGTATGTATTTGATCATAGGCCTGTTTGATTGAGGTAACATCATCAACAACATCTAGAGCCTATTGGAACTTATCTTGTTTTCAGTCAATTAAAGTCCAGAAACTGCTTTGTAGTGCTGGAAACAGTTAAAAAAATAATTTATCTGAGCTGAGCACGACCATCCTATATCTTCTTATTTTCCTTCAAGTGGCCACATCTGAGATGAATCTCACAATGCTGTGTCAGGACTCTCTGTCCTTCAGTAGTTTTGGTACAGTCAAAATTTCATGCATATCTCTGTCCATACCATTAACCCTTTTGTTACCGTATTTATTTTGAGATGCTCTGTGTTTGTTTCAATTACTTTAAACGTAACAAAGAATTTAGCGGGCATGGCTGTGTGGTTAGGGAGCTTGCTTCCTAGCTGCATGGTTTCGGGTTCAGTCCCACTGCGTGGCACTTTGGGTAGGTGTCTTCTGCTATAGCCCCGAGCTGACCGAAGCTTTGTGATTGAATTCGGCAGGCGGAAGTTACTGCCGTGTGTGTATATGTGCGTGTAGGTGCTTGTGCCTCTCCGACAGAGAGAGAGGGAACTTAGTTATCATTAAGCTAGTGTTAGCAACATAAATTGTGACTAAGGCTTGGTGGAAGATTTTAATTCAGAACTTATAAAAACAAGACATTTGTACTACTAAACCAGAGCTGGTTTCAGCCGGGTTGGTAACGAAAGGGTTAATATAGTGGGTGATCTTTGTTCTCAATTAAGAAGTCACCAGAACATATCCAATATGGTCTGGTGTTTTAGCACAATAGCAGTGACTAGCATATCTTACTCTGCATTGAGCAATAATAGTAAAGCTGGGTGGAATGTCTGTAAACCTCCTCCTTAGTCTTGTATTCACCACAACGAAATGTTTTAACCCTTCATGAGAAGCCTAGTGTACATACTATCAAAATAATGTTGAAGCTGCTTCTTCATTGTCCAAATTCCAGCTCCACAAAGCAGAATGCTTTCTCCACATTGCCCTGAAGAAGGCCAGCCTTGTTCACTTACAAATACATGATAGTGAGATTTATTGGAGCTTGTTAAAGGCACTCCAGGCTTGTACCTTGCATACCAGAAAGTGCTTCTTAATGTCAGTAACATAGGACCAAAGGTACTTGATGTCACTAATCTCCTTAAGAATGGAATTTCCCTTCATAATGATATTGTCCTAAAACGGAACCAAAATGGCTTCTTCAAAGGCAGATCAATACTAGCATAGATCCTCACCCTTAGAAAAATTATAGGCGCAGGAGTGGCTGTGTGGTAAGTAGCTTGCTAACCAACCACATGGTTCCGGGTTCAGTCCCACTGCGTAGCACCTTGGGCAAGTGTCTTCTACTATAGCCTTGGGCCGACCAAAGCCTTGTGAGTGGATTTGGTAGACGGAAACTGAAAGAAGCCTGTTGTATATATGTATGTATATATATATATATATATATTATATATATATATATATGTGTGTGTGTTGTGTGTGTGTGTGTGTGTGTGTGTGTATATGTTTGTGTGCCTGTGTTAGTCCCCCTAGCATTGCTTGACAACCGATGCTGGTGTGTTTATGTCCCTGTCACTTAGCGGTTCGGCAAAAGAGACTGATAGAATAAGTACTGGGTTTACAAAGAATAAGTCCCGGGGGTCGATTTGCTCGACTAAAGGCGGTGCTCCAGCATGGCCGCAGTCAAATGACTGAAACAAGTAAAAGAGTAAGAGGTCAGAATCTCCAAGCAAAGGGCACTGGTCATTCTCCAAAGCATTTGATAAAGTTAACAAAAAGGCCATCTTACAAATCCTGTTGAAGTATGGTATCCTATATAAGACTGTCAAAGCCATTACACTCACATAACACACATCTGTCACACAGACATACACACACATGTGTGCGGGGGGGGGGGAGGAGAGAATGTAATAGAAAATGTATGTAACCTGGTGGAGTCCATGTTAAAGCTGAAACATTTCACACCGGCGCTGTGTCCTTTCAGTTCAAAAGCTCGAGAGACTTCCTTAAAGAGTAGAGACTTGTCAAAACAAACTTCCCACACTTTGACATCAGGTGTGAAACCTATTAAATAAACAAATAATTAGGTAACTTGAAACATAAAAGAAAACACACACACACACACACACACATATATGGATGGTAGTCTCTAGCAGTACAAGGAAGATGGTTCTGCAATTTCTCACTGAACAAACTGCAAAAAATGATTTGTTTATAGTGATGAAATATCTGTGTTGCACATTAGCTCACTCCTTCCATCAAATCATTGTTGCCTGAACACATAGGCGTAGGAGTGGCTGTGTGGTAAGTAGCTTGCTTACCAACCACATGGTTCCGGGTTCAGTCCCACTGCGTGGCACCTTGGGCAAGTGTCTTCTACTATGGCCTCGGGCTGACCAAAGCCTTGTGAGTGGATTTGGTAGACGGAAACTGAAAGAAGCCCGTCGTATATATATATATATATATATATATATATATATATATATATATATGTGTGTGTGTGTGGGTGTGTTGTGTGTCTGTGTTTGTCCCCCTAGCATTGCTTGACAACCGATGCTGGTGTGTTTACGTCCCCGTCACTTAGCGGTTCGGCAAAAGAGACCGATAGAATAAGTACTGGGCTTACAAAGAATAAGTCCCGGGGGTCGATTTGCTCGACTAAAGGCTGTGCTCCAGCATGGCCGCAGTCAAATGACTGAAACAAGTAAAAGAGTAAAAGGTAAAGAGTTATATATATATATATATATATATATAATATTAAAATTACTAAGTCTCTCTAAAGGAGATTACGGCAGCGTTACTGCATATAAATAGTTATCGCCATACTAATATATTTATGGACTGCCATATTAGTATGGCGATAACTATTAATATATATATATATATATATATATATATAAAATATGCCCGGTATGGAACTGAGAAAACCATAGTTCTAACGCGTGCTCAACGTACATGTTGGATATATAAATAGACACATTTTATTTACATATCAACACACACATATATAAATAGATATATATATATGCATCCCATTGCATAAAACTGTGAAGCTGGGGTTCATGAACTTTATCGGTCCATTATCATCATTTCCATTGTGAGCCACCTCCTCACTACCTGTAACTTTATCACTTGACCCAGAAAACTGGGTCACATGACATTACAGAAGGTGAAAGGTAACAACACAGGAAATTTCAGAAAGGGTGAATACAACAATAACCATCCCCTACACTCACCACACACACACACACAGTAGCACATCCCACCCCCACCCCCATGACAGGCCTTCAGTAGTTAAATTGCTCCTCAATCAAACTCAATTATTTCCACACAGAGAGAGAAAGAGGGAAAAATGATAGATATATAAATAAGATAGTGTGTGTGTGTGTGTGATATATATATATATACACAGATAAGATATCTAGATATCTATCTATATATATATATATATCTATAATATATCTCTATTATATATATCTAGATATCTATAATAATATACTATATATATATCTATATATATCTATATATACTATATATATACATATATATCTATATCTATATATACATATATAGCTACATCTATATATATAATTATATCTATATATATATACATATATATATATCTATATATATATATACATATATATATATTCTATATATCATATATATATATACATATATTATATCTATATATATATATACATATATATATCTCATATATATATACATATATATATCTATATCTATATACATATATATATATTATTATATATACATACTATATATATATATATATATAATTATTATATATATATATATATATATATATATATATATATATATATATATATATATTATATATACATATATATATATCTATATAGATATATATATATCTATTATAGATATATAATATATTTATATATAGATATATATATTATTATATATATATAGATATATTATATCTAGATATATATATATTATATATATATATTATATACATTAGAATATATCTATATATAGATATATATATATCTCTATATATATATCTATATAATATATATATATATAGAGAGAGAGAGATAGTGAGAGAGATGTGAGAAGAGGGAGGATGATGTGGTGGCCACATTTGGAACAGCTGCTACAAGACTAATGATGGTGTCAACATTTTGCAATAAAACGAAAGTTTTAAATTTCACTGCATGCAAATTTTAACATTTCCCTGTGACATTACAAATAGCGACAACTAAATATGTAGCTACGAATCACAATTCCAGCCTCAGCGCTTTCCTCGGTTGAGATTATAATGATGCTGATGATGATGATGGTAATGGTTGTCTTGTTGTCATCATCTTCGTTTTATACAAGTTGAACACATTCTGCTCTTGTGTTTACCAGCATAATTTACATAGTTCCACACATTCCTTTTGGAAAGAACTTAAACCTGGTTTCCATAGCATACAATAGTAAATGCGATTACAACACTCCACCTTGAATGGGATGCTGGTCTCTTGCTGAGGGTAACTTCTCAGCCATTGCTGGAGTCTCTGGCCTATCAGTTCTAGTCAAACTGTCGAATCTTTTCCTTTTGAACGGCAGTTTTCAACACAATTTCTAGTTAACTAAACACTTTTAAACTTCGTATACTGGTAGAATGTGTCAAAATAAAACATTTTTTTCTCTTGGCTTTCTTGAGAAAATTGTAATTTGTAAGTTTAACGCAGTTTAATTTTTCGAATTTTAACCAACCAATGGCCTCTATTGAGCTAAAATCATTTGCTGTGTCTAAAACTGAGACAACATCCTGTCACTAAGCCTAACCCTAAATTTTAGCCTTTCGTTTTTTTTCTTAATTGTTAAATTAATTTAATTGTTATGCGTGTGTCTAAAAGTATTTGTTTTGTTTTTGTTTCGAGGGATCTTTTAACTGCCGTTTAAAAAGGAAAAGATCCAATTAATTTAAGGATAACAATCAAGAAAAAAAAAATGAAAGGCTAAAACGAAAGCAATGGAAAATAATTTAAACAATTAACAAACAAAATAATTCTATAATTTTATACACACGCTCTGTACGTTTAAATAACAGTGACGGGATGTTGTCTCAGTTTTAGATGCAGCAAATGATTTTAGCTAACTAGAGGTCATTGATTGGTTAAAATTCGAAAAATTAAACTACGTTAAACTTACAAATTACAATTTTCTCAAGAAAGCCATAAGAAAAAAAATGTTTTATTTTGACACATTCTGCCAGTATACGAAGTTTGAAAGTGTTTAGTTAACTAGAAATTGTGTTGAAAACTGCCGTTCAAAAGGAAAAGATCCAAACTGTCTAACCCATGCCAGTGGGGAACAAACACACAGACATAGGCTTCTTTCAGTTTCTGTCTCCCAAATCCACTCAGAAGGCCTTGGTTGGCTTGAGGCTACAGTAGAAGATACTTGCCCAAGGTGCCATGCTGTAGAACTGAACCCAGAACCATGTGGTTGGGAAGCAAGCTTCTTATCACACAGCCACTCCTCCTGCGCCTAGACCTTTTACTTTTATGTTTTACTTGTTTCAGTCATTATATTATGGCCATGCTGGAGTACTACCTTGAAGGATTCTAGTCGAATGAATAGGCTCCAGCACTTATGTGTTTGTAAAGCTTAGTACTTATTCCGCTGGTCTCTTTTGCCAAACTGCTAAGTTACAGAGATGTAAACAAACCAACACTGATTGTCAAGTGGTGGTTGGAGACAGACACACAAACATCATCATCATCATATATATATATACATATATATATATATATACACACACACACACACAGATCATCATCATCATCATTTAGCGTCCGCTTTCCATGCTAGCATGGGTTGGACGGTTCAACTGGGGTCTGGGAAGCCAGAAGGCTGCAAGTGATCTGGCAGTATTTCTACAGCTGGATGCCCTTCCTAACGCCAACCACTCTGAGTGTAGTGGGGTGCTTTTTACGTGCCACCGGTACAGGTGCCAGACGAAATGATGGGCTTCTTTCAGTTTCTGTATACTAAATTACTAAATCCACTCAAAAGTCTTTGGTTGGCCTGAGGCTATAGTAGAAGACACTTGCCCAAGGTCTCATGCAGTGGGACTGAACCTGGAACCATCATCCTTTTAATGCCCACTTTTACCTGCTTGCACAGGTCAGACAGAATAAGGTGAGCCAGATTTCCTTATGGTGGGAGGTTTTACCTGCTGCCATCCCTCACCTGTATCCAAGCAAGGAAATATCTTCCTGTGGCCAGACTTACCAAGGCAAGGAAACACCAACATACACTTACTCACATACATACATAAATATATATGTATGATGAGCTTCATTTAGTTTCCATCTAACACATCCACACAAGGCTTTGGTGTGTGTGTGTGTATATATATATATATAGGTTATAAAATGAGATAGGGGTTGAAAATTCAACCCACCATGGGATAACATATATCCAATATACTGCTAGATATACTGCTACTTATATTTCCTTGTCTATTTACATTTACTGTATATTTTGTATAATGCCTTTACTGATATGTAATGGTGTAATAAAGTATTGATTGGGTATCATCTGATAGTTGATGTTTTATTGATTTAAGTATGTTTCTCCATTTTCTAATTTTGTAATATATATATATATATATATATACACACACACACACTTACATATACACATGCACACATACATACACACACACACACACATATATACACACACACATATACATATGTGTATGTGTGTGTGTATATATACATACATACATACATGCACACCATGCATATATAAAACCTGATAACATATGCACACACACACACACAGAGCGGGTTTTATAAAAATGCAATGCACCAGTGATTGTTCCTGCTGGAAACTTATAACGACATCATTTTTTTATCACAAAAACACAAAGAAAGAAAAGGAAAGTCATGAGAAAAAAAATGAAATAAAATCAAATGAAAACTAACCAGATGATCCGATGAAACGTCCACAATGAGAGACCAAAGCTAAGCTATTGGTCACTTGGTGGGTGTCAATTGTTGCAAGGATGTCTCCTGAAAGACAGAAACAAAAGACAATGGCATTTATTATAATAGTTTTGAATAACAAAGAATTTCAGAGCAAGAGTTTCTGAATGACAAGAATTTCATAATGTCAAAGACGTTTAGAACAAGAATTTTAGAACAGCAAAGAATTTTAGAATAACAATGAATTTTAAAACAAGAATTTCAGAATAGCAAAGAATTTTAGAATAATAATGGATGTTGGAATAGGAATTCTAAAACTCTTTTAGAATTTTAGAATGATGATAATTTCAGAATAGCAAAGAATTTTAGAATAATAATGGATGTTTGAACAAGAATTCTAAAACTCTTTTAGAATTTTAGAATGATGATAATTTCAGAATAACAAAGAATTTTAGAATAACAAGAATAGCAGAACAATAAGGATTTTATTTGAAAATCCTTATTATTCTGTAATTCTTCCTCCTCATCATCATTTAACATCGGTTTTTTATGCTGGCATGAGTTAGAGGATTTGACAGGAGTTGGTTAGTCAAAGGACTGTGGCAAGCTCCAATATCTGCTTTGGCATGGTATTTATGGCTGGATGCCCTTTCTAATGCCAACCCTTTTACAGAGTGTACTGGGTGCTTTTTACACAGCACAAGGAGTAGTGAGGTTGCTAAATAAATTGCACAATAAGACCTCACCTTCAAATGAAGGGGGAATAGTATCAAGGGAGGTGGGTTTGTGTCAGGTGATGAAAGGTTAAAGTATAGTGGAGGAGATACAGGAGTACCCCAGTTGGAAATGAGAGAGAAGAGGAGAGAAGGAGAGAGATGATAGCAGTGAAGATGGGGAGAGCGTACCTTTAAGTGACAAAGAGATGAACATAAAAGAAGTGGTACAGAGGACTGGACAATAGGAAATGGATTGGTAAATTCAGAATAATAATTTTAGAATGACAAAGATTTCCAAATACTAAAAAAAATCCAAATTAACAAAGAATTTCAAAATAATGAAAAATATTTTCGATTTTCAAGAATTTCCGAATGACAACGAATTCTTAGTGTGGCTTACCTTTTATACTGACGACAAGGATTGTGGTATTGGCATAACCGACCATGATAAAACGGCCATTGGAAGCAACACCAATATTTCGTATATCAGCTTGGTTGTACTAAAACAAGAAAAGAGAAATATATTTAAATGAAAACACATCTTTTATTTATGTATTTAATTATCTCTCTCTCTCTCTCTATCTGTCTGTCTGTCTGTCTGTCTATCTATCTATCTATTTATCTATCTATCTATCTACGAGGAGTGTATGAAAAGTTTTGAGACTTCAATTGCTGAGTGAACTGGAGCAGTGTGAAATAAAGTGTTTTGCTCAAGAACACAACACACCGCCTGGTCCGGGAATTGAACTCACTACCTCATGATTGTGAGCCCAACACTGTAACTACTGAGCCATGCGCCTTCGCCTGTAACACTAAAATGTACTTATATGGATAAACATACCAAGATAGAGAAGTGATACAGTATAGACCAGTGGTTCTCAGCTGGGATCCTTATGCCCCATGAGGGTCCATATAAGATTTTTGGGATCCACACAAGCAAAATAGTAAATTGGGGATCCAAAATAGTATTTTAAGGGTCAATGAAAACATTTTGCATTAGATGCATTTATTGCAAGACACAGCTGAATTTCTTTCTCAGATGTTTTACATAGTTCAACCTACAGAAGTGATATGTGTGAAAAGCAAAATAGGAATTTTGAAAGAAGTTTCTAGAAAACTAGTTTTTAACCCTTTGCCCATATCCAGCCCAAATATGCCTCTTATTTGGCCAGATCTAGTCTCTCACACTTACCCTACAATGTCATTCTAAATATAGACAATCATCATCATTGTTGTTGTTTAACGTTCGCTTTCCATGCTGGCATGGGTTGGATGGTTTGACACGGAGCTAGCTAGACCTCAGCTGTCTCTTGAGGTATAGTTCCTACGGTTGGATGCCCTTCCTAATGCCAACCACTCAGCAGAGTGTGCTGGGTGGTTTTTAACGTGCCCAAAATCTCAAATCTATGACATAATACAGGATTAATTCAAAACAACATGAATAAATAGGCTATACATTTGTCAGAGTAATTTGAACGCTAAAGGGTTAACCATTGAATGACTATGAGGGTCCACCAGAATAAAACAGTAATCAAAGGGTCCTTAGAGAAAAGGATGGCTGAGAACCACGGGTATTGACTAATGGCTTGTTGATCAGACAAACAGCAAACTGTCAATGAATATGGCAAACAGAGCAGACAAGCATTTACTGTGTGAATGGTATTACTGAGTTCGCTTGAGTCACTGAAGTGTGTCGCGTTGTTATGCTTGAATGTTTCAAGCATGGGGTAATGAGAATGAATTGAGAGAAACAGTAGAACAGTGTGTTAAATGAAGGTCTTAAAAGAGGGTGTTGTATTTTGTTGTGTTTGTTTGTTTGCTGTTGTGTCAGTTGGGGTTGGGCATGGGGTTAGGGTTAGGCTCGTATGAGGAGGGTGATACGAAGATATGCTTCAGAAGAAAGAAGATAGGAAGGAATAGAATGAAAGGGGACAAGATAATGAAAGAGAATATGTTTGAATGGGAGAAGAAGAGAGGAAGGGGGGGGGGAAAGAATAAGAAAGAAGGAAAGAAAGGGTAAAGAAAACGAAAGAAGGCTGAAAGGAGAGAAAGACAGAGAGGAAATAAGAAAGAAAAGAAAAAACAAATAAAAAGAGAAAGAAGAACAGCAAGAAAAGTGGAAGACAGGAATGTGTGAAAGAAAGAAAGAAAACAGGCGCAGGAGTGGCTGTGTGGTAAGTAGCTTGTTTACCACACATGGTTCCGGGTTCAGTCCCACTGCGTGGCACCTTGGGCAAGTGTCTTCTACTATAGCCTCGGGCCAACCAAAGCCTTGTGAGTGGATTTGGTAGACGGAAACTGAAAGAAGCCCGTCGTATATATGTATATATATATGTGTGTGTGAGTTTGTAAGTCTGTGTTTGTCCCCCCAACATCGCTTGACAGCCGATGCTGGTGTGTTTATGTCCCTGTCACTTAGCGGTTCGGCAAAAGAGACCGATAGAATAAGTACTGGGCTTACAAAGAATAAGTCCCGGGGTCGAGTTGCTTGACTAAAGGCGGTGCTCCAGCATGGCCGCAGTCAAATGACTGAAACAAGTAAAAGAGAAAAGAGAAAGAGAGAGAATGGAGCGAATAATATGGAAGTGTAATCTTACCTGAGGGAAATCAAATGCAGCCACAAAGTTTCCTATACTTCCATCGTTTTTCTTTCCAATTCGGTAAACCCGCAAAATGTTTTTTCTTGCCAAACTCACTAAAAACGCTCTGCACAGAAACAGCAAAGAAAAAACAAAAAAGAAATCATTTCATTTCACGTACACATGTGGGCACGTAACAAACACCATCCGATCGTAGCCGTTCGCCAGCCTCGTCTGGCACCTGTGTCGGTGGCACATAAGAAAACACCGAAAACACCATCCGAGCGTGGCCGTCTGCCAGCCTCGTCTGGCACCTGTGTAGGTGGCACATAAAAAAACACCATCCGAGCGTGACCGTCTGCCAGCTTCGTCTGGCACCTGTGTCGGTGGCACATAAGAAAACACCATCCGAGCGTGGCCGTCTGCCAGCCTTGTCTGGCACCTGTGTAGGTGGCACATAAAAAACACCATCCGAGCGTGACCGTCTGCCAGCCTCGTCTGGCACCTGTGTTGGTGGCACATAAAATCACCCACTACACTCTCGGAGTGGTTGGCGTTAGGAAGGGCATCCAGCTGTAGAAACACTGCCAGATCCGACTGGCCTCGTGCAGCCTTCGGGCTTGCCAGACCCCAGTTGAACCGTCCAACCCATGCTAGCATGGAAAGCGGACGTTAAACGATGATGATGATGATGATATGAATCGGTTGAGCATCAGACAAAGCAGACATTGGAGCGCAATGCAGTCCTCTGGCTTTTTGGATCCTGTTAAACTGTTTCACTAAAGCCAGCATCGAAGACAGATGTTTAATGATTGATGATGGATGATTGATGATACTGAGGTGCTGTCAGAGTGAAGAGCATTCATAATGATAGTAGTGCTGTATAGAAGGAAACCTGGAAGCGATATTATAAGAGGAGAATGCACAAGAGAACGAGAGCTTATCCCAGGTAGACTCTACACAAGGACCAGCCAATCAAATTGACGTCAATGTGGTGGATAGTGTAATTAACCCTTTCATTACTAACCCGGCTGAAACCGGCTCTGGCTCTGTAGTACAAATATTTTGTTTTCATAAGTTTTGAATTAAAAATCATTCACCAAACCTTAGTCACAATTTATATTCCTAACACCAGCTTAATGATAACTAAGTTATTTTACTAAATTCTTTCATCATCATCACCATCATCGTTAGCGTCCGCTTTCCATGCTAGCATGGGTTGGACGGTTCAACTGGGGTCTGGGAACCCAGAAGGCTGCACCAGGCCCAGTCTGATCTGGCAATGTTTCTACGGCTGGATGCCCTTCCTAATGCCAACCACTCCGTGAGTGTAGTGGGTACTTTTTATGTGCCACCGGCACAGGTGCCAGACGGGGCTGGCAATGGCCATGATTGGATGGTGCCTTTTACGTGCCACCGGCCTGGGGGCCAGGCAATGGCTGGCAACGGCCATGATCGGATGGTGCTTTTTACGTGCCACCGGCATGGGGGCCAGGCGAGGCTGGCAACGGCCACGATCGGATGGTGCTTTTTATGTGCCACCAGCACTATATTTAAAGTAATTGAAAGAAACACAGAGCATCTCAAAAGAAATACAGTAACAAAAAGGTCAAGGATATGAAGATAGGAAAGGCACATGAAACATCAGGAATTACAGCTGAGCTGATAGAGGTTTCTGGTGGAGTAGAGCACAGGCTGGTTACTCACATAGAGGAAACTAGCATAGCATCATCAGCATGATCATGATCAACTGTTATAAAGGCAAAGTTCTCAGGAGAAGAAACTACAGTGATATCAAACTATTGGACCAGGTTATGAATGTTATAGAATGAGTTTTTAAAAAAAATTGATTAGGGTAAAAGGGTAAAGAGCCAAGATGCAGTCTGGCTTAGTTCCATGAGGAAGTTGATGTAAGGTGATCGGTGAAATCAACCCTTTAGCATTCAGATTTCTCTGTCAAGTGTAAACTTATTTATTCACATTGATATGGATGACTCATGTATTACCATGTAGCTTTGAGATTTCAATGATGTAATTGTTTAAGTTTTAGAATGACATTGTAGAGTAAGTG
>NC_043021.1:15881623-15909123 GCF_006345805.1 Octopus sinensis | reverse complement strand
CACTGGTACTTATTTATTGATTCCGAAAGGATAAAAGGCAAAGTTGACCTCGGTGGAATTTGAACTCAGAATGTGGTGGTGGGTGAAATACTGCTAAGCATTTTGTCCAGCATGCTAACGATTCTGTTAGCTCACTACCTTAAACAATAATAATCATCATCATCCTTCCTATTATAGGCACAATGCCTGAAAGAGGGGATAAGTCAATTACATCAATCCCAGTACTCAATTGTTTTATCGACCCCGAAAGGATGAAGGGCAAAGTTGACCTCGGTGGCATCTGAACTCAGTACATAAAGATGGAAGAAATACTACAAAGCATTTTGCCTGGGGTACCAACATTTCTGCCAGCTGGCCACTT
Organism: Octopus sinensis; assembly: GCF_006345805.1. Taxonomy (NCBI): domain Eukaryota; kingdom Metazoa; phylum Mollusca; class Cephalopoda; order Octopoda; family Octopodidae; genus Octopus; species Octopus sinensis. The sequence goes on along the minus strand of NC_043021.1, from coordinate 15,908,762 downwards.
TAATAATAATGATTTCAAATTTTTGCCACAAGGGTAGTTTGGAGGAGGGGGTTAAGTTTATTACATCGACCCCCGTGTGTAACTGGTACTTATTTAATCGAATCTGAAAGGATGATAGGCAAAGTCGACCTCAGCGGAATTTGAACTCAGAATGCAAAGATGGACAAAATACTGCTAACCATTTCGCCCAGCGTGCTAATGATTCCGCCAGCTCACTGCCTTAATAATAATAATTCTTTCTACTATAGACAAAGGGCCCAAAATTTTGTGGTTGGGGTTACTGACCTCAGTGCTCAACAGGTGCTTATTTACTGACCCCCAAAAGAACAAATATCAACCTTGGCAGAATTTGAATTCAGAACATAAATAACCAGAAGAAACACAGCTAAACATTTTGTGCAATGATGTAATGATTCTGCTAGCTCATTGCTTTAATAATAACGGTTTCGTATTCTGGCACATGGCCAGAAATTTTAGGAGAGGCAGTATGTTGATTGCACTGACTCCAGTGCACAGCTGAGACCTTGTTTTATCAACCCTGAAAGGGATAAAAGCAAAATCAACCTAATACACACGAAGGTCTCTGGTTGTTCCAGAAGGTCAACCTTACTTATATGCTACAATAATGTTGGGTTGTGTCAAACATTTTTAGCACCAGTGTCCTTTGGTGTAATGTATGTTTCAGGTTTTAAGACTTTTTCAGGAGAGAAACTTGTAGTGACGCCAGGTTTTAGATGCCATTTTGGGATGTCCATCTGTGCATGTGCAATGTTTGGTGTCTTGCGGTAGGCCGGCGGAAGTGCCCTGATGCACATGTGCAGTAATCAGGAGCAGTTAACCTTTCCTGCTATTCCAAGCCTCTTGGCGGTCGATGAGTTAAGACGTGTGCCATCAAGGCTCCGAGCGAAGGGGTGAACCAAACTCTGCGGGCGATGAAGACTTGTTTTAACCATGGTGATTTAATCCAACTCTGCTGCCTTCCTAACCCAGGCGTTCATGCTACTGATGACCAGCGATGAAGTATCTCCTTCTGTGAAATAATAAACTATTAGGCGCAGGAGTGGCTGTGTGGTAAGTAGCTTGTCTACCAACCACATGGTTCCGGGTTCAGTCCCACTGCGTGGCACCTTGGGCAAGTGTCTTCTACTATAGCCTCGGGCCAATCAAAGCCTTGTGAGTGGATTTGGTAGACGGAAACTGAAAGAAGCCCGTCGTATATATGTATATATATATATATATATATATATATATTATATATATATATGTGTGTGTGTGTTTGTGTGTCTGTGTTTGACCCCTAGCATTGCTTGACAACCGATGCTGGTGTGTTTATGTCCCCGTTACTTAGCGGTTCGGCAAAAGAGACTGATAGAATAAGTACTGGGCTTACAAAAGAATAAGTCCCAGGGTCGAGTTGCTCGATTAAAGGCGGTGCTCCAGCATGGCCGCAGTCGAATGACTGAAACAAGTAAAAGAGTATTATTGTTATTTGTTCAGCCATTCGTGTTCCTGCCGATTTATTCCTTTCTACAACATTGTGGGGAAATGTGTGAAGCACCCTACAAGTGCAGATATCACACAGAGATAGATAACAAAAACTTATTAATTTCAAAGAAGCACAAAATCCTAATCTTCCGGAAAGTAGGATCCTGACTTCAATGCACTTTCTGAAATCCCCATAGAAGTCCTCCAAAGTGTCCAGGATTCTTCATCTTCTCCTTCAGCCCCAAAAGTCACGGGGAGCAAAGTCTAGGGACTAGAGAGGGTAAGGGACAATTTTGATACCCATCTCTATCAAGTACTTGGTTATTATTCCTGACTTCAGGAAACATTTTTTCATGCTGAGAGTTGCTGAAGCGTGGAACAAACTGCCGGCATCGGTTGTTAGTTGTCGGAGCACTGCATCCTTCAAGACTTCCATGCTTCCTGAGATTCGCCAACACTACACTTGATTTTCTCCCCTCCATACACACACAAGCATGTTCACTTTCCAGACATTTCTACATTACTGCATGTACTTTATATGCACTTTCTGACAAGTTGTGGTGCACCTGAGCACTGTATACAATAATTTCATTATTATTATTATTATTAGTATGGAAATGTGGACAAGTACATTATCTTGGTCTCGGTACACTGGCCTTTTGCAATGAAATAGCTTTTTGAATTCCTTCAAAACTTTCACAAAGTACTCTTTGTTGACTTTCTGGCCAGAGAAGCCAGTCAATGTAGATGATGATCCTGCTGTCAAAAAATGAGCTCATCACGAGCTTCCTCGTGGCCTTGCTTTGCTTAGCCTCTTGTGCCAGTGAAAAACAGATGCTTCGCTTATACAAATTAATCCACAAGCAGCCTGGAACATTTCATAAGTTTCTTTAGCATTTAACACAAAATTCTATTGCATAAACCTATGTTTAAACTACTGTTACAGTCATCTTTAACCTAGAATCATAAAAGTTGGCAGGTCAGCTTATTAGATGTATATGAATGATATACTAAAGTTGCAATAATCTCGGACAGTTATAACTGCCTCTCCTAAAAAAGTCTTAAAACTTCTGGAATGTATCTCTTATGATTGAAGAATATACCTGACACTTTTTTCTTAATTTATTTAGGCAATCTTTCGTCTCTAGTAGACCTTTCCGTCGATTTCCGTAAAAATTTTTTTTTTTTAACATATGGGCTTGCGGGAACTTTTGAAGTAATGAGTGCGAAAGAGACTAAGAGAAAGCGATTGTATGACAAGGGAAATTCTTTTGAAGTTACCGTGCATGGGAAGCATTGATGTACATGTGTGTGTGTTTGATGGGATGTGGGAGACAGACAGTATGTTGTGTAAGTGAAGTGCTTCTGTTAGTGTGTGTGAAGAGACAGAGAGAGTAATGTGTGAAAGAGAGATTTATGTACTGTTTACCTATGTAAATTGTATTCTTTTTCAATAAAAACTTGTCGTGGGTGAACAAGAAGACTCATAATAAAGGGACACCAGATATGACCATGTCATTTGTTTCTTTACTTTCTTATTCTCGACACAACATATCTAAGACCAGAATATCCAACGTGTCTGTTTTTTGTCTTTTTTAAGGCGGTTGGATAGATTTGACAGGTATTTGGATGTTAGTTCTACCAGGTCGAGCTTTCTCAAAGGATATAAACGACAACATAATGAAGCCTCACACCCGATATTAGAAATCAAATATTTCAAAAATACTGTAAGCTCGAGGCTATAATTTCGACAATATTGTGGTTGTACAATTAACTATGCCGAGGGCGGCCGATTTGAAAAGCCGGACTCATAAATTGGGCTATAAAGGTAGATAACTCTAAACAAACTAAATCCCTTTGCCAACGTGTTCAATGTAAATACATCTGTAACATATACATCTGGTTGTTTATTTATAAATATTGAATTTTTTTAAATGCATTTATTTGTAATACTACAAATAAACCTCCATTTGTCTTATTACTATTCGGATACAAGTATATTGCTAATAAACATGCGTACACAGACGTTATTTTAAACTGAGTTAACCAGAAAGATTGCCGAAATTCCTATTGTCTTCCGCAGACACCATGCCATCAATGGAAGTAATAAAACGATTTTGGTGCAATGTTTTGCAGCACTTGTTTCAGCAACCCCAGCAGAGGTTTTGCCTTTTATATTTGTGCATACAGCATATACATGCAAGCACCATAGACGGCTTCTTCTGTATCCCAACTATAACACGAGTCAAAACTTTTTCGCTCCAGTAGAGCCTCACTCGAGCAGATCTATGAGCGAAGGCATTCCAGCCGTAACTATTCTACCGTTTTGTTTATCAGGAACTAAATTCTGTGAGATGCATACGTCCTTATTCAAGGCGGTAGAATGTGATTTGGAGGGATCATTTAGCTGCTACCTCTAGCACGCCTATTAACCCACATAAACACTCATCATTCGTCGATTAGTCCTGTGCGAATCTTGATCGAACAGATCAAAAATCAAAAGCGTTCCTTTAATGACCACCCCATCTTTTTGGAAATACCTAGAACTAAGGTTATTTTTCTAGACAGTAACATGTTATTTTTTATTTGGCTGCTCTTTTTAGCAGGTGACCACGTAGAGGCTCCCTCTTTGGTAACATAAACTTAATGATGGAAATTATAAAGGACGGGTCATCCTGTATTTTTTAACACGAATTAAATTTTTCTTCAGCGAACGAGCATTGTGTATCGAATCAAACAAACAAAATATTTGAAATGCATATTTATAATTTTATCAGTTCGTTACGAAGAGACTGTGAATTATGTTCAATGCTTATCAGGGTTGTGCAATATTCCTTGTTCACGATAACAAACTAAAATTGATGGTAGGGAACGGACACAAACAGCAAATATATAAACCGTGTAGTAATATAGATTGATGAGTGAAAGAGATTAAATGCCTTTAAGATAGATATCTACTTTTGTTGGGTTGACAATTCAAAGTTCAAATGTAACTTAATTAAATGAATTTGTCGAATAAATGCAAAATAAACGGGGGTGGAAGAAGATTTATGTGGAATACTAGATAATATACAGTTTTGTTTGAAGCCGGCTAAACCCTTTTATTTCGCAATAAAATTGGTGTTGTGGAAAAAATATAAAAGAAACTGAATTATTAACAATAAAAATACAATCAAGAAACAGATTGTCCGCTGAGAAATACCCGATCTATTTAAAAAAAATTTTTTATTCCCACGAAGACAATGAAATTGAAAAGAGTGAAACTGATGAGAAAAAAATTAACGGAAAAGAGAAAAGCCACGAGTTATAAACCCACAACACGGCATCGAGGGAGAATTTGGCAGAAACATTGCCCCCCCGCCACGTCTTACCTGAAGTCTCTTCTATTTCTTTTTCTCTTTCCTCTTTACTTTTCTTTGCAACGAAAAAGAAAAAGACGACCATCATAACTATGGTCGCAAGGACCATAGTTAAAGCTACTATCGGGACTGGAGCTTCTTCTTCGTTCATGTTTTCGAAAAACTTGAAGTTGGTTCCCAAAATTTCGAAGATTGAATGAAAAATAGAAATGGCAACACGAAACGCAATGACTGACACGCATGCAAAAATTAAAGTGTGAAATGAGTAAATCTAAAAATAGGATTGCTAAAACCGAAACAGAAAGTATTATATATATATATATAATATATATATATATGTATGTATAAATACGTTTATATATTTGTTGTGCAAGATTTTTTAACGTATAAATAGTTAAAATATTTCTTTTAGGACATGTTCTCAGATAACATGTCTATGCCACGTTTACCTATCCTCGTTGAAGTAGTTTCACTTCACGTTCGCCTTTTAATGACGTTTATGAAATATATGAACGTTAGCATCCAAAGTAGGGGCTTTAAGGTGGTTACCCAGTTTGCTAGAAATAGCAACCCCCCATTGCATTTCCAAAATCGATCCCTTCAGTCTTAAAATGGGGTTGGCATTGGATCGTGAATATACAAAGAGGCGTGATGGTCACGCTTAGAACTCTTTTTAATTTTGTTGTACAATCAAGCTTGCTCATAAACTCCATGAACGTCACAACTTCTCACTTCTTCTAAAATTTAAACCGGTGAATTTAATCAAAGGTAACTAATACTGTACTTCATTGCGTAATATTACCATTAGGAGCGAAGAAATATTAGTACTAAGCTCCCTGCCCCCATAGGTCGAATCAGCGTTACGGTTTCGAATCACGGTTGGAACAATTTTCCTTCAATAACCTTTCTGGAATTCTTTGAAAGCAATTAACGTACGAACTTCAACCATTTCTCGCTAGAAAAAAAAACCCTCTCAGTTTTATTGTTAAGCTTATTAAAAAGAAAAAACACTTATTATAATTTTGAAAATTGGCGGCAGCTTCAAATGCAGATATAACCGGCAAACTATTTTCCATTGAAAATTGGAACAGTTTTGCTTCACGCTAAGACATTTATAGGCGATCTTTGACTTTAGGGTACCTGCTCTTCTTTGCTAAACATTGCGGGTAGTATCAGTTTCTTCTTCCTCTTCTTAGTGTTGCTGCAGAATTAGTTCTTGTTTATATTCTTGTGTTATTTCATTTTCATTATACAATTAATTATTTGGCGAAGTTTCGCATGTCGTAGCTCAGATTTCCGTCGATTTCCGTAAAAAAACTTTTATTTTTTTACATAAGTAATGAGAGCGAAAGAGACTAAGAGGAAGCAATTTTATGACGAGGGAAGTTTGTCTTTGAAGTTACCGTCTAGGGGAAGCATTGATGTACATGTGTGTGTGTTTGATGGGGTGTGGGAGACAGTATGTTGTGTAAGTGAAGTGCTTCTGTTAGTGTGTGCGAAGAGACAGAGAGAGTAATGTGTGAAAGAGAGAGATAACTGATTTTTTACTCGTGTATGTGTATATGCATGTATGTGTGTGTGTGTATGTATCTATGTATGTGTGTGTGTGTAAGTATGTTGTGTGTATGTATGTATGTATGGCCGATTTATCGTAATTTTTTACTCGGTGTATGTGTATATGTATGTCTGCATGTATGTGTGTGTGTGTATGTATCTGTGTATGTGTGTGTGTGTATGTATGTATGTGTGTATGTATGTATGGTCGATTCAGTGTAATTTTTTACTCGGTGTATGTGTATATGTATGTCTGCATGTATGTGTGTGTGTGTGTATGTATCTATGTGTGTGTAAGTATGTGTGTGTGTATGTATGTATGTATGTATGTGGTGTGTGTATGTATCTATGTATGTGTGTGTGTGTATGTATGTATGTATGGCCGATTCATCGTATTTTTTACTCGGTGTATGTGTATATGTATGTCTGTCTCTTCGCACACTAACAGAAGCACTTCACTTACACAACATACTGTCTGTCTCCCACACCCCATCAAACACACACAGGCCGACTTCAAAGTGAAACCTTCTCGTCGTAAAATCGCTTCCTCTTAGTCTCTTTCGCTCTCATTACTTATGTAAAAAAATAAAAGTTTTTTACGGAAATCGACGGAAATCTGTGCTACTACAACCGAAACTATGCCAATTATTTATTATTTACTAGCAGTATCGCCCGGCCAAAAGATAGCAAAAAAAATGCATTAAAAATGAAAAAAAAAATGATAGTAATTTTTTTAAAAAATCGTTTACCCATCGTAGACATTTTTAGAGAGTTACTTCCCTTATATAATAGCGAAAAATGCATTAAAATGGAAAAAAATTATGGTAATTTTTTTTTTAAACCGTAGACTCATCGTAGACGCGCGCTAATACCCAGAAGGGCTCGATATGAATCACGACTATAAGATACCCGGTTTTGGTTAAACTGCACCGCAAAATGTGGGAGTAGTTAGGAATCTAAATCGTAGGAGACAGACACACAACCTCACTTTTATATATAAAGATTTTTTTACATATTTTATTCTTTTAGTCTTTGCATTTTTCTTTAATGTGCAAAGGCGTGCATGTACTATATCGATTAGAATTTATTCAGTTGTTGTTTAAGACCGAGGAAAGTAAGAAGCTAAATTGTGAGGTAAAAAAATATAAAAAACTATTCATTTAAGGAATAATATGAAATAATTATCATTTTTATCATGGGCATTATCTCGAAAATTTAACCAGAGAGATAAATAAGTAGATCGAGACCAGTGACTCGTAAAAGGCCCCGGAAAAACTTCTACCCCCCCCCCCATTTTCGCTCGCCCAAATTTGTTTATTTTTGTAATTTTTTTTGCCAAAGTCCTCGTTTTCGGATACGGAGGTTCCAGAAAATTGCCAAAAATCGGCATTGCGAAATTTCCCCCCCTCCTCTTCCACCAACTTCATTTTTGACTATTTCTCCAACACTAACCCTAAAACCCTAACTCTAAAAACCCTAACACCCTAACTCTAACCCTAAAACCGTAACTGTAAGTACAGAAATGTTATGAAATTTATGTCCAAATTATAATCTCAGTATTTTTCTGCATATTTTGAAAAAAAAATTGTGATAAAAGTTAAAAATGAAGGAAATGGGGTTGGGGGTTGGGGGTTTTAATTTAGAAAGGTCAATTTTTACCAATTTTTTTGCAGATTTGTATTCCCGAAAAGGGGGGTTTGTGTCAAAAAAAATTTTAAAGGGTGGTTTTGGGGGTGGGGACGGGCAGAAATCTTGCCACGGCTCCCTTGCCAGGGATGCATAAAAGGCTGTTGTGTCTGTGATATGTAAAAAGGCACTTGTGCCAGGGGCATGTAAAAATTAGCCAGTACTGTAAAGTGGTTGGCATTTGGAAGGGCATCCAGCCATAGAAACCATGCCAAAATGAACGACTGGAGCCTGGTGCAGCTTACCAGCTCCAGTCAAACAGTCTAACCCATGCCAGCATGGAAAATGGACATTAAATTATGATGATGATGTATGTATGAACATATCTTGAATAATAATAATAATGAAATCATTGTATACAGTGCTCAGGTGCACCACAACTTGTCAAAAGTGCATATAAAGCATATGCAGTAATGTACAAATGTCTGGGAGGTGAACAGTGTATGAGTCAGATACATGCTTGTGTGTGTATGGAGGAGAGAAAATCAGCTGTAGTGTTGGCGAATCTCAGGAAGCATGGAGGTTTTGGAGGATGCAGTGCGCTGACAACTAACAACTGATGCCGGCAGTTTGTTCCATGCTTCAGCAACTCTTAGCGTGAAGAAATTTTTCCGAAAGTCATGGGAGCTGTGCCGTTTTCTTACTTTGTAAATATGTCCACGTGTGGAGTTTGAAAAGGTGCTCAGAGTTATTGTTAGTAAGATGGTTAATAATTTTATGGGTGTCTGCCAAGTCAGCTGCCAGACGTCGGTGTTTCAATGTATCCATGCCCAGGGAAGTAAGGCGTTCAGAATATGGCAAATGCCTGCGTCTTGAGAAAGCATCTTGTGTAGTGTTAAAAAATGCAGAAATATATTAACAGATGGATATTTGGCAGTGGTGTTGATGGTGGCATTGCTACATATGCATGGCTGCTTAACCCTTTAGCATTCAGATTTTTCTGTCAAATGTCATCATCATCATCAACATCATTTAGCGTCCGCTTTCCATGCTAGCATGGGTTGGACGGTTCAATTGGGGTCTGGGAGGCCAGAAGGCTGCACCAGGCCCAGTCTGATCTGGCAATGTTTCTACGGCTGGATGCCTTTCCTAATGCCAACCACTCCGTGAGTGTAGTGGGTGCTTTTTACGTGCCACCGGCACAGGTGCCAGACGGGGCTGGCAAACGGCCATGGTCGGATGGTACTTTTTACGTGCCACCGGCACAGGAGCCAGGCATGGCTGGCAATGGCCACGGTACTTGTAATAGTATTATTCAATCACTGCCCCAAGGAGGCAGTGACAAGTGTCTGAGACCTTTGGCGAGATACTATGCTTGAGAAAACTTGTCAGGATCATAGTCATGGCCAATGCTGGTGTCACATAACTGGTGACTGTGCCAGTGGTACGTAAAAGACACCCACTACACTCTTGGAAAGGTTGACATATATATATAGAGAGCAATAAGAAAATGGAGGGGATCAATAGTTAGTATTCATCAACTTTTAGACATTATATTATGTCAATTTATTTATTTATTTTCCCAATTTCTATTCCTGTATGTTATATATTTTAATAATTACTGATATCTTTATATATTATATATGTAAAGCATAATATGTTATACATGTATGTATATTGTTGTAATTGTCATTTTAGTAAATAAATTGACATAATATAATGTCTAAAAGTTGATGAACCACCTATTGATCCCCTCCATTTTCTTATTGCTATATAAATTAATGGTAAAATATTTCTTTACCTTCACCCATTTAATACAATAAGTTAATTGCAATGCAATAGAAAACACTTGTGTATTAATAATTGGGTATTCTACCAACAGTATATTGGATAGATATTATCCCTTAGTGGGTTGGAATCACAACCTCTAACTTTCTTGGAATTATATATATATATATATATATATATATATATATATATATAATACAAAATAAGAAAATGGAGAAATACATCGAAATCAAATATCAATTACCAGATAATACTCAATCACATACTTTATTAAACCACTACATAAGAAACTATAAGGTTAAACATAATAATGCAGGGTAAAACAGTGTACATGAAGGAGTGTACATAGAATAGTAATGTTATACAATAAGTAGAATACGTATAATAGAACATAAATATAAGTACACATAAATATAAATATAGACTATATCTTACAGCTGTTTCGGCCATGTAGATAAGCATGTCTCATTTAACTCATATTAGCCATTTATGGTAGGTCAATATGTAGTTATAAATGAAACATTTACAAAAACATCCTAAGGCCTCTTCGGAGATTACAAATTAGATTACATACATACTTATATAGGTGTGGGTACATACCCATAATAAAACATATACATATACATATGAGTGCATATACTCATACTCATATACATATAAATATAAATATACATAATGATATAAATAATAAAAAAAAATTAATAAACATACATTCAATGTTACAGTTTTTCAACTTAATGTTGTGATAATTACAATGTAGAAAAACATACACATATTAATATCTAAATGCAGATATAGAGAGTCAAGGTTACTGTCTATTAGTTCTTATTAATTTACAAAATGTCATTAATGCTAGCATCATTATCATTGTCGTTACCACTAATGCTACCAATATCATCATTCATATTATTATTAATAACGCTAATACTAGAGAAACAATCCATAAATTCATTATTAACAATAAAGTCACAACCCCTATCTCAATTTGTATATATATATAATATATCTTTTATAATTTACTTGTTCTAGTCATTAGACTGTGGCCATGCTGGGGCACTGCCTTGAAGAATTTTAGTCAAACAAATCAACTCCAGTACTTATTTTTTTTTAAAGCCTGGTACTTATAAGTATATTATATTGTATATAGTATATAATATTGTGTACAGTATTGTAGGGTATATAATGTATAAAGTATTGCATATAGTATTGTATGTAACACTGTATATTGTATGATATATAATATTATACATAGTGTTATATATTGTATGGTGTAATATTGTATATAGTATTGTAGTGTGTATAATATAGTGTATATTGTAGGGTATATAATATTGTATAAAGTATTGTATGTAACATTGTATATTGTATATTATATAATATTGTACATAGTGTTATATATTGTATGGTGTAATACTGTGTATAGTATTGTATATATTGCTGTATATAGTATCGTCTGTAGTATTGTATCTTTCAGTAGAAGAGTGTTTACTCGAAAACATTAAAGACAGTTTCTTCTTTTTACCTCATTTTCTGAGCATTCAAACTAATACCAATTCTGTTTTTATTTTTCACCTCATTTTCCTGTTGCGCTATACATACATATAGCTAGCTATATGTACACACACACACACACATATATACAGGTACACACATTCATACACATGTATATCATGGTGCAGTCTTCTGACTTGCTATTTCCTGTTGAACCGTCCAACTCATGCCGGCATGGTAAACGGGAGTTAAATAATAATAATAATAATAATAATAATGATGATGATGATGATGATGATACACACATACATATCCAGATATTTATACAACGTACATAAAAAAAATCGGATCTTTTCGGTTTGAACGGCAGTTTTTAACATAATTTCTAGGTAACTAAAAAATTTTAAACTTCGTATACTGGTAGAATGTATTTATAAAACATCTTTTCTTCTTCGTTTTATTGAGAAAATTCTATAGTTTGTAAGATATTTCTTCAATTTCTGAAATTTCAACCAATCAGTGACGTCTATTGAGGTAAAAAAAAAACATTCTGTGCCGTATGAATATGTCCCTCGTTTAAGAAACAGATTGAGTTTATTTACATTTGTGAAGAAAACAAGATACCCTTCCTCCCATCCCTAACTCTAACCCTAAAACAGATTGAAATGCAATAGATCGATACTAGGGTCATAATTATGGGTGACAATTTCATATGACACCGCTAGAAAAAAAAACTGCCGTTCAACCGAAAAGATCCAAAAAATCTGTTCATTTATTAAAAACATAAATTAATCTATAATATTTATTAAGCTATTCTGCAAGCGTTGAAAAACTTCTTGTTCACTTGAAGCCTCCAAGTTAAAAGTGGTCTGCTCGTTCATGTGTCTTGACAATTACCACCTTCTTCCCGAGATCTCTGTAACGCAGCTGAGTTCCATGTGGCCGGAATATTGTTTTGAAAGGTTTTAACTAAAGAAACACTGCCCGACGGATATCTGCCGAAAGATCGTTCGATGTACTTCGACAAAACATAATAGCTAACGTAAGTAACCCCTTTTTTTCTGTTTTAATGTTTACTTAATTATTTAATGACTGGTAACTTCGATGTTTACACGACGAGATGCTCCGTTTGATCTTTGCGGTGTTTATGTTACCCATAATAAATAAGGGGGGAATATATATAAATATATATAGCTGTGGGGATTAAACGATTAAAAATCTGGTTTATCATTTAATTCTGTTACAAATCGACATTTAAATATATGAATTACAGTATAAGTTCTCTGTCAGAAGTAGTTCGAAGAAGTCAGTGAAGTGGAAAAATTTAAAAATCTAGCAATTAACACGAAGGTATCGATTTCTTTCAATGTCCAATCTTTCCACGAGGAAAGGGCGTTGTAATTAATTAGTTAATTAACAAATACTCTGATAGTAATTAGCTATTACTGTATAACTGTTAAGATTTCATGAGCTGTTGGAAGCTAAAGTATCGAACCCAGGTGCCCCATAACTTCCCTAATCCCGGCTTTTGACCTTTCCAACCGTTTCCACTGATTTCTCTTGATCGATGCCAGACATCGAGGGGAAAGAAACCTCTCTGCGCTCGTTCGATCTGCTAGAAGTAACAGTCAGATATCTCTCAAATCACAGAAGGTCGACACACTTGAAAAACACCATATCTGCCTGAAATGGGTGGATTTTCAGAGCTGACCTTATAGCTAAGCAACAGCTTCTTGTGGTGATAAGCTTACTTTCATATCTGTAATTTGCAATAAAAGATATTTTCATAACAAGGAAATCTATACAGGAAACATCTGTGATGTATTATTATTTTTTTTACATTGTTTAATGTTTGCGATGATTAAAACTCATTGCTAATTTCAAACCACTTATATAACATAATTAAACTGGAAAATTGTGTCGAAGTGTTGCGTTTTAAAGAGATTAACATTCCAGATATAATTATTGCTTCTAAAAAATGTTTGTCTTTGTCTCTCAGACGATTTTGTTTCCCAGCCTTTTTTTTTTTGTTCATAAACCCATGCTGCTATAAATTATAATAGCTTTTAAATACCATTCTTCATTGAATCTATTCTGCGTGTATTTTGCGGTTCGATCAATATAATCAAAATTAATTATTTCCAGTATCTCCAAGGTTTGTTGGACCAGTGGCATCATCATCACAATAGCTATTAATGTTGATTATTCGTCTCTCCCAGATCAATTCTGGTGAAGTAGCGTCTTTTTTAATGTTCTTTTTTTTTTTGTAATGTTAATGAAGATATCTATTCTAGGCTATGATGCGCAGCTGAGATTAAATTACTCTAAAGGCTTACTCTTTAAGTTCATATCGTTCTTATGTTACAGTGTAAAACTCCTCCACTTAATATCAACTTGTAATTCAATGAGTTGAAAGTAAATTTTAGCGATAAATCATAGCAGTTAGTTTCATTTACATTTCTTTTTGAATACAATCGAGGATAAAATCCCTACAGGCTATATATATATTTCTTTACTACCCACAAGGGGCTAAACATAGAGGGGAAAAGCAAAGGGATTAAGTCGATTACATCGACCCAGTGCGAAACTGGTACTTTATTTATCGACCCCGAGAGGATGAAAGGCATAGCCGACCTCGGCGGAATTTGAACTCAGAACGTAACGACAGACGAAGGCTATATATAAGACATTCAATCTAGGACCCTTTGAGAGTCAAATGATAGACTCTGGGTTTGTTAGTTTGTTGCTCTTATACTTTGGGGTGAGTACCTAACCAGTCTGGTAACATTGTGTACTTCTTTTTAATAGTTTAAAGAAGGAATGGCATCATTCATAATTTTTCTAGTGTTCTTTGAGACTAGTAAGTTATCTCCCTAACAAAAGGTTGTCCAAATTCTTGCAACAGAATGGACTCTGCCAAAGACATCCAAGGGTTATGTGATGGTGCTGTTGGTTTGGTCATTGTAATATTACTGGCAATTAACAGACTGTGTTCTTACACAAGAAGGATGGCTACAAGACCCGACAAGCCAAGTGAGACCATAACCCATGGTGTATAACCAGCCCACTTATGACTACCCTTCATTCATCGGACAATAAACTTTGCTTGCGAAGACCTTTTGAGGCAAGTGAAATCAAAATCGCTGACGTGGCCAACGACAGTACTGCCCGATTGGCACCCGTGCTAGTGGAACATTAAAAGTACCATCTGAGCAGAAGACACTTGCCCAAGGTGCCACGCAGTTGGACTGAACCCAGAACCATGTGGTTGGGAAGTAAGCTTCTTGCCACACCTATGTATGTACATATGCATACATACATACATACATACATACATATATATATATATATATATATATATATATATATATATAAAATGGGATTCTTTCAGTTTCCATCTACCAAATTTGCTCACAAGGCATTGGTTAGTCTAGGGCTGTAGTTGAAGATACTTGCCCAAGGTGCCATGAAGTAGACTGAACTCCTGGCCACATAGTTGAAAAGCTGGTTTCTTAGCCTCACAGCCACTCCAGTGTCTCTTATGTACATATTACATATGCATAACTAAATTTATATAATTGTACTGAAAAATATTTGTGGAACAAATTAACACTTAAAGCTTTATTATTAAATATAAGAGAATGTTCTAGTTAAATTTATGTGACTTGTGTACATTATATAATAGAGAAAAAAGCAGATAAAGTTACATAAAGTGACATGTGTGCTTGTATGTATGTTGACATTAAAATTGAAGGACAACTATTTTTGTCAAACATTGTATAGAATATATGTCATGCATTGACATGAGGAGGAAATGAGCAGATATCTTGCAGAGCAATGTTGCAAAGTTCTGTGTAAAATCTAAGGTGGCTCTACTCTAAGGTTCAAATCACCAACTTTTTATAACACTGTGTAAAACTTCTGGAACATTTTAAAAATACTTTTTGATGGCTCTTTTTACATAACTTACTTTTATGTCTGTTGCTGTTGACTGATACATACCAGCTGATGATGACTAACTTGAAAACATTTACATAAGTGTTTCTTTTATTCAAAGCTGTTCATGCCTTTTATGGATTTATAATTAGGCCCCTACCACCCACGTCTCATTTTGTACCTTGAGAGGCCACCTGAACACCTCATCCCCAATATCTATCTCTTCACAGCTCCTACTCATCATTCTCTCCTCTTCTGAATGTGAGGGGCCATGTATCTCTTCTACAAGAACCTGTTCTTCCCCTCTCCTGTTTGACCTGTTGTTCTCTAGCATAAAACTGAATTCCCTTCCATCAGGGTTCGTAGTTTTGTGAACTACATGGGGATCTCACTAGCACTGGTGGCATGAAAAAGCATCCGGTACACCAAAGCAGACACTGGGGTATGATGCAGTTCTTGGCCCTGTCAGATCTTGTCAAACCATCCAAGCCATGGGTTGGATGGTTTGACATGGTGATGAGGATGATTGTAATTCTAAATTGGAAACCTGAGTGAGGGGGGTTCAAATCTGCCAGGAAGCTGCTATGGTGATTAAGTAGATGATAGATTCAATCTACCATTTAACTGGGTACAGGCATGGATGCATCTTTAAGGAATTTACTTTGCAATTGAATGGGTCCAGGTTCAGTTATACTGTATGTCAGTGTGACTTGGGGAAGTGTCATCTACCATCCATTATTTACTTTGGACGGATAGGTACCCTCACCTTGTCTGTTGTTACCACAACGTTTTGGCTGATGTACTCTCCAGCCTTCATCAAGTCTCTTGGTGGAATTTTGAACCCAACCCTTTATTTGACTAATGGGGTACTCTGTTCTCATTCCTAAGGTATTTTTTACTGATGTTGTTATTATTTATTCAAGTCACTGCCTGGGCTACTAACCCCAACATTCCAGGTTCAATCCCACACAATGACTTGAATAAATAATAATAACAACATCAGCAAAAACTACCTTAGGAATGAGAACAGAGTACCCCATTAATCAAATAAAGGGTTGGGTCCGAAATTCCACCAAGAGACTTGATGAAGGCTCGAGAGTACATCAGCCGAAATGTGGTAACAACAAACAAGATGGGGACATTTATCCGTCCAATGTAAAATAATGTACATAATTCCTCATCTCTGAAATATAGAACAGTATTGTCTTCTACCATTTCTACCAAAGCCTTTGACTTTTACTTGTTTCACTCATTTGACTGTGGCCATGCTGAGGCACTTCCTTGAAGGGTTTTGTTTGAACAAATTGACAGCAGTACTTTTTTTTAAAGCCTGGTACTCTTTTTGCAGAACTGCTAAATTACAGGGATGTAAACAAACCAACACGGGTGAGACAAACACAAAGACACGTACATGTATACATGCTGGACTTCTTGCAGTTTCCATCCACTGAAATCCACTTACATGGCTTGGGGTCAGCCGAGGGCTATAATAGAAGACGTGTGTTTAAGTCGCCACACAGTGGGACTGAACCTGAAGCCATGTGGTTGGGAAGCTTCACATTCACCACCTGGCCCTTGGTTGGCTTTAGAAGAGTTCATTACTATTGCAAACATCTGAGCCGGTCTCATCGGTTACAATGAATAAATCAGAAGATTGAAAATGATTTTTTTTTTCCTATTATACAAATCAAAGAGATGCACTTGTTGGCTTGGCACTAATGAAATTAATGGAGCTGATGTATTCCCAATGCATTTCTATTAATAGATATAGCTATGACTCTACCACCCCAACAATATACATATCTATTATATATATATATATTATAATCATCATCATCATCATCATCATCATCATCATCATTTAGCATCCGCTTTCCATGCTAGCATGGGTTGGACGGTTCAACTGGGGTCTGGAAAACCAGAAGGCTGCACCAGGCCCAGTCAGATCTGGCAGTGTTTCTACGGCTGGATGCCCTTCCTAACGCCAACCACTCCGTGAGTGTAGTGGGTGCTTTTTACGTGCCACCCGCACAGGTGCCAGACGAGGCTGGCGAACGGCCACGCTCGGATGGTGTTTTTTATGTGCCACCGACACAGGTGCCAGACGAGGCTGGCAGACGGCCACGCTCGGATGGTGTTTTCTTATGTGTCACCAACACAGGTGCCAGACGAGGCTGGCGAACGGCCACGCTCGGATGGTGTTTGTTACATGCCCTCAGCACGGAGGCCAGTATATATATATATATATATATATATATATAATATTATATATATTATTTGTTATTTATGTATTGGTTTATGTCTATCACTGTTTGAGTTGCATAATAGTGGTTTTATCTCTAATTCATATGATATATATATATATATAAATATAGATGCAGCACGGATTTTTGTCAGTGAACAGGTCGCGGTCTTATAGTGACGAAAATATTTTGACAAATTAAACTTAAATGTTGAAGTGAATCGGGCGGCTTTTGTGTGTTTCTTAAATGGCTTATAAACACCATCCACGCTGCAATTGTTTTCGTTCCAGCACACGATCTCAGATCAAATCACTTGCTATGCAAGTGCATCTCCGTGATATATATATATATATGTGTGTGTGTGTGTCCTCTACTACTTTCCTGATATATATAATACATATATTATGCATCATACATATAATGTGTGTGTGTGTAATAGATTACATAGCTGGTGTTTCACAACCACATGGTTCCAGGTTCTATCTCACTGTTTAGTACCTTGGCCAAGTGTCTTATACAATAGCCTTGTGAGTAGATTTGGTAGGCAGAAACTGAAGGAAGGCGGTGACCTGGCAGAAACATTAGCACACCAGACGAAATGCTTAGCTGTATTTCGTCTGCCATTACATTCTGAGTTCAAATTCTGCCAATGTTGACTTTGCCTTTCATCCTTTCGGGGTCGATAAATTAAGTACCAGTTACGTACTGGAGTCGATGTAATCGACTTAATCCTTTTGTCTGTCCTTGTTTGTCTCCTCTATGTTTAGCCCCTTGTGGGCTATAAAGAAATACGAAACTGAAAGATACCTGTCATGCATGCGTCTTGTCCCTACCTTTGAAACGTGGAGTATATAAAACAGGGGACAACTGATGAAGGGAATGTTCTTTATGTTGCCTCTCTCCTTTCTCTATTTGTTTCTTTCATTGTTTAAAAAAAGTTTGTTTCTGTGTCTTTTTTATGTTCTTGTTTCTCTTTTTTGCATGTTTTTTTTTTATGTCCTGTACCCATATATGCATATATATATATATATAATAATAATAATATTAGGGAGTATATCCAAACTTACAGGGAAAAATTAGATTTAAGATTAAATCAAATTTCACAGTATAAATATAAATTAAATTAGAGATAAAACCACTATTAAATAATAGTGGTTTTATATATATATACAAATTTAATTTGTATATATATATATATATATATTTATATATATATATACACACATATATATGTAGGTATGTATATATGCATATATTTATATATATATATATATATATATATATAATGTGTGTGTATTTATGTATATATGTATTTGTATATATATATATATGTATACATCTATGAGTGTGATTCTTTGTGTTTGTTCCCCTCATTGCTTTACAGCCGATGTTGGTTTGTTTACATCCCCATGACTTAGCGGTTTGACAAAAAAGAGGCCAATTGAATAAGTAATAAGGTTTGGAAAAAAATAGGTACTAGGGTTGATTCTTTCAATTGGAACCCTTCGAGGCAGTGCTCCAACATGGCTGCAGTCTAATGACTGAAACAAGTAATAAATATATATTTATATTCATATTTCTTTACTACCCACAAGGGGCTAAACACAGGGGACAAACAAGGACAGACAAATGGATTAAGTCGATTACATCGACCCCAGTGCGTAACTGATACTTAATTTATCGACCCCGAAAGGATGAAAGGCAAAGTCGACCTCGGCGGAATTTGCCTTTCATCCTTTCGGGGTCGATAAATTAAGTATCAGTTACGCACTGGGGTCAATATAATCGACTTAATCCGTTTGTCTGTCCTTGTTTGTCCCCTTGTGGGTAGTAAAGAAATTTCATCTCTGGTACCCCACTGATAGCTATGTGTACTAACAGATAAATGTAATCCTCCAATACTACCCGATTAATAGATATGGCTGTACTTTAATTCCCCTCCTAATAGATATGTCTGCATGTCCCTTTTCTCACTTCTCTCATCTCATCCGATATCCCTGAATGATTTAACTGAGGCTGACTTTGTTTTCTCTTCTTCAGATTGGTTTGTGTTATGTTGGAAGAACTGTTACAGTATGAGGTATCTGAGTACCTACGTCTGCCAGTCTGGCTTTTGCTCCTGGCAGTCATTTCATTCACTTATCTCAGCAGATTTTGGATGAAGCAAACCAAAACCAAGGTAAAGTGAGATTCATATACATCGGTTGTCCTCAACTGGGGTTCTCTATGACTCTTGGGGGTCCATAGAAGATTTTGTGCTTAAAATCTGTGTGCAATAGATTGGCTTTGCTTCTACAACAAATCAAATATTAAAAAATTTTTTATACAATTTCTAGTAATTGTAATAGGCGCAGGAGTGGCTGTGTGGTAAGTAGCTTGCTAACCAACCACATGGTTCCGGGTTCAGTCCCACTGTGTGGCATCTTGGGCAAGTGTCATCTGCTGTAGCCCCGGGCCGACCAATACCTTGTGAGTGGATTTGGTAGACGGAAACTGAAAGAAGCCTGTCGTATATATATATATACATATATATATATATGTGTGTGTGTGTGTTTGTGTGTCTGTTTGTCCCTTAGCATTGCTTGACAACCGATGCTGGTGTGTTTATGTCCCCGTCACTTAGCGGTTTGGCAAAAGAGGCCGATAGAATAAGTACTGGGCTTACAAAGAATAAGTCCCGGAGTCGATTTGCTTGACTAAAGGCGGTGCTCCAGCATGGCCGCAGTCAAATGACTGAAACAAGTAAAAGAGAGTAATACGAGGGAGTTCTGAAAAGTTCCTGGCTTTAAGGGTATCATGAAAGACCTGGTTGGAAGCCCAACATTCCAAGATCTTTTACAGGGCTTAGAAAAACTGAAGGGCTGCTGCAATAAGTGCATGAATATGAGGGGGGGGGATATGTTGAATAAAATCATAATTGAAATGATCCTGCTGTATTTTCTTTTACCCAAAGTCAAGAACTTTTCAGCGCTCCCTTGTATATGTATTACTGTTTTACTCTTTTACTTGTTTCAGTCATTTGACTGTGGCCATGCTGGAGCACCGCCTTTAATCGAGCAACTCGACCCCGGGACTTATTCTTTTGTAAGCCCAGTACTAATTCTATCGGTCACTTTTGCCGAACCGCTAAGTAACGGGGACATAAACACACTAGCATCGGTTGTCAAGCAATGCTAGGGGGACAAACACACACACGCATATATATATATATATACATATATACGACGGGCTTCTTTCAGTTTCCATCTACCAAATCCACTCACAAGGCTTTGGTCGGCCCGAGGCTATAGTAGAAGACACTTGCCCAAGGTGCCGCGCAGTGGGACTGAAACCGGAACCATGTGGTTGGTAAACAAGCTACTTACCACACAGCCACTCCTGCACTTAAGCCATATTATATATATATACACGAGGGGTGGGGCTGAAAAGTTCCTGGCTTTAAGGTATCATGAAAGACCTGGTTGGAAGCCCAACATTCCAAGATCTTTTACAGGGCTTAGAAAAACTGAAGGGCTGCTGCAATAAGTGCATGAATATGAGAGGGGGGGATATGTTGAATAAAATCATAATTGAAATGATCCTGCTGTATTTTCTTTTACCCAAAGTCAAGAACTTTTCAGCGCTCCCTTGTATATGTATTACTGTTTTACTCTTTTACTTGTTTCAGTCATTTGACTGTGGCCATGCTGGAGCACCGCCTTTAATCGAGCAACTCGACCCCGGGACTTATTCTTTTGTAAGCCCAGTACTAATTCTATCGGTCACTTTTGCCGAACCGCTAAGTAACGGGGACATAAACACACTAGCATCGGTTGTCAAGCAATGCTAGGGGGACAAACACACACACGCATATATATATATATATACATATATACGACGGGCTTCTTTCAGTTTCCATCTACCAAATCCACTCACAAGGCTTTGGTCGGCCCGAGGCTATAGTAGAAGACACTTGCCCAAGGTGCCGCGCAGTGGGACTGAAACCGGAACCATGTGGTTGGTAAACAAGCTACTTACCACACAGCCACTCCTGCACTTAAGCCATATTATATATATATACACGAGGGGTGGGGCTGAAAAGTTCCTGGCTTTAAGGGTATCATGAAAGGCCTGGTTGGAGTTCACCAATCGTTTGAGGGTTGTTCTGGTAAATATTATCCTTGAGATAAAAATCTGGGTGGGTTCAAGTCTGGCGAATGCAGTGCCCACTCAATATTATGCTTCCTGCTGATCAGTCTCTCCTGAAATTGCTCTCACAGCCACGCTAGGGAGTCATTTGATGTATGGGGGGGGGGGTAGCCCCGTCTTGCTGGAACCACTGTTCATCTCGATCTATCCTCCCTCTGCATCAAACGATTGGTGAACAAAAGGTGGCAATCACAGCAGAAATCAGGGAAATCCCCAGAGAGGAATGTGTTTGAGTAATTGACAATTTTGCGTGACATACGCCATTTGGGGCAAATTTTAAAAAGTACATGACTTTTATGCAAAGGTAATGATCGTACACAGACCGAAATTTAAGTCCAGAAAATTTCTTGAAATTTGCTGGATATTTGTAGGATTTAATAAAATTTTTATGGGTTCTGTTTTTTTTTGGGGGGGAGGGGGTCATCCTGTATAATATAGTAGCAGAAATACTCATCGTTGACTGGGTACAGAAAGAGCCTTCAAAAATTATACCCTGATTTTATGAAAGTTACTGCTTTGATATTATTGAATGTTTTGTAGCGGAATATCCACAAGCTTTTATTGCCAGGTTTTGGCCCCAAAAATTATAATATTTTACTAATGGGTCTACTGATAGTCAGTCTCTTCAGCTCTTTCTATTTTCCTATGCTGAGATTGCTTAGGTAGTCCAAATCTAATTTTTTTCGGAGGCATTGTAGTAGGGTGAATTAATCTATAAGACAAGGGACTTAACTCATGTTAGCAAACTTACAGATTTCACCAACATGAAAATTGGTAAAAGTTATGGTTGAAAAGCTATTTTTACTGCTATCCGGGGGTGCCTAGGGAAAAATAAGTTGACAAAAGCACAGCTATGGTCGTGACCGACGTTCTCCTAAAATTGGAGTGACATGCAAGCTAATTTGTGGACGTGCATAAAGTACATCTACGTACACACACACACACACACATCCTGCCTTTTATAAATAAAGATGTTGCATCTTGGGAGGTTCATTATGCAAATAATAAAAAATACATGCACTGGTACACATGTTTATGGTGGAGGCACATGGCCTAGTGGTTAGAGCAGCGGACTCGCAGTCGAGGGATCGCAGGTTCGAATCTCAGACGCGGGCGATGTGTGTGTTTATGCGCGAAACACCTAAGCTCCACACGGCTCCGGCAGAAGGTAATGGCGAACTTCTGCTGATTCTTTCGCCACAACTTTCACTCTTTCCTCCTGCATCATGCAGCTCACCTGCGACAGACCGGCGTCCCGTCCAGGTGGGGAACCTATATGCCAAGGAAACCGGCCCTTATGAGCCAGGCATGGCTAGAGAAGGAACAAACAAAACATGTTTATGCTGTGAACTGGCAACAAAACCACTGTCGGGACTGGCTGTTTTGTTTACAAAGCACGATGCATTTAAGACATGTTGAGAAGACTGAACATGCTTTTGTATTGTCAGTGCAGCTGTTGTTTGTTTACAGTCAGCCAACACGTGTAAAAACAAAGAGAAATATGAACTCACTCACATGCACGCATACAGATAAGTAAAATCTAGGAGTGGACTGGGGCTGGAACCACCAGTCGCCTCCTTTTCTCCAAAAATGGAGAGGTATTGAGTGAGGTTGCTAGTTACTTCTCAAAGGCCCAACATAATGCTATTGGAACTGTGCAAAGACAGATCAACGTCCAATACGGTATAGAACTTAAGGCAGTGAGCTGGCAGAAACGTTAGCACGCCGGGCAAAATGCTTAGTGGTGTTTCGTCTGCCGTTATGTTGTGAGTTCAAATTCCGCCGAGGTCGACTTTGCCTTTCATCCTTTCGGGGTCGATAAATTAAGTACTAGTTACACACTGGGGTCGATGTAATCGACTAAATCCGTTTGTCTGTCCTTGTTTGTCCTCTCTGTGTTTAGCCCCTTGTGGGTAGTTAAGAAATAGGTATAGAACTGAAGTCTGTAATTGATTGGAACATTGATATTGTTGCTGTTTAACCACAGGTCAGTATCTTATTGAATAGACCTATAGTCAAAGACATTCTGGCCATGACCATCCTGTCTATTTAGGGGTACGTGAGATTAATTTCCAATATCTAGTGTGTCCTTTCTTTATTCAAGACAGTAATACATGATTTAAATGAGATTTGGCTGCTGTTTCTAGACAAACAAGCAGGTTGACTCTTTATTTTTATATTCCCAGGTTGCGGAGGTTAAAGAATCCGTGGAAAAAACCGTTTCCAAAGATTGCAAAACCGAGGTTAAAGAATGGAAGAGATCGTTACACATTCTCTATGGATCTCAAACTGGACATTCAAAGGTAATGTATTAAGCAGCTTACATTATTAAAAAGCACCAATCCGATCGTGGCCGTTTGCCAGCCTCATCTGGCACCTGTGCCGGTGGCACGTAAAAAGCACCCACTGCATTCACGGAGTGGTTGGCGTTAGGAAGGGCATCCAGCTGTAGAAACACTGCCATATCGGACTGGAGCCTGGTGCAGCCTTCTGGCTTCCCAGACCCCAGTTGGAACCGTCCAACCCATGCTAGCATGGAAAGCGGACGCTAAACGATGATGATGATGATGATGATTATTACTCAAGTTCCACCGAGGTTGACTTTGCCTTTCATCCTTTCAGGGTCGATGAAATAAGTACCAGTTACGCACTGGGGTCAATGTGATTGACTTAACCCCTCCCTCTCAAATTTCAGACTTTGTGCTTATAGTAGACAGGATTGTTGTTGTTGTTGTTGCTGTTGTTATTGTTAAAGTGGTGAGTTGACAGAATCGTTAGCACACTTAACACAATGCTTAGCGGTATTTCACCTGTCACTATGCTCTGAGTTCAAATTCTGCTGAGATCGACCCCGTCTTTCATCCATTCGGGGTTGATGTAATCGACTATCTGCTGTCCCCCAAAATTGCTGCCCTTGTGGCAAAATTTGAAACCATCTAACTTACCAGTATGGAAAGCAGACATTAAATGATGATGATATATATATGTATATATATATATATATATATATATAATGGGCTTCTTCTAGTTTCCATTTACTGTATCCACTCATAAGGCTTTGGTCAGCCTAAGGTTATAGTAGAAGACATTTTCCCATGGTGCAGTGCAATGGGATTGAACCTGGAACCATGTGGTTGGGAAGCCAACGTCTTACTATACAGCCATGCCTACTCTTTGTTTTACAATCATAACTGTTATTTTGGAAAGGTATGTAAAATTTGCATCTAGCTCAGATTTCTGTCAATATCTTTTTACTTTTCTCTTTTTTTGCGTATATATATGTATTTAATTTAAATTTTCTTAAAATACATTTTTCATGATATTATTAAGAAGTTCAATTGTTATTCTCTGTAGATTTTGGCTGAAAGCCTTGCTCAAAATGCTGAGCAGCAGGGTGTTCAAGTGGAAGTGTTGAATATCAAAGACTATGATCCTGAGGACCATATAAAACACTTTGTAAGTTTGACTGCTCTTTTCAATTTTAACCCTTTTTGTTACCGTATTTCTGTCGAAAGACTATGCCTTTGTTGCAATACGTTTTTAAAGTAACAAAGAATTTAGTAAAATAATTTTGTCATTATTAAGCTGGCGTTTAAAACAAGTAAACAAACTGACATATATATATAGAGGAAGAGAAACGACAAGAGGACACACGATAAAACACTACCGTCGCCGTCAATATGTGTGTGTGTATATATATATATATATATACACACACATACATATACATACACACACACATGCATATATACATACACATATATTATATATATATATATATATTATATATATGATTGGTTGTGTGGTAAGAAGCTTGCTTTCCCACTACATGGTTCCAGGTTCAGTCCCACTGCATGGTACCTTAGGCAAGTGTCTACTATAGCCTCGGGCCGACCAAAGCCTTGTGAGTTGATTTGTTAGACAGAAACTGAAAGAAGCCCGTTGTGTGTGTAATATATATATATATATATATATATATATTATATATATATATATATATATATACACACACATACATATACATACACACACACATGCATATATACATACACATATATTATATATATGATTGGTTGTGTGGTAAGAAGCTTGCTTTCCCAACTACATGGTTCCAGGTTCAGTCCCACTGCATGGTACCTTAGGCAAGTGTCTACTATAGCCTCGGGCCGACCAAAGCCTTGTGAGTTGATTTGTTAGACAGAAACTGAAAGAAGCCCGTTGTGTGTGTATATATATATATATAATATATATATATATATATAATATATATATATATATATAATATATATATATTA
Organism: Octopus sinensis; assembly: GCF_006345805.1. Classification (NCBI taxonomy): domain Eukaryota; kingdom Metazoa; phylum Mollusca; class Cephalopoda; order Octopoda; family Octopodidae; genus Octopus; species Octopus sinensis. Next base: position 15,882,797 of record NC_043021.1, on the reverse strand, counting down.
ATAGTAATGGTATGACAACAAAAGAATGAATGAGACCTCGATATTATGTAAATAGAGGAATCTATCTGTGATATAATATGTGACAATTATTTGGTTGCCATAATAAAACTCTGAGTTTCAGATGTTGGGGCAGAAAACTGCTCCAGCATCTTGTCAGTTATTAGGACAATCAAAAAATGCTATGAAAATGACTGTTATTAAGACAAAAGAGCTATTAGAATGACCGTTAAATAGAGGGAAAAAACTCGAAGGGGAGAAAGTAAAAATGCTCATGGAATTTACATATCCGTGCATGTACGTACATACATGTGCACACGCACACCCACGTACATGTGCCTATATGCATAGGCGGTGAGCTGGCAGAAACGTTAGCACGCCGGGTGAAATGCGTAGCCGTATTTCGTCTGCCGCTATGTTCTGAGTTCAAATTCCACCGAGGTCGACTTTGCCTTTCATCCTTTCGGGGTCGATAAATAAAGTACCAGTTACGCACTGGGATCAATGTAATCGACTTAATCCCTTTGTCTGTCCTTGTTTGTCCCCCTCTGTGTTTAGCCCCTTGTGGGCAGTAAAGAAATATATATCCATATGCTTAAGCATATGCATATAGGCACATGTACGTAGGTGTATGTATACATGCGTGTATACGCGAATTCTATGAGTGTTTTTCCTTTTTTACTTTCTTCCCTTAGAGTTCTTTTCCTTTAGTTAATGGTAATTTCTGCTTTAATATACATTTATCTCATCATCATCATCGTTTAACGTCTGCCATGAAGGCACATGGCTCAGTGGTTAGAGTGTTGGGCTTGCAATCACGAGGTAGTGAGTTCGATTCCCAGACCGGGTTGTGTGTTGTGTTCTTGGGCAAGACACTTTATTTTCATGTTGCTCCAGTTCACTCAGTGCCAAACTGTACTGGTCTTTGCCTTTCCCTTCGATAACATCGGTGTCATGGAGACGGGAGACTGGTATGCCTGGGGACTGCTGGTCTTCCATAAACAGCTTTGCCCGGACTCATGCCTTGGAAGGTAACTTCCTAGGTGCAATCCCACGGTCATTCATGACTGAAGGAGGTTTTTATACACACACACACACAGCAGGCTTCCTGCAGTTGCTGTTTACCAGATTTTTTCACAAGCTATTGCCTACTCTGCAGCTACGGTAGTAAAAACAC